>NC_057811.1:290862509-291187551 GCF_018294505.1 Triticum aestivum
TCTGGCGAGAAGAGCCGCCCTCGTTGCTGCCGCCACCGGGGATCGACCATCGTCGGGCCCACCTCTTCTTCGCCGCCCGGGATCACCCGCCCGCGTCCGCCACCGGTTAGTGCGTTTTTGTTGTGATTTTTGTGAGCGGTATAGTTAATTTGACGCGTCGGTGCGCATGTAGATGGAGTTGAGCCCGTGCGAGAAGTTCTTGCTCTCCGATTCGTCCGATTCGGACGACTCGGATGTTGAGACCATGCTTGCGAACTTTCGGCAGCAAACATTGGTCATGGCACTTGTCGTGAAGGAGCATGAAGACGAGAACCGAAAGAGGAGGCGAGGATCGACCGTCGGGCGTCTTTGCATTCCCCGGAATCGTCATCTTGGGAACGAGATGTTGATGCAAGACTACTTCGCGGAGAATCCTACATATCCACCGCACCTCTTCCGGAGAAGGTACCGAATGCGCCGATCCCTCTTTGTCAACATTGTTCAAGCTTGCGAGGCAAATTGCCGGTATTTTACTCAAAGAAGAAATGTTGCGGGCTTAAAGGGATTTAGTGCATATCAAAAAATCTCCGCGGCAATGCGGGTGATTGCATATGGTGTTCCGGCTGACTATGCCGATGAGTACCTTCGCATTGGTGAAGATACTACAATTGAGTCTGTGCGTAGATTTGCAAAGGTGATCATCAGTGTCTTTGGTCCTGAGTATCTTCGGGCACCCAACGAAGATGACACAAAGAAATTGATGGCAACTAATGAGAGGAGAGGTTGGCCTGGCATGCTAGGTAGCATTGATTGTATGCATTGGACTTGGAAAAATTGCCCCAAGGCATGGCAAGGAATGTATTGTGGCAAGTCTCGTGATGCAACAATTGTGCTAGAGGCCGTAGCATCCGAGGATTTATGGATTTGGCATTGCTTTTTTGGTATGTCGGGCACTCTCAATGATATCAATGTGTTGCAACGGTCTCATTTGTTTGCTAGGCTTGCTAGTGATGATGCTCCTGCTTGCAACTACACTATCAATGGGCATGAATACACAAAGGGGTACTATCTTGCAGATGGTATATACCCTCCCTGGTGCACATTTGTCAAAAGCATCAAAGAACCCAAAACTAAAAAGCAATGTGAATTTGTAAGGGTGCAAGAGGCAGCCCGAAAAGACATTGAAAGAGCATTCGGTGTTTTGCAATCTAGGCTTGCCATTGTCCGTGGTCCTGCTCGTTTTTGGGATAAGAAAACCTTGAAAAATATTATGACATGTTGTGTTATCCTGCACAATATGATTCTTGAAGATGAGAGAGGAATAAATTTGGATTTCTTCTATGACAATGTGGGTAGTCGTGTCAAACCAGCTAGAGACCCTAACCGCATTAGAGCTTTTCTTCAAACATACAAGGAGATTGAAAATGCAAACACCCACTTTCAACTTCAGGAGGATCTCATTGAGCACCATTGGCAAAGGGCTGGACAGTGACTCATTTTTGTATTCATTTGTATTTGTATTCATGACAAGTTTTGTATTGCATTATTTAAGTTTGCTATGGTGATTTAAATAATTATTTGCAATGTGGATGATTATTGTATTATGTTTGATTTGAATAATTTAGCTTTACTTTTGATTGTTGTATTATGTTGGATTTGATATTTGCGGGCCGATGAGATGCGGAATGCAGCGGCGCAAAGAGCAGACCCCGCATAGCCGACCCGTAAAAAAGCATATTCGTGGAAGAAAACATGTTCAAGCCAACCCACAAAAGCGGTTTTACGCGAACTGCAAACGCGTTTTACAGGCCGGCGGGATGCGAGGTCTGCTAGAGTTGCTCTAAGACACGTTAAGAGTCGGAGCTTGGGAGTTTGATTCCTGCTTAACTGCCCTTATCGTTGACGCAGTTAGCTTGTCTAGCATCAAAGGATAAACTTAGCTGGACAACCATCATCCCCTAAATAAATAAAAAAGCCTGGACAACCATCAAACAAAAAAAATAACGAACAGCAAGAGGAAGTTGTCAATGAGAGGGCCACAAAAAGGATGTAACATCATGTTAGATGTGAGATAATATCTCACATCTAAATGTAATATATACAGACCCTAAACATTACATTTTGCATTTGCATTGGGCGTGCCCCTGTCAGATAGAGGCCTCTAATGTGCAGTGTGACATGTTGACTGGTGATTGTTCAATTTATGTAGGTGTCTTGTACTTCACCTTCCTGGTGCTGCCGTCTAAAAATATTGTTTGCTAGTTTTCCATGCCAAGGGTGGGAGATCTTGGCAGTTTTCTCGGAGGGTTCTCCTAGTAACAATAATAATCTCCATATGTCTATAATGGCTCTCGGGTTTAAGGATATCCTTTTTATCCATGCTGTGGATGTTCTTATTATATGTTTAGCACAGATATTTTCCAGATATTTTATGAAAAAGTAACAAATTTAGGTGGATATAGCTTCTTCAGGCACCCGGTTTACATAATGTAGGAAAAAGAATGTTTGCAACATAGAGAAAATGTCAAAATTAGAGAATCCAAGCTGTTACACGCCTAGACGAGATGATGACTGAAAGCTTAATTCTCCGAGCCTGATCACACGCCGTTCTTTCTTCCTGCAAGAGTTAGCGCGCCCCCACCGGCAAAAGGACGGGCGGAGAGGAACTGGTGGCGGCGAGTGCCAGAAGGTAGACCAACATGTTGCCAGCCGCTTGCGTCTTCCAAAACTACAAAACTTTAGCGAGCAACATCGCCACAAACATTTCCCAGCATGGTATAAGCTCATTCTCATTCAGATCTCTTGGGACTTTCTCTTTCGTGATCCCGACTGTTTCTGTCCTCTCTCCTTACGGCCCATACTGTCCCCAGCTTCCTTGTGCTTCCGCTGCTGCTTCTTCAAAGTAGACTTCTCGGCCTCCCCCTCCATGAGATGTTCGTACTCTTCTAGACTTGCAAATGGAGTTGAGCGGCTCTTTCGCTTTTGCCCACGGGCTGCAGCTGCAGCCTTTACATCGGTAACATCATCATCTGAATCGTCAGCACTCTCGTCCACATACGACAAGTTAAGACCATCATCTTCATCATCATCCTCGTCGTCATCTGAAATGTCATCCAACACATCAGCATCACTGTCATCTCTAAGCAAATCCCCTTCCTCCTCAAATGCCTTGGCGTCCAGATTGTCGTAGTCATATTCTCCATCCTCCGCGGACTCATCTTCCAGCTCCTGCATCTCGTCATCACTTTCATCCAGCTCCTGCATCTCGTCATCACTTTCATCACTGCCATCATCAACGTCATCAGCTAAGAGCTCTCCAGTATCTTCATCCAGAACTGAAGCTTTCTTCTTTGCCTTGGGCTTAATAGGGCCTGTCTTGTTCATGTAGAAGCGATGGAAAACAACATCTTCTGGAGGAACTTCATTTTCTGCCAATTCTAGCAGATCTTGTCCAATGAGATGATGATTCAGGTCAAGCTGCAGACACAAACACACACACACACACACAGAGACTTACATAGATCAGCCAACAGAACTGCGGCAGTGACAACTCGTATATATGAAGAGGGAGTGCCACATGTGCTGTCACATGACGATAGAATCCATAACCGAAAAGATAGTCGAAGGTCAACACTAAACATGAGATCAGGTAAAACATATGCAGTTATTTTTATAGTTGCCAAGACAAACTAGAAATCATCACGTACTTTCAGATGTATAGACAGGTTGATTTTACGTATGAATGTTCAAATTAATTATGAAGAGCATACATATGCAGGATATTCTCACTTAATTCCAAATGTAACAATGAATATTCTTATGCAGCCACTGCCTAAACGATGGAAGCACACAAAAGATAGCACTAACTCAAAGGAAGTAACGAACATGTGAACAGTATATGAGTGATTACTACTTTGTACTGTCCATGACACACACGGACAGTATCTGCTACGTGACAAAAGGCACTGGAATGATACTAATGCGGTCCCCTCATATTGGTGAAGCTACAAGAGATTATGGGAACCATGACAGAACGAACATATGACAAGTTGACAGCTATACAGGTGATGTTTTTTTCCGCAAGTTAAAAAATTAAAACATGAAGAAGTCATTGTAAAATCCAGAGATAAAACATCTTAGAAGAGAAACAACACAAGATGAACAATTTAAATTCAACAAAAGAAAGTAAAAGCAAATAACAAATTCGTACCTTTTTAGCTGGTGCAATTTGTGATCCACCATGCCATTTCCCTTCAGCGATGCGGTTTCCTTTTGGTTTCTTCTCCATGAATTTGTCAAGGAAGGCAGGAAGCGACAGGTCTGTCAATGGATCACCATTATAAACAATATTGTTTCCAGATAGCAATGTCCTAGCCATTGTAAATACTGACGGGTGCACATGTGAGGCCAATAACGTTAGCTCCCACCAACTAGCACGATCTGCGTTGCTGAGAACACAACAAAAAGCACGAGTGATCAAGAACATTGTTTGTATTTGTAACAAAGTACAAAAAAGGAGAGAAAATTGTGAAATAGTATGATGTTATAGATTATTAGGGATCTTGTCAAAAAATGGTGACTGGTTTTGTATACCAAGTGGCCAATTCTCTTTGAATTTTTTCTTGTAATTGGATTGCAATAGTATACCATTTCAAGATGAACTAGATTATCAAGAATGCTACACGATATTGCCACTAGCGTTTCAAAACAAATAAACGGAAATTTATTATACACCTGGATCAGATAGTAGAGCTAATCCAAATTAACATGATGCATACCCATATTTCTATCCTTGCATTATCAAACAACATAATCTGAAAATTTCATGCAAAATATAGGATTAAAAAGACAATACCAGTAAGAAGGCTCTCTGTGTCGTGGATTATATAATACATGTGATGTCGACCCCTCAGCTGATGCATTGGTTTGACCGTTCTCATCACTAGCGGACACTTTTACTTGTTTCGTAGCATCAGAATCATCCTCGCCGTCAGAATTGTATTTCTCAAGTGAAGCCAACATACTATCCTGTTTGATTGGACTTGTTGAAGCAATAGCAGGGTCCTCAGGATTCTCTACAATGTCTTCGAAGTGTTCGATACCATCATCGACAGATTCATTCTGGAGCACAATCGTCCTGAAGATTTTGATGTAAATTATGTACTCAATAAAATTCAGTGAGATCATATGGTATTGACAAGTCACCACATACCATAATGGTGGCTTTGTTTTAAGGACCTCAGACAGTATGAAAAGGCATCCACAAGCATACTGTGGAGGGCGTTGAAGAGCAACCTGTTCAGAGACATCACAATTTAGTTATTAGAGCTTCCCTAGTTCCATTCAATTCCATAATCACAAATAATACAGGTAAAACTAAAAGATTCAATATTTCGGATTTGTAATTATACTATTATAGTCTAAACAACGATTAGATTTTAAAAGCCTTCGCCCGGATTTCTTTCCCTTTTCCCACATCCCACTGTAGGACAAGTGGGTGGTGGAAAATATAATATATAAATAAAATACAAACACATCCCTTATGATATTGTCACTTTTATGTCATATTTCAAAATATCAGTTCTAGTACTTTTCTAAAATATCACAAATCACGAAGCATGTAAAACAGGCATAAGAGTTGCAGTGGGAGTTTCTACTTGACAATCCTACTATCACAACAATGGTGTAAAACAGAAATAAGAACAGCACAAACCATGTGGTTAATATTGTTTTGTGACCAAGTGTGAACTTGGCTCTAATCATATTGCGGGAACATACCTTATTCTTCTACTGGTTTGTACTCAGATAATGACAACATCACCTAATATCCAATTCTGAACCCAGGCTCATCTGCACCCGGTGAACAGTAAATTCAAAAAAATCCGGGTTTTTTTTTATGGAAGATCTTTGAGTGCGTGAGATGTGTACCAAACTTCAAAGCATCTGGGCATCTAAACCTGTGAATAGTTTCAAAACCAGATTGAATCCAGCCCAAACCATACGACTCTGCCTCTTTCATCCAAACCAATCCAATCCAAACTTTAACCACCATAATCCAGACCAAACCAAACTACCCACGTTTTCAACCCAGCCCCATCCAAACCATTTTTCATTTTTGGGTTGAAACTGCAGTTTGAAACCGCGGACACAAGAAGCTGGTGTGCTGGCCAACCCATGCCCGGAGGATGGAGAAGCTGGTGTGCGTCCGTGTGGACCTCCACACCCACCGCTGCGGGTAGTTGATCTTCAGCTTCAAGTAGCAGGTCATCCTTGATGGGTAGTAGGGCCGGTGAGTCGGAGGCGGCGCTCAAGCGTGGGATGCCGAGTCCGAGGGAGAGAGGATGTCGAGGAGCTGGGGCGCGAGCACACTGGCATGCACTCGGAAGCTTTTGGTGACAGGGACGTGCACGGGCGAGTGCATTGGCCAGCACGCGTCGTTCGTAGCCGGAGGCGGCATAGAGCACTGCGTCGATGAGGTCCGCCGGGATGCCATGGCCACCCACATGCATGACTCGCAAGCGGGAAGCGGCCGCGCGCGTCGGACAAGCAGCCGACGCTGGTAAGTCTCGGTCAGAGGCGTCGAAACCGGCCACGTCGACGACCAGGATCTACGAAGGGACCAGTTTGCCGCCGCCTGATCGTAGGGGTCACCCAGCCTTAGCGATCCTCCACCGGCCGCGCGTACTCCATCGTGACCGTGGACAGGCCGCTCATTCTCAGTGCCTTCATGCACGCCATTGATGAGTGGAATGGATTGAGCTAGGTAGTAAGCTGGAGTGCAGCGAACTAGAAGCAGGCCATATCTTACGATTTGGTCAAGAGATTGGATTTTATCCACAGATTGAAATGGTTTGGGACCAACTCGTTCGTGTCCAGACCAAACCAGTCCAATCCAGTATTTGTAAAATCCAAACCACACCAGATTGCTTTAGATTCTCAGCCCATTTAAACCAACCAAACACAATCCGACAAGAAAACCAAACTGAAACTAAGGTTTCAGTCCAAACTATTCCCAGGCTTATGGGCATCTGAGTAGATCTCAGCAAAAACAACAAAATCAGGTCCCAACAGTGCACAAACAGTAAAGTTTTTCAGACCCCAAATTTGTCTTTTTTGCTGAGAGCTACTCAGACATCCAAATGCTCTGAAATTTGGCAGGGGCATCACGCACTCATGCATCTTTGTCCACACAAAAATTCTGATTTTTTATTATTATTTAGTGTTTGTAACGATATTTTTGTTCACTCCCACCCTGTAATCATATCTCTAAGACTAACCCCATCGTGGGCCCATCAAAACTAGTACAAGAGGCATAGCAGACACCGTTTCTGATACAACCTAGGGTGTGGTGGTCATAGCTGTGATATAACTCAAGTATTTACCTTTTTTTGTATGTTGGAAATGACGTAATTTAGACCTGAAATTTTGCATGATTGCATCTATGTACAACATACTCTTCCATATTACTACAAATTAGGACTTACTTATGAATCCCATTTTCACAGAATTTGCAACTTCTGGGGAATTTCCACTTGGAACTTTCATGTGCAACTGTGTAGTTTTTAGTTCCAGTGGGCAGTGGTGTTAGTGCTGTATAGTAGTGGTGTAACTAGTGTTAGTCCTTTATGCTCGTCCTGGGCGACAGGTAACTGATTAAGCCATAGTCGGCTTATATGTCGGGAGCCCACGACAACCATTTCTGTGATTACGAACTTCTAGCAAATTTAAGTAATATATTCGCATCGTTAGAAACATACCTGAAGCAGACGCTTCGAAAATGCAGCTACTCTCTTCAGCATTACATCGTTCTTCATTGCTTTCACCAACAGACCCAGAAATAATTCCGGCTGAAATATGCAAGACATGATTAGTCAGGTAAACTATAGAAAAAGATGCCTAACAACATATAAGGGTGAGGTGCAGAGCTACTTTCTTCATGGTTATCTTGTGCCAGGGAAGAGATTTATAAACCATGTTATTGTTCAAAGATCAAAGTGCACTAAAATAAAGAACACACAGAAAGCATGACAAAAGGGCCGGCAACTGAAACCTTTGATGAAGAAACAGCTGAAGGACTCAAAAGTTTCGCATATAACGCGCGGTAAAAACGGTCACTTGCTATCTGATTTTTTGTGGAGATCTGATATAAAAGCATTAACGCCTGAACACCAACATTGAAGTTCTCAGAGTGAACCTACATGCAACAACAAAATTGCTAGTTAGGATCTTTACAGGAAGCTATTATGTCCTTCAGAGAACAACTCAGCAATGTACTTTCACTGGTTAATAACCTCACCAGTCTAAAAAGAATTGGTGTCTGAACTTCCACAATATCATCAACTTCAGAGCTTGCAACATATGGTAGCGCTCTATTTACGCCCTGCATAAGATGAACTATCAATAAGAACTTGAGACACAAGTCAAGAACCAGTTTGAGCACAAAAAAAAGGGGCATATGTAAGCATACTGTTAGCACATAACATAACACGACGAAGCAAAGACAGTACTAGGCAAGTCTGCAGAGTGTGAGACATACAGATAAAAGTGCAGAGAGAAGGCGGGAATCCATCTCTAAATCTGTTCCTGCTGGTGGATCCATTTCATGGTTTCCATGTGAATTAGAGTCGTTGACCTTGTCCTCTCGCCCCTTTGTTTTCCCATTTTCAACCTTTTTCTTGCCATGTTTACTTTGTTTTTCTCCTTTACTATCACGAGGGTAAGACATGAGTACCTGACAACAGTGCCACAGAACAATAAAGAAACTTCAAATATTTAAAAGCAATTAACCCCATACAGGTGAGGAGACTATGAGGATGAACATAAAGCCGTAGAAACAAAATTGAAATATGATGTGAACTGCAGAAGTTTAAAAGAAAATAGGGCCAACAAGATGGCGAACTGAGGATGTGATGAAAGTAAACTAAATGTTGGCAGGAGAAGGGTCATCGCCAGTAAGAACGCCTAAGCACAGCAAGAATTATACACTTACAAACACGTCCAAACCTTGAAAACCGCAATGTAGACATCCACCAACCGTTTTGCAATTTTAGGTCCATCTCCTTTACTGGTAAGAAAAATATGGCTCAAAAAGTTGACCTGTACAATAACAACTTTAGTTTAGAAGGCAAGATAGCACATTTAAAATAAATACATCGTAGTTTGGATAGATGAGCATATCCCGGCATTCAGAAAGTACAACTTTACACAAATGTTATCTGTAAGAGAACCAATTTACCAATGTGCTCTGTGTATGAAATTCAGAACCAATGTTTGAATAAAATAGCAACGGAAACAATAACATACGGCTTGGTATTTGGCCCGAAGCCCAACATGTGGTCTGAACAGAAATGAGTCCACCTCATCTATCACAACCATCTGCAAATTTAAAATGTCCGAGAACACACAAGTGTTAAGTTTTTTATTGATTTCGTGAGAAAAATATAACGTAGTTAACTATAATAATATAACGTAGTTAACTATACTGATCGAACAGACAATTTATGACAAAACACGACAAATGCATATACCTTCATATTTGGATGAGTGGACAGAAGACCTGTTAACAGATACGCGGCACTTGATGCTGCCCTCCTTTCAGGATCTCCAAGCTGCAATAGTTTGCATCACGATGACTAAGAATAAGGCCGCTTCCCGTAAGGTATTGCTTATCATAAGTAATATATATAGCATTGCACTATAAATTAATCATATCTGCTTTGGGTACATCATAACAATTGAAAATGGAGAAATGGCAGAAAAATGACAACTTACTTTGTTAACAAGAGCTGTAAGTAACCGGCGTTCCTGTTCAGATTTACTCTTTAGAAGGGCAGAAACTGTCTGCAGAGGAAGAGGAAAACAACAAACAAGACACATTTCATGACAAGGAAACACAAAATACTCTTAATGATAGTAATAGCACAAATCAGTGGAAGCATGTCTATTTTACGAGGCTAGGATAAGTAAATCCTCAAAATAAAATGCCAGCCATTTCCCAGATCTCATGAGGACCAGTGGCCGAGCTTCCAGATTGACCAGGAATTGAAAACCGAGCAGTTGCAGGCAAGGGACCAGTTTTGAACCTCCTAGTTTTCTATTTAATTAGGTAATTTTGCTTTCACCAGTTCCTGGAGAACTTCGGTTGGTTCGAGAAAATTGCCGCCAGAAACTTCTACTCAAATCTTCATATTCAGTTACAAAACTAGTTTGGTTTTAAAGTTTTCTGGTGCCTACCAGGAATCAAGTTCCCTGCAGGAAATAGCTAGTTTCCGCCAAGATATTAAAACGTAAGACATATCTGGATAGGAAACTGACTTGAAATTCTATTATGGCTTGATAATTCCGTGTTAAATCGGTTTGAAAGATGACGCGGTATCAATTCAACAGCTAATCCCGAGATTTAGTACATTTGGTACAGCATCAACATATCTCCACTCACAATATGGTCAAAGCTAGATTAGATGTTATGCAAGTTTGTCGAGGCAAACCATGCTTAGCTGCCTCAAAATCGTACTGTTGTACTTCTCCGTTTCTATATATAAGACATTTTGGCAGTTCAACTTGAACCGCCAAAACATCTTATATTTAGGAACGGAGGTAATAGCAATTTCTAATGCAGCTCCAACGCATCTTGTCGAATGCTTGCGATTATGTTTTGATTTTTCACAACTACTTCACTGTTTTTGATATTTCCAAGTATCAGATGTGATGTAGAAAATGATAGGATATGCCCCACTATTTCCCCAATTGATTCTTTTCATTCTGTGACGGTATAACGCTAGTCTTTGCCCAGAATGAGAGCAAATAAAAAAGTTTGTTCCATATGAATCCACGATTTGGGCTAACCTTCATTGCTTTGTCCTTAAGGCTTGGCAGCATATCTTTTAACGCAACCTCCAGTGCAATAACAAACTTCTCATACCTGTAATAGTATTAATCATCACATTCAAAACTGAAAAAAAAAACCAATGACCAGGCAAGATAAAGGTGTCACATGTAACAATGGTAATGGGTCCCACATGCCAGCCATCAAGGTGTCACATATAGCAATGACCAGGCAAGATTAAGGTGTCACATATATCTTGCCATTGTTATATGTGACACATTTAAAATGCTGACCAATAGAATAATAATAAAGGTGTCACATATAACAATGGCAAGATAAAAAGTCTAGTGCCTTCATTCGATAATAAAGTAAGTGTTCCTAAATTGAAGGCTTATTTCTTCCAGAGTCCAGACCTACATATGGCATCTACTTGGATCCTGGATGACTCAAACGTAAATAGCCAGATACATAGTGGAGTGAGAAATACCTCTGTTTCAAGCAGTCTTCCCAATGCCAGAATAGGAGAAGCGAGTAGCCATCTTTTGTTTCAGGTAAAATGTCTAATGGGCGCTGAATAAGACTTTTCAACTTACGATCAGGCAATAACCTAGCAAGAGAATGTCATCAATATTCAATAACCACGATGACAAGAAATAAAAGAAAACAGAGAGCTTATGCCGTAAGAAAATAAATCTGGCAGTGCTAATTAATTAGTCTGGTTAATGTTCGAGAAAGTGTCACTCATAAAACAGCCGTGGCCCTCTCCATTCGTTTGTACACATGCGGTGTGATTCTTCTAAAATTAGCATTCCCAGATGACTGTCTCAATAAAACCAAAGAACAGGGGATGGAACAGCTGCACATCATTCCCGAACCAACAAGGGAATAGATGGAAAGCAAAGCCAGTAACATGAGACAGTCTAGTCAGATGTTAAGAGCAAGAAATTGCTATGCGGGAAAATCAAGCTGTGCAAGCTTCAAGTGCATGTGCTACGAAATGCTTTTGCGGGCATGTAACTTCTTGTTCCTGAACTTGTGTAAGCCTAGCAGTCTAGAAAACACAAAACAAAGAATAATCAATTGGAAAGCATATTTGCACCAGTAAAGAAGGGAGCCTTCACGCCTAATAAAAGACCAATGGTGCAGCCCATTCAAGTGGCTCCCGCAAGGATGCGTTCCAATTTGAGAAATGGCAGTAAGATTCAAGGAAAATAAGGTAAGAAATATAACAAGATAAATGCCACCGATTTTGCTTTAGTGTGTCCTCAGGAGGGAAAGGTTCTATAGCTACAAGGTAACAAAAGAAAAGAGTTCAGAAGATGCTAACCTCATTTCGAACAACTCCCTCAATGCATCAAAGCCTGTGAATGCATACCTTTTACCAACCTTTGATGCAACCATACCTGTTGTAATTTTGTTTCCAAAAAACAGAAAGAACCTCTTTAGAATACTTATCGAAGAAGAGAACAGAGACAAGATGATCTGCAAAACGGCATATTGACATTGAAAGTCCAGCTATACCAAAGATTGCAAACAAAAAATATGAAGTAACCCAAAACAAAACAAAACATGCTTCACAAACTTAGAACTGCAAGAAAGCTAATTTCCAGTATGCACAGACATAAAGCTTTGTCCAAGCAATATCCATCTTAGCTGAACTGCATGTTATATAGCAAAAACTGATAGTTCACAAATCTTTAAAAGCCTGTGATTTGAAACGATATCGATTTGCCATTCATGATAGATCTTAACTTTTCAATAGATGGTGGAATTTATCTGAAAATTGTGCTACTTCATCGATGTCATGATGGCCTTATGTATCTGGATAGCCCGGCGAGGTTCTAGTTCTAAAAGGATTGACTATATACTTATATTATTAAGTACCAGAATAAAACCGCAACCTCAGTTTTCAAAAGGAAATCTACGAGAAGATGAAAGTAGATGCAGATGGTAACTTCAACTCAAAAAAGTGAGTCATATCGTAAACCTGAGCAATCTTTCTCCAGTGGCAAGGAACGCATTCACTGACAAAGACCTCGCTGGTGTTCACATAAGACCAGTGGCAGTGATTAACTGATTATACTAAGTTGCCGACCATACACTACCGAATGACAGCAATGCTAATAGTCCAAACCTATGGCGAGCATCTGCCACTAAATAAAGCCTACTGCACATAACAAACATATGATACTCATCTAAGTTTTTCTAGTGACTTCAAGTTGGTTTTATATCTTAAAAGGTCTAACATTTATGTGATTTCCATCTAACATTCATGATTCATTTTTTATCTGAAACACTGGATATTTTCCTAGTTGCAGTCACATTTAATGCAATCGAATTGCTTCCAAATGCCACTTTTACTCAAGCGTTACATGAGATAAAATAAAACTGCCACTGTGATTGTAAAAGTTGATAAGTTGTCAGGAATCAGGATCACTTCAAAACATTCTTCCCTAGCTCAGTGTCTAGATACAGGAAGAATCTCAAATGTAATCTAGCTCTGTTTCAATGATCTACGAAGCATTATTGCCTCAATTTGTTCAATACGCAACCACGATGAGCATTTCAATAGTGCAACTCACCGAGGAGAGAGTCAAGCGCCCTCATGTTTGCTATTGGATTGTCCTCGACTAGACATGTGAACGCCGACACCTTATCGGCTGATGTACCAGACTTGGCCGACATTTCCAGGAGCTTCAGATCACCAGTTCCCCGCCGCACCGAGTCATACTCCCTCGAGTACTGCGCCATGAGCTTCTCTGCCAGCTCCCGCTTCCGCTCCACCATCCGCTGCATCTCCTGAAGCCCCACTGCTGGTGCGGCATGCTTACGGTCGCCTAGGACCCTGGCCTCCAGCTCAGCAGCATCAGCGTACCACTGCCCGGAGAGAGCACCCGCCTTTACCAGCGGGTAATTGGTGGTGGCACTGGTGGTGGCGGCGGTACGAGGGCCATGGAGCTCGAGAGGATGCGGTTTCTTGGTAGGTTTAGGGTTTTGGGGGGGTTCGGTGTTTGCGGGCGCTTCTGGGGTTTGGGGGTGCTTGGGCGGTTTGGGGGCGCTCATGGGGCCGGACTTGCGGAAGTCGGAGTCGTCGAACCCGGAGGAGTTGCCGGCGCCGGGGACAAGTCCCAGCGACGAGGCGAACGAGGCGACGTCGGACTTGATCGCGTCAATGTCATCCTCCTCCCCACCGGCGGCGGACTTCTTCTTCTTCTTCTTCTTCTTCTTGGTGGACTTCGGTTCCGGACTTACGTCGGACTTGAGCACGTCCGCACCCTTATCTTCACCCTCCTCGGCGGCGGGCTTCTTTGATTTCTTGCTGGACTTCAGCTTGGGGATTACATCGGACTTGAGCGCATCCATGCCCTTCTCCTCCCCACCGGCGGCGGCCTTCCTCGCTTTCTTTGCGGACTTGGGCTTAGGGTTTAGCTCCGTCATGGATAGATGCCGCGGCTAGGGGATATGCAGGCAGAGGCGAGGTGGGATATGGAGGGCGAGGCGGCGGCTGAGGGTGGCGCCGGTGGGGGAAGGACTGGAGGTGGAGGCGGCGGCTAGGGTGTGACTAGGGTGCTTGAGCAGGGCAATTCCTATTTGCAACTAACGCCTCTCCGCGAACCCCTTCTCCTTCTTGGGCCCGGCCCAGTAACCGGTATGCCGGAGCTCATCGAGCGACTAAAAACATACCGGTAAATGCGTCCAATATAATGGCCCTTTCGCACAGGCGAGCGCTCTGGGTGGCCCGGCCCATTTATCTAACGTAGCGTAGCTTTTCTGTACTGTTTCCTGGGAATTCAAAATGTCTTTGCTTTTAGAAAATGTTTGAAATTTCCGAAAACTGTTCATGTTTCAAATGATTTTCACAAAGTTAAAAAATAAATACGTTTAAGAAAAAAGGTTCATTTAAAAAGATGTTCACAATTTTTTGAACCGTCCGATACAGTAAACTGTTTGTTTTGGAATCACCCACCGCAATAAACCGTTGTTTATGGAACCATCTGCTACAGTAAAATGGGCCGGCACAGTTGAACTAGGAATGTGTGCCGCGCCCCTGTTGGATGCAATAAAGCAGAAATGCTCACTCGTTTGCGCAAAAAAAAATGCTCGCTCGATCGCCCGCCCATTTGCTGGTTTATTTTTTTGATAGCCTTTTTATTCTGGTGTTGCTCTCCTGTTCAAGAAAAACAAATGGCTCACAGTTTTTAAAATTTAAAAAATGTTCGCGGACTTTAGAAAGTTCACAGATTTAAAAAAGTTTGTGGATTCAAAAAAAGTTCAAGGATTATGAATTTTGGAAAACAATTCACAGATTTGAAAAATATATTCATCAGTTTGAAAAAATATGAATTTGAAAATCGTCATGAAATTGAAAAGTTTGAGGTTTTCAAAAAACAGGAAATTGAAAAAATAAATCATCAATTTAAAATAGGGAAATTAAAAACGAATAAAAAATTAAAATAAGAAAAATGAGCGATAAACCAGTAGAAAACACAAAGAAAGCCCGATTGGAAGCTTCTAGAAGCTTCACAAAACTGGATGTTGGGAGTTACCACAAACCTGAAACGCAACCCCTGGACGGGTTGGCCCATTCCCTATGAACGTGCTGGAGCGGGGTGTGCGCTATCTATGAATAAGCTTATAACTAGCGCCGTAAGCGTTGAATAGGAATTCACTAAACCTTCTGCGTGTCACTCAGTGACTAAGTTGGGGAGTCGCACATAGTGCTACCTCTGGGCCGACCAATTTAGCACTAGCGTGTAGCGATTTCCTGGCAAGAGCCGGTTTTTTTCTGTTTTAATAGTTTTCAGCCAATTTTTACTTTGGCTTTTCAAAAGAATATGTGATTTATTTTATTCTGACAATGTGGACATTTTTCAAATCCAAGAACAATGTTCCTAACTTTTTGAATATTTATAAAAATATTGTGAAGTTTTTTTAAAAGTTTGTAACGTTTTAAAAAATCTAGAACGCCTCTAAATTTTTGTGAGCATTTTTTAAAAGTTTCAAGAACATTTGTTTTACAAATATGAACAGATAAATAAAAGCAATAGCAAAAAACATATATAAACAAAAAGAAAATTGGTAGAGGAAACAAATAGAAAATAAAAAGGGAAATGAGAGAAATCGTACCAAAACCTTATAGGAGGTTCTTAAAACTTGAAAACCCAAAATCCTAATTGGTTGACCCATCAATGCATTCCTTACATTTGCTTGGCATGAGCGACAAATAGGTTGACCATAATAGTTGACGTAATTTATCTTTCTTCCCTTCCTAATAGTTACTATGGCTTCCCGCAAAAAAAAATAGTTACTATGGCTTACAATTCTGTTGCTTGAAAGTTCCTTTTGCCTTTTCTTGCAATACAATGATCACTTTTTGCTTTGATAGCGCTTGTCAAGTTACTCTATTGATTCCTTGCAAAAATGAACTTTATCGATACATCAAGCCAGTGATGCTAAGCTTTCAAATCTAGGCCGATGGGATATAACAGTTTTGGGGGGTATACCAATATAGATATAGCATATGATTATGTAAATATCACTCTTTTATAAATACCATCCAATATTGAGCATATCTAACTCGACATCTCCACCAATATAGATCGATACGTAGATGACAACAATTGTTCCTCGCAATATAGTGAAAATAAGATTATGTATTTACAACTTTATAATATCATCAAGGTCTTGCATAATGTTTTGTTGAAACACATGTGTAAGGAGATGAATTTATCTTAGAATATGATTTTGTGAATCTTTCTTAAAAAGTTTCTTAATTAACAAGTTAAAAAATTGGGAATCTAAATTCGTTGGGCTCAAGCATTGACATCATGCAATTTTTAACTAAAAGGACATGTTTTAAACAAGATTAGTAATGAAAGATATGTGATATACCAAGCTACCGTATATCGTCTGATATATAACCCGATATCTGACATCTAATATGTCAAAACCAACCTTATATGAATCCAATATTCAATATTTAGCACCTTGATCGATGCACGTTACACCGAGCAACACCTTAGCTCCTCTCCTCTAGATGGTTAGTGACTACCTAAGACATTAGTGAATTTACAACTGGACACTGACATCTCACGGTCACCATCCATAGATGTTGGAGCTAATTCTGGCAGATCCCTTGGTATAGTGTCTCAGCGAGGTGAGTAGATCAGAGGGAGGAGACAGGAGACCAGATTTACCCAGGTTCAAGCCCTTCTTATGAGGTAAGACCCTACTCCTACTTGTGTTATGTATTGCGATTGGAGTGTATAAAGTACTAGTATCAACTATCGAGAGATTCTAACTTGTGTCTAAGTCATGACTTGATATGCCTATTGACTAGCCCGACCCCGGCTTATAAAGGATGCCGGAGGCATAGGGCTAGAAAAGTCCTAGTCGGCTAAGCAGGTGGAGCAATTCTCTAGGACACCAATTTCTTCTCGTGTGCACCAAGTACTTCGGGTCCTTCCTTCTATAGGGGTCAAGGGCCGATACGTCGACCCAGGGCATAAAATGACCTAGGGGGCCATGGGCTGGCCTATATGGGCCAGCATCCGGTATGATGAGGCACCCCTGCGCTGTAACACCATCAGTAGTCCTTGAACCGGTTTCTGAGCTCGGTTGCGTCTTGGTCGTGGGTTGGTCATGAAAACCGTTTTCTGCAAGCTTGTCGAGGTCCGAACTGGTTCTGAAGCTCCCTTGAAAGTAGAATTGCACCACCTGCCCTTGGAAAGAAACTAGCACAAGTATGGCAGGGGAAGCGCACAGTCGCACAAGGGGAGTGCTGGGTGACACCTAGGGATGGCAATGGGTAGGGTATGGGCGGGTACAACCTCCTTCTACCCAAACCCATACCCATAGGAACTTTCTATACCCACCCACTTCAATACCCATGGGTATAAACTGACATCCATGCCCATACCAATTGGGTATCCTATACCCAATGGGTATCCATTGGGTGCAATATATAGCATTCAAATTCTTAAGAGGTAGAGAAATGAGTTCAAAATTCAAGTGATCATGATAGAGTAGTATAGCATGTATGTGGCCTGCTCCAGTGGGTGGCCTCTTGGAGGCATCAGGGGAGTATGAGCAGCGGTTGGTGGAAGACCGACGTAGCGGAAGGCGGTGGTGGGAATTGGGGATCGCTGGATCGAGTGTTCAACAAGAGTCTGGTAGCGAAGAGTCGATATTTCATCTTTTTGAGGAGTCACATAGGACGTATGAGGAGTGGCGAGCAGGTGATTATGAGCCTATGAGCTATGACTTGTTTAAGGAATACGAGATTTAGGGTTGGACCATATGAGTTGGATGTTAACCCCACATGTTATAGAAGTTATTTTCATTTATTATTATTTTCTGGGTATCCATTGGGTTACCTATGGGCACAATTTCTTACCCATGCCCTACCCATATATTTTGCGGGTATGGGTACCCATTACCCGTGGGTAGAAAATCTCTTCAAGTCTTGCCCATACCCATTGTTTTTGGGTAGGGTACCCGCGGGTACCCATACCCATGGGCAAAACTGCCATCCCTAGTGACACCGTGGAATACTTCTTTTTTGGGGTGACACCATGGAATATTGAAGGTTATTATACCATGAAGGGATAATTTGCATGGTGTGGCTAACCTTTGTAAGCTAAGAGAAACCTTTATATCGTTTCTTTCTTCGAGAGGAAAAAATAAATCGAGCTCGCGTGCTCCTGAGCGCTTCCTTCCATCGCCGTCCTCCAGCGGCTGCACGCACGTGGATCATTTAGGCTTTAGTAGATTATGTTTTTGAAGAAAATATGCCCTAGAGGCAATAATAAAGTTGTTATTTATATTTCCTTATATCATGATAAATGTTTATTATTCATGCTAGAATTGTATTAACCGGAAACTTGATACAGACAAAACACAGTGTTCCTAGTAAGCCTCTACTAGACTAGCTCGTTAATCAAAGATGGTTAAGTTTCCTAACCATGGACATGTGTTGTCACTTGATGAACGGGATCACATCATTAGGAGAATGATGTGATGGACAAGACCCATCCGTTAGCTTAGCATAATGATCGTTAAGTTTTATTGCTATTGCTTTCTTCATGTCATATACATATTCATTTGACTATGAGATTATGCAACTCCCGGATACCGGAGGAATACCTTTTGTGCTATCAAACGTCACAACGTAACTGGGTGATTATAAAGACTAGAAGAACGCCCGTGCGTTGCAACGGGGCCACATTAACTTTAAGGGTTCAATATTAATCATGTTAATATTACATTTAATATTCTCATACATATCAAGTGACATTGGCGACCTTTTTTACCATCAAATCCTCACACACACACACACTCTCCCTCCCTCTTCCTCACTCTCTCTCCCCCTCTCCCTCTCTCTCTCTAACACACACACATATCCATCTTATTGGGTACGGGATGTAGAGGTTAATTGTTTCCTTTGTTTGGAGATTGATTACCATCCGTGAGTTAAGCTGGGTACTAAAGAAGTATCTGATTGTGATACGTGAATTGATTGTTGCCTTGTACATTTGGTTTTTGTATTTGAAGATTGATTACCATCCGTTAGTTGGGTTACCAAAGAAGGAATCAATCACCATATGTGAATTCATTGTGTTACCAAATAAACGTTGGGTTTGTCCGACTAGTGGGAGGGGGCGAATAAAAAACTGACGAAACTGGGAGGTGGGATCGTTACTGCGGGGGAATTGGTGAAGGACATATGCCCTAGAGGCAATAATAATATTGTTATTTATATTTCCTTATGTCATGATAAATGTTTATTATTCATGCTAGAATTGTATTAACCGGAAACTTAGTACATGTGTGAATACATAGACAAACAAAGTGTCACTAGTATGCCTCTACTTTACTAGCTCGTTGAATCAAAGATGGTTAAGTTTCCTAGCCATAGACATGAGTTGTCATTTGATTAACGGGATCACATCATTAGAGAATGATGTGATTGACTTGACCCATTCTGTTTAGCTTAGCATTTGATCGTTTAGTATATTGCTATTGCTTTGTTCATGACTTATACATGTTCCTATGACTATGAGATTATGCAACTCCCGAATACCGGAGGAACACTTTGTGTGCTACCAAATGTCACAACGTAACTGGGTGATTATAAAGGTGCTCTACAGGTGTCTACGATGGTACTTGTTTAGTTGGCATAGATCGATATTAGGATTTGTCACTCCGATTGTCGGAGAGGTATCTCTGGGCCCTCTCGGTAATGCACATCACTATAAGCCTTGCAAGCAATGTAACTAATCAGTTAGTTGCGGGATGATGCATTACGGAACGAGTAAAGAGACTTGCTGGTAACGAGATTGAACTAGGTATTGAGATACTGACGATCGAATCTCGGGCAAGTAACATACCGATGACAAAGGGAACAACGTATGTTGTTATGCGGTTTGACCGATAGAGATCTTCATAGAATATGTAGGAACCAATATGAGCATCCAGGTTCCGCTATTGGTTACTAACCGGAGACGTGTCTCGGTCATGTCTACATAGTTCTCGAACCCGTAGGGTCCGCACGCTTAATGTTCGGTGATGATAGGTAATATGAGTTTATGTGTTTTGATGTACCGAAGGAAGTTCGGAGTCCCGAATATGATCACGGACATGACGAGGAGTCTCGAAATAGCCGAGACATAAAGATCGATATATTGGATGACTATGTTTGGACTTCGGAAGGGTTCCGGATGAGTTCAGACGAATACCGGAGTACCCGGGGGGGTTACCGGAACCCCCCGGGGAGTGTAATGGGCCTCATGGGCCTTGGTGGAGAGAGGAAGGGGCGGCCAGGGCAGGCCGCACACCCCCTCCCCCTCTAGTCCGAATTGGACAAGGAAGGGGGGGCGGCGCCCCCCTTTTTCCTTCCCCCTCTCTCCTCCTTTCTTCCCTCCTACTCCTACTCTTGGAAGGGGGGATCCTACTCCCGGTGGGAGTAGGACTCCTCCAGGGCGCGCCGTAGGAGGGCCGGCCCTCTCCCCTCCTCCACTCCTTTATATACGGGGGAGGGGGCACCCCATGGACACACAAGTTGATCATTGATCTTTTAGCCATGTGCGGTGCCCCCCTCCACCATAATCCACCTCGGTCATCTCATAGCGGTGCTTAGGCGAAGCCCTGCGTCGGTAGCTTCATCAACACCGTCATCACGCCATCGTGCTGATGGAACTCTCCCTCGAAGCTCTACTGGATCGTGAGTTCGTGGGACGTCACCGAGCTGAACGTGTGCAGATCGCGGAGGTGCCGTACGTTCGGTACTAGGATCGGTCGATCGTGAAGACGTATGACTACATCAACCGCGTTGTCATAACGCTTCCGCTTACGGTCTACGAGGGTACGTGGACGACACTCTCCCCTCTTGTTGATATGCATCACCATGATCTTGCGTGTGCGTAGGAATTTTTTTGAAATTACTACGTTCCCCAACAGTGGCATCCGAGCCAGGTTTATGCGTAGATGTTATATGCACGAGTAGAACACAAGTGAGTTGTGGGCGATACAAGTCATACTGCTTACCAGCATGTCATACTTTGATTCGGCGGTATTGTTGGATGAAGCGGCCCGGACCGACATTACGCGTACGCTTACGCGAGACTGGTTCTACCGACGTGCTTCGCACACAGGTGGCTGGCTGGTGTCAGTTTCTCCAACTTTAGTTGAATCGAATGTGGCTACGCCGGTCCTTGTGAAGGTTAAAACAACACATACTTGACGAAATATCGTTGTGGTTTTGATGCGTAGGTAAGAACAGTTCTTACTCAGCCCGTGGCAGCCACGTAAAACTTGCAACAACAAAGCAGAGGACGTCCAACTTTTTTTGCAGGGCATGTTGTGATGTGATATGGTCAAGACATGATGCTAAATTTTATTGTATGAGATGATCATGTTTTGTAACAGAGTTATCGGCAACTGGCAGGAGCCTTATGGTTGTCTCTTTATTGTATGAAATGCAATCGCCATGTAATTGCTTTACTTTATCACTAAGCGGCAGCGATAGCCGTAGAAGCAATAGTTGGCGAGACGACAACGATGCTATGATGGAGATCAAGGTGTCGCGCCGGTGACGATGGTGATCATGACGGTGCTTTGGAGATGGAGATCAAAGGCACAAGATGATGATGGCCATATCATATCACTTATATTGATTGCATGTGATGTTTATCTTTTATGCATCTTATTTTGCTTAGATCGATGGTAGCATTATAAGATGATCTCTCACTAAATTTCAAGGTATAAGTGTTCTCCCTGAGTATGCACCGTTGCGAAAGTTCGTCGTGCCGAGACACCACGTGATGATCGGGTGTGATAAGCTCTACGTTCACATACAACGGGTGCAAGCCAATTTTGCACACGCAGAATACTCGGGTTAAACTTGACGAGCCTAGCATATGCAGATATGGCCTCGAAACACTGAGACCGAAAGGTCGAGCGTGAATCATATAGTAGATATGATCAGCATAGTGATGTTCACCATTGAAAACTACTCCATCTCACGTGATGATCGGACATGGTTTACTTGATATGGATCATGTGATCACTTAGATGATTAGAGGGATGTCTGTCTAAGTGGGAGTTCTTAAGTAATTTGATTAATCGAACTTTAATTTATCATGAACTTAGTACCTGATAGTATTTTGCATGTCTATGTTATTGTAGATGAAGGAAATATGCCCTAGAGGCAATAATAAAGTTATTATTTATTTCCTTATATCATGATAAATGTTTATTATTCATGCTAGAATTGTATTAACCGGAAACGTAATACTTGTGTGAATACATAGACAAACAGAGTGTCACTAGTATGCCTCTACTTGACTAGCTCGTTGATCAAAGATGGTTATGTTCCCTAACCATAGACATGAGTTGTCATTTGATTAATGGGATCACATCATTAGGAGAATGATGTGATTGACTTGACCCATTCCGTTAGCTTAGCACTCGATCGTTTAGTATGTTGCTATTGCTTTCTTCATGACTTATACATGTTCCTATGACTATGAGATTATGCAACTCCCGTTTACCGGAGGAACACTTTGTGTGCTACCAAACGTCACAACATAACCGGGTGATTATAAAGGTGCTCTACAGGTGTCTCCGAAGGTACTTGTTGGGTTGGCGTATTTCGAGATTAGGATTTGTCACTCCGATTGTCGGAGAGGTATCTCTGGGCCCACTCGGTAATGCACATCACTTAAGCCTTGCAAGCATTGCAACTAATGAGTTAGTTGCGGGATGATGTATTACGGAACGAGTAAAGAGACTTGCCGGTAATGAGATTGAACTAGGTATTGAGATACCGACGATCGAATCTCGGGCAAGTAACATACCGATGACAAAGGGAACAACGTATGTTGTTATGCGGTCTGACCGATAAAGACCTTCGTAGAATATGTGGGAGCCAATATGAGCATCCAGGTTCCGCTATTGGTTATTGACCGAAGACATGTCTCGGTCATGTCTACATAGTTCTCAAACCCGTAGGGTCCGCATGCTTAAAGTTTCGATGACAATTATATTATGAGTTTATGAGTTTTGATGTACCGAAGGTTGTTCGGAGTCCCGGATGTGATCACAGACATGACGAGGAGCCTCGAAATGGTCAAGACATGAAGATTGATATATTGGAAGCCTATATTTGGATATCGGAAGTGTTCCGGGTGAAATCGGGATTTTACCGGAGTACTGGGGGTTACCGGAACCCCCCCGGGGTTTAATGGGCCATAGTGGGCCTTAGTGGAGAAGAGGAGAGGCGGCTAGGGCAGGGCCATGCGCCCCTCCCCATCTAGTCCGAATAGGACAAGGAGAGGGGGGCGGCGCCCCCCTTTCCGTCCTCTCTCCCTCCTCTTTCCCCTTCTCCTAATCCAACAAGGAAGGGAGGGAGTCCTACTCCCGGTGGGAGTAGGACTCCTCCTGGCGCGCCTCCTCCTGGCTGGCCGCACCTCCCCCCTTGCTCCTTTATATACGGGGGAAGGAGGGCACCCTAGAGACACAACAATTGATTTGTTCTTTTAGCCGTGTGCGATGCCCCCCTCCACCATAGTCCACCTCGATAATACTGTAGCGGTGCTTAGGCGAAGCCCTGCGTCGGTAGAACATCATCATCGTCACCACGCCGTCGTGCTGACGAAACTCTCCCTCAACACTCGGCTGGATCGGAGTTCGAGGGACGTCATCGGGCTGAACGTGTGCTGAACTCGGAGGTGTCGTGCGTTCGGTACTTGATCGGTCGGATCGTGAAGACGTACGACTACATCAACCGCGTTGCGCTAACGCTTCCGCTATCGGTCTACAAGGGTACGTGGACAACACTCTCCCCTCTCGTTGCTATGCATCACTATGATCTTGCGTGTGCTTAGGATTTTTTTTTGAAATTACTACGTTCCCCAACAGTGGCATCCGAGCCTGGTTTTATGCATAGATGTCATATGCACGAGTAGAACACAAGTGAGTTGTGGGCGATATAAGTCATACTGCTTACCAGCATGTCATACTTTGGATCGGCGGTATTGTTGGATGAAGCGGCCCGGACCGACATTACGCGTACGCTTACGCGAGACTGGTTCTACCGACGTGCTTTGCACACAGGTGGCTGATGGGTGTCAGTTTCTCCAACTTTAGTTGAACCGAGTGTGGCTATGCCCGGTCCTTGCGAAGGTTAAAATAGCACCAACTTGACAAACTATCGTTGTGGTTTTGATGCATAGGTAAGAACGGTTCTTGCTCAGCCCGTAGCAGCCACGTAAAACTTGCAACAACAAAGTAGAGGACGTCTAACTTGTTTTTGCAGGGCATGTTGTGATGTGATATGGTCAAAGCATGATGCTAAATTTTATTGTATGAGATGATCATGTTTTGTAACCGAGTTATCGGCAACTGGCAGGAGCCATATGGTTGTCGCTTTATTGTATGCAATGCAATCGCCCTGTAATGCTTTACTTTATCACTAAGCGGTAGCGATAGTCGTAGAAGCATAAGATTGGCGAGACGACAACGATGCTACGATGGAGATCAAGGTGTCGCGCCGGTGACGATGGTGATCATGACGGTGCTTCGGAGATGGAGATCACAAGCACAAGATGATGGCCATATCATATCACTTATATTGATTGCATGTGATGTTTATCTTTTATGCATCTTATCTTGCTTTGATTGACGGTAGCATTATAAGATGATCTCTCACTAAATTTCAATATAAAAAGTGTTCTCCCTGAGTATGCACCGTTGCCAAAGTTCGTCGTGCCCAGACACCACGTGATGATCGGGTGTGATAAGCTCTACGTCCATCTACAACGGGTGCAAGCCAGTTTTGCACACGCAGAATACTCAGGTTAAACTTGACGAGCCTAGCATATGCAAATATGGCCTCGGAACACTGAGACCGAAAGGTCGAGCGTGAATCATATAGTAGATATGATCAACATACTGATGTTCACCATTGAAAGCTACTCCATTTCACGTGATGATCGGTTATGGTTTAGTTGATATGGATCACGTGATCACTTAGAGGATTAGAGGGATGTCTATCTAAGTGGGAGTTCTTAAGTAATATGATTAATTGAACTTAAATTTATCATGAACTTAGTACCTGATAGTATCTTGCTTGTCTATGTTGATTGTAGATAGATGGCCCGTGTTGTTGTTCCGTTGAATTTTAATGCGTTCCTTGAGAAAGCAAAGTTGAAAGATGATGGTAGCAATTACACGGACTGGGTCCGTAACTTGAGGATTATCCTCACTGCTGCACAGAAGAATTACGTCCTGGAAGCACCGCTAGGTGCCAAACCTGCTGCAGGAGCAACACCAGATGTTATGAACGTCTGGCAGAGCAAAGCTGATGACTACTCGATAGTTCAGTGTGCCATGCTTTACGGCCTCGAACCGGGACTTCAACGACATTTTGAACGTCATGGAGCATATGAGATGTTCCAGGAGTTGAAGTTAATATTTCAAGCAAATGCCCCGATTGAGAGATATGAAGTCTCCAATAAGTTCTACAGCTGTAAGATGGAGGAGAATAGTTCTGTCAGTGAGCATATACTCGAAATGTCTGGGTATAACAATCACTTGATTCAATTGGGAGTTAATCTTCCGGATGATAGCGTCGTTGACAGAATTCTTCAATCACTGCCACCAAGCTACAAGAGCTTCGTGATGAACTAGAACATGCAAGGGATGGATAAGACGATTCCCGAGCTCTTCGCAATGCTAAAGGCTGCGCAGGTAGAAATCAAGAAGGAGCATCAAGTGTTGATGGTCAATAAGACCACCAGTTCCAAGAAAAAGGGCAAAGGGAAGAAGAAGGGGAACTTCAAGAAGAACAGCAAGCAAGTTGCTGCTCAGGAGAAGAAACCCAAGTCTGGACCTAAGCCTAAGACTGAGTGCTTCTACTGCAAGCAGACTGGTCACTGGAAGCGGAACTGCCCCAAGTATTTGGCGGATAAGAAGGATGGCAAGGTGAACAAAGGTATATGTGATATACATGTTATTGATGTGTACCTTACCAGAGCTCGCAGTAGCACCTGGGTATTTGATACTGGTTCTGTTGCTTATTTGCTACTCAAAACAGGGACTACGGATTAAGCAAACACTGGCCAAGGACGAGGTGACGATGCGCGTGGGAAACGGTTCCAAAGTCGATGTGATCGCTGTCGGCACGCTACCTCTACATCTACCTTCGGGATTAGTATTAGACCTAAATAATTGTTATTTGGTGCTAGCGTTAAGCATGAACATTATATCTGGATCTTGTTTGATGCGAGACGGTTATTCATTTAAATCAGAGAATAATGGTTGTTCTATTTATATGAGTAATATCTTTTAGGTCATGCACCTTTAAAGAGTGGTCTATTTTTGATGAATCTCGATAGTAATGATACACATATTCATAATGTTGAAGCCAAAAGATGCAGAGTTGATAATGATAGTGCAACTTATTTGTGCACTGCCGTTTAGGTCATATCGGTGTAAAGCGCATGAAGAAACTCCATACCGATGGACTTTTGGAACCACTTGATTATGAATCACTTGGTACTTGCGAACCATGCCTCATGGGCAATATGACTAAAACGCCATTCTCCGGAACTATGGAGAGAGCAACAGATTTGTTGGAAATCATACATACAGATGTATGTGGTCTGATGAATGTTGAGGCTCGCGGCGGGTATCATTATTTTCTCACCTTCACAGATGATTTAAGAAGATATGGGTATATTTACTTAATGAAACATAAGTCTGAAACATTTGAAAAGTTCAAAGAATTTCAGAGTGAAGTTGAAAATCATCGTAACAAGAAAATAAAGTTTCTACGATCTGATCGTGGAGGAGAATATTTGAGTTACGAGTTTGGTCTACATTTGAAACAATGCGGAATAGTTTCGCAACTCACGCCACCCGGAACACCACAACGTAATGGAGTGTCCGAACGTCGTAATCATACTTTACTAGATATGGTGCAATCTATGATGTCTCTTACTGATTTACCGCTATCATTTTGGGGTTATGCTTTAGAGACGGCTGCATTCACGTTAAATAGGGCACCATCAAAATCCGTTGAGACGACGCCTTATGAACTGTGGTTTGGCAAGAAACCAAAGTTGTCGTTAGTTTGGGGCTGCGATGCTTATGTGAAAAAGCTTCAACCTGATAAGCTCGAACCAAATCGGAGAAATGTGTCTTCATAGGATACCCAAAAGGAGACTGTTGGGTACACCTTCTATCACAGATCCAAAGGCAAGACATTCGTTTCTAAGAATGGATCCTTTCTAGAGAAGGAGTTTCTCTCGAAAGAAGTGAGTGGGAGGAAAGTAGAACTTGATGAGGTAACTGTACCTGCTCCCTTATTGGAAAGTAGTTCATCACAGAAATCTGTTCCTGTGACTCCTAGACCAATTAGTGAGGAAGCTAATGATGATGATCATGTAACTTCAGATCAAGTTACTACCGAACCTCGTAGGTCAATCAGAGTAAGATCCGCACCAGAGTGGTATGGTAATCCTGTTCTGGAGGTCATGTTACTTGACCATGATGAACCTATGAACTATGAGGAAGCGATGATGAGCCCAGATTCCGCAAAATGGCTTGAGGCCATGAAATCTGAGATGGGATCTATGTATGAGAACAAAGTGTGGACTTTGGTTGACTTGCCCAATGATCGGCAAGCCATCGAAAATAAATGGATCTTCAAGAAGAAGACTGACGCTGACGGTAATGTTACTGTCTACAAAGCTCGACTTGTTGCGAAAGGTTTTTGACAAGTTCAAGGAGTTGACTACGATGAGACTTTCTAACCTGTAGCAATGCTTAAGTCCGTCCGAATCATGTTAGCAATTGCCGCATTTTATGATTATGAAATTTGGCAAATGGATGTAAAGACTGCATTCCTGAATGGATTTCTGGAAGAGGAGTTGTATATGATGCAACCTGAAGGTTTTATCGATCCAAAGGATGCTAACAAAGTGTGTAAGCTCCAGCGATCCATCTATGGACTGGTGCAAGCATCTCGGAGTTGGAATAAACGTTTTGATAGTGTGATCAAAGCATATGGTTTTATACAGACATTTGGAGAAGCCTGTATTTACAAGAAAGTGAGTGGGAGCTCTGTAGCATTTCTAATATTATATGTGGATGACATATTGTTGATTGGAAATGATATAGAATTTCTGGATAGCATAAAGGGATACTTGAATAAGAGTTTTTCAATGAAGGACCTCGGTGAAGCTGCTTATATATTGGGCATCAAGATCTATAGAGATAGATCAAGACACTTAATTGGACTTTCACAAAGCACATACCTTGACAAAGTTTTGAAGAAGTTCAAAATGGATCAAGCAAAGAAAGGGTTCTTGCCTGTGTTACAAGGTGTGAAGTTGAGTCAGACTCAATGCCCGACCACTGCAGAAGATAGAGAGAAGATGAAAGGTGTTCCCTATGCTTCAGCCATTGGATCTATCATGTATGCAATGTTATGTACCAGACCTGATGTGTGACTTGCTATAAGTTTGGCAGGGAGGTACCAAAGTAATCCAGGAGTGGATCACTGGATAGCGGTCAAGAACATCCTGAAATACCTGAAAAGGACTAAGGATATGTTTCTCGTTTATGGAGGTGACAAAGAGCTCGTCATAAATGGTTACATCGATGCAAGCTTTGACAGTGATCCGGTTGACTCTAAGTCACAAACCGGATACATGTTTATATTGAACGGTGGAGCTGTCAGTTGGTGCAGTTCTAAGCAAAGCGTCGTGGCGGGATCTACATGTGAAGCGGAGTACATAGCTGCTTCGGAAGCAGCAAATGAAGGAGTCTAGATGAAGGAGTTCATATCCAATCTAGGTGTCATACCTAGTGCATCGGGTCCAATGAAAATCTTTTGTGACAATACTGGTGCAATTGCCTTGGTAAAGGAATCCAGATTTCACAAGAGAACCAAGCACATCAAGAGACGCTTCAATTCCATCCGTGATCAAGTCAAGGAGGGAGACATAGAGATTTGCAAGATACATACGGATCTGAATGTTGCAGACCCGTTGACTAAGCATCTCTCACGAGAAAAACATGATCAACACCAAGACTCCATGGGTGTTAGAATCATTACTATGTAATCTAGATTATTGACTCTAGTGCAAGTGGGAGACTGAAGGAAATATGCCCTAGAGGCAATAATAAAGTTGTTATTTATATTTCCTTATATCATGATAAAAGTTTATTATTCATGCTAGAATTGTATTAACCGGAAACTTAGTACATGTGTGAATACATAGACAAACAAAGTGTCACTAGTATGCCTCTACTTGATTAGCTCGTTGAATCAAAGATGGTTAAGTTTCCTAGCCATAGACATGAGTTGTCATTTGATTAACGGGATCACATCATTAGAGAATGATGTGATTGACTTGACCCATTCCGTTAGCTTAGCATTTGATCGGTTAGTATATTGCTATTGCTTTCTTCATGACTTATACATGTTCCTATGACTATGAGATTATGCAACTCCCGAATACCAGAGGAACACTTTGTGTGCTACCAAACGTCACAATGTAACTGGGTGATTATAAAGGTGCTCTACAGGTGTCTCTGATGGTACTTGTTGAGTTGGCATAGATCGAGATTAGGATTTGTCACTCCGATTGTCGGATAGGTATCTCTGGGCCCTCTCGGTAATGCACATCACTATAAGCCTTGCAAGCAATGTAACTAACGAGTTAGTTGCGGGATGATGCATTACGGAACGAGTAAAGAGACTTGCCGGTAACGAGATTGAACTAGGTATTGAGATACCGACGATCGAATCTCGGGCAAGTAACATACCGATGACAAAGGGAACAATGTATGTTGTTATGCGGTTTGACCAATAAAGATCTTCGTAGAATATGTAGGAACCAATATGAGCATCCAGGTTCCGCTATTGGTTATTGACCGGAGACGTGTCTCGGTCATGTCTACATAGTTCTCGAACCCGTAGGGTCCACACGCTTAACGTTCGGTGACGATCGGTAATATGAGTTTATGTGTTTTGATGTACCGAAGGAAGTTCAGAGTCCCGGATATGATCACGGACATGACGAGGAGTCTCGAAATGGTCGAGACATAAGGATTGATATATTGGATGACTATGTTTGGACTTCGGAAGGGTTCCGGATGAGTTCGGATGAATACTGGAGTACCGGGGGGTTACCGGAACTCCCCGGGGAGTGTAATGGGCCTCATGGGCCTTGGTGGAGAGAGGAAGGGGCGGCCAGGGCAGGCCGCGCGCCCCTCCCCCTCTAGTCCGAATCACAAGGAAGGGGGGCGGCGCCCCCCTTTTTCCTTCCCCCCCCTCTCCTCCTTCCTTCCCTCCTACTCCTACTCTTGGAAGGGGGGGAATCCTACTCCCGGTGGGAGTAGGACTCCTCGAGGGCGCGCTGTAGGAGGGCCGGCCCTCCCCCTCCTCCACTCCTTTATATATGGGGGAGGGGGGCACCCCATGGACACACAAGTTGATCATTGATCTTTTAGCCGTGTGCGGTGCCCCCCTCCACCATAATCCACCTCGGTCATATCGTAGCGGTGCTTAGGCGAAGCCCTGCGTCGGTAGCTTCATCAACACCGTCATCACGCCGTTGTGCTGACGGAACTCTCCCTTGAAGCTCTACTGGATCGTGAGTTCGTGGGACGTCACCGAGTTGAACGTGTGTAGATCGCGGAGGTGCCGTACGTTCGGTAGTAGGATCAGTCGATCATGAAGACGTACGACTACATCAACCGCATTGTCATAACGCTTCCGCTTACGGTCTACGAGGTTACGTGGATGACACACTCCCCTCTCGTTGCTATGCATCACTATGATCTTGCGTGTGCGTAGGAATTTTTTTGAAATTACTACATTCCCCAACAATTGGGAGGTGGGAGGGAGGACAAAAAAAACAGGGGAGGTGGGAAGAAAATTAACCGCGGAGACTACCAACTGAGACATTAGGAGTAGATGCTCCACAGGTATCTCCGAAGGTGTTTGTTGGGTTGACATAGATCAAGATTAGGATTTGTCACTCCGAGTATCAGAGAGGTATCTCTGGGCCCTCTCGGTAATGTACATCATGATAAGCCTTGCAAGAAATGTGACTAATGAGTTAGTTGTGGGATGATGCATTACGGAACGAGTAAAGAGACTTGCTGGTAACGATATTGAACTAGATATGAAGATACCGACGATCGAATATCGGGCAAGTAACATACCGATGACAAAGGGAATGACGTATGTTGTGATTACGGTTTGACCGATAAAGATCTTCGTAGAATATGTGGGAACCAATATGAGCATCCAGGTTCCGCTATTGGTTATTGACTGGAAAGGTGTTTCGGTCATGTCTACATAGTTCTCGAACCCGTAGGGTCCGCACGCTTAACGTTCGATGGCGATTTGTATTATATGAATTATGTGATTTGGTGATCGAATGTTTTTCCGAGTCCCGGATGAGATCACAGACATGATGAGGAGTCTCGAAATGGTCGAGAGGTAAAGATTGATATATTGGATGATAGTATTCGGACACCGGAAGTGTTTCGGATTGTATCGGGTACATATCGGAGTACCGGGGGGGGGGGGGTTGCCGGAACCCCCTGGGGGAAGATATGGGCCATATGGGACATACGAGGGAGCCAAGCCAGCCCACAAGGGGTGGCGCGCCCCCCCACAAGGGAGGAGTCCGAATTGGACCAGGGGAGGGGGCGGCACCCCCTTTCCTTCTTCCTGTCTCTCTCCTTCCCCCTTTCCTCCTCCAATAAAAGGAAGGGGGGCCGAATCCTACTAGGAGCCCAAGTAGGACTCCTCCTACTTGGGGCGCGCCTAGGGCCGTGATGACCCACAAGTATAGGGGATCTATCGTAGTCCTTTCGATAAGTAAGAGTGTCGAACCGAACGAGGAGCAGAAGGAAATGATAAGCGGTTTTCAGCAAGGTATTCTCTGCAAGCACTGAAATTATAGGTAACAGATAGTTTTGTGATAAGATAATTTGTAACGAGCAACAAGTAACAAAAGTAAATAAAGTGCAGCAAGGTGGCCCAATCCTTTTTTTAGCAAGAACAAGCCTGGACAAGCTCTTATATAGAGAAAAGCACTCCCGAGGACACATGGGAATTATCGTCAAGCTAGTTTTCATCACGTTCATATGATTCGCGCTCGGTACTTTGATAATTTGATATGTGGGTGGACCGGTGCTTGGGTGCTGCCCTTACTTGGACAAGCAACCCACTTATGATTAACTCCTATTGCAAGCATCCGCAACTACAAAAGAAGTATTAAGGTAAACCTAACCATAGCATGAAACATATGGATCCAAATCAGCCCCTTACGAAGCAACACATAAACTAGGGTTTAAGCTTCTGTCACTCTAGCAACCCATCATGTACTTATTACTTCCCAATGCCTTCCTCTAGGCCCAAATAATGGTGAAGTGTCATGTAGTCGACGTTCACATAACACCACTAGAGGAGAGACAACATACATCTCATCAAAATATCGAACGAATACCAAATTCACATGACTACTAATAGCAAGACTTCTCCCATGTCCTCAGGAACAAACGTAACTACTCACAAAGCATATTCATGTTCATAATCAGAGGAGTATTAATATGCATATAGGATCTGAACATATGATCTTCCACCAAATAAACCAACTAGCATCAACTACAAGGAGTAATCAACACTACTAGCAACCTACAAGTACCAATCTCAGACTTGGAGACAAGAATTGGATACAAGAGATGAACTAGGGTTTGAGAGGAGATAGTGCTGGTGAAGATCACTACAAAAAAATACACTTCCGTGATGATACGTGTTTGTCACTGTAGGTCGCATTTTTTGTCATGCATGTACATCCATGACAAATTTATGACAGAATCAAGATAGTCATACCTGTGCTGTCGTAGAAGTGTTCCATGACATTACCAAAATTATCATCACGGAAGTGTCCACTTCCATGACGATAAATCGCGCGTCACAGAAGTGCTTTCGTCAAGGGTGACCGACACGTGTCATCCACCGTAACGGAACGCCGTTAAGCTATCGAGTCGGATTTTGGATCCGATAACCCGTTAACAGCCCTGACCAATGGGAAATTTCCACGTGTAAAATTCTGATTGGCCGAAGGGAACACCTGTCAGCTTGTCAGTGGGCCAGATGTCGCCCGTCCATTGGAGGAGACATGCCTATGATACGTCGACACGTGGCTGGGCCCAACAGAGGCCCATATAGGTTAAAAAGGCCGGCCCAGTCAAAGGCCCGTAGAACTTAATCAGGTACTAGTGGGCCAGCCCAATAACGGTCTGCTTAATAAAGGCCCATTTACGGCCTGAAGCCAGATCTGGCCCGTTAATTGTTTGCCCAATATTTGGGCCCATTTACGGCCCGAAGCCAGATCTGGCCCGTTAATTGTTCGCCCAATATTTGGGCCCATTTGCGGCCTGAAGCCAGATCTGGCTCGTTAATTGTTCGCCGAATATTTGGGCCCAACTACAGCCCAGTGACTTTCGGCCTGTTAGAGGCCTGATGTAGACATGGGCCCATTTCAGCCCGGTGTGACTTTCGGCCTAGGAATGGCCCGTGCTGCCCATGGGCCATATATGGTCCGACGGGACATCGGGCCCACTAACGGCCCGTGCTAAAGGTGGCAACCGTTAAGCCCAACGTGACTTTGGGCCTGTTAAAGGCCTGTCGCGTAATTCGGCCTGTTGATGCCTGTGCTAAGCTTTCGGCCTCTTAAAGGCCCATGATATCAGTGGGCCAACTAAGGCCCGAGATATGTTTCGGCCTGGTAACGGCCTGTGAGCTAACTGGGCCCAAAACGACCCGGTCTACATTTCGGCCTGCTGAAGGCCCGTCGACGACTAGTGAAAATTGAGGCCCAACATGCATTTTGGCCTGCTAAAGGCCCGTGGTTTCATCTCGGCCGTAACAGGCCAGTACAATATTCAGCCTGTTAATGGCCCAACGCTACCTGGGCCAAACTAAGTGCTGGGTCGACAAAAGGCCCAACTAAAATATAGGCCGGTGTAAGTTTGGGCCTGGCGCAATGTGTGAAGGCCCCAATCATTCGGGCCCAAGAAAGACTCTGGCCGACCCAATTGTGGCCCGCTAAAAACCTGGCCCGTTAGAGTCGAATGTTTCGGTCCGGTCGACTACATCTGATTTTTTTTCAGATAGCGAATGATGGCAGTAACTAGTAGGAATTAAGAACAAACCTACTCTATACAATAAAGAAATTACGGCATAGTAACTAAGAATAAACCTACACTATACAATAAAGGATTTAAGGTATATTACATCCATTGGGCATCGACGCCACCAGTGATCATAAAGCGCAACGAAGAAGCAGATTACAAAAACTGGGCACCATTGCAGCGTAACAAAATAATACTGAACCGAGACTACTTCCAAGACAGTTCAAGAAAGGTTAGCCTTGCGGGGGAACTGTTGCGCAAGCTGCTGAGCAAGGCTGTGAGACCGGCCTAGCATATCGGTCATAGCTTCCAGGTGTAGCTGTTTAGCGATGAGGTTCTCATTGGTGTTCTCCGCAATCTTTCTTAGAGATGGGACTTCAAGTCGAAGTTGAGTTGCAGAATGCCTTTCTGCTAGAACTTGGGACTGAAGAAGTCGAACTGATTCAGTCAACGAATTCTGTGAGCTTGTCTGACTGTTAGTCTCAAGTAACTTGAACACTACATCAAGACAAGACTTTAGGGTTGTCTCGCTATCTTCAAGATGTTTTGCCTTCTTTGCTGCAATATATGTTGGGTTTGTCTCACAGCCTTCAGCAGACTTGTGCATGCCATCAGGCATATCACCCTGAAACAAAGCAGAGAGATGACAGGTTTTGCACGTGTATAAACAAAGATGATAACTGTTCTGTCAATTCTATCCAATTTCAAATTAGAAAATAAAGAGTAAGTTCAAAATATCAATAACATAATTTGGCATTGTTCATAATGCAGGGAGCTTCACCACACTACTGGATTACCATGTCAACATAACAAGCATAGATGAAGGGCAAAGAAAATCATTGTATCTATTTTGGATAATGTGCATGGCATGTTGTTCATATCACCAACCACATCAGTAAGATAAAACAGGAGATGACAAGGTGCAAACGTGGGCTGCTTCACCACACACTGGATTATAGATCCACAAAAACAAGCATACATATAGGGAGTATTAAGTAATGTGCATGGTATGAATAAGGAATTTGGTTTTACAAGTAAAACTTAGAACTTACGGTTCTTACGAACATGCATTTTGGTAGAAACAGCAAACTAAACAGCAGTAAATGATAGGGAGTATGAGCAAATTAAACAACAGTTGAGGATAAAGGCTTTAGAAGGACTGGCTTACATTAACAGTTAACACCGGCTTTATAATGCCCTTCTCCATGTCAAGGGAAGGATAACTCAAGAATTTCAGCACAAAATCTTCTTCATAAGCATTGCCTGTACTCTACATTTTGTAGAGAGTAATTATATATATGATAATACTCGAAGGGATAGAGGATAATGAAGATAAGATGCAGATTGATGCTACATAATCAACTACCAATCCCTGGAAGTACAAGCGTTACAGGACAAAATGTACTGACAAGAGCAATGGGCTACACTTCTGCACTGGCATTGTCTGTGTATTCTACTTGTTGGTAAGATTAAATATAGATCTGATCTTTTTTAGTAAATGGTGGGCGAGGGAGATAAGATGCAGAATGCTACAAAATGAACCAATCCCTCTTCCCATAATACAAGAGTGTTTTGAACACTGGTGTACTGTACAAAACGTTCTTATATTATGGGACGGAGGGAGTAGCTGTTAATGTAAGTACAGTGATAGACCACGTTCAGTCCTTACAAGAGGACTGCAGAGCTAAACCTCTTCAAAAGCATTGGGTTGATTCTAAATTTATGTAAGAGTCCATAAGGATCTTATAATGTCCACCAAATGGACGATTACGAGGCTAACATGTGTAGTGATGCTACATAATCAAACAACTATGAAAGTAAGTATGGTCATACAGGGCAAGAGGTACTCACAAGAGCAATGCAGTGTGCAGTATAGTTGCGAGATTTTGTGGTCCCTTGAGAACGAATGTTCTTCTGCTAACAGTTTTCGTACAAGTGAGACTTTAAGGCAAATGCAGAAATGTAGTTCAAATTGTGATGTGATATCATAGACAGTACCTTACGCTGCAGCCGAGACCAATGTGTAACAAGATTATTCCAGTCATCGTCGGATAAATGTAGCATCGGAGACTTTACAGAAATTTCGTTCAGAGGCTTGCCATCGAAGTGCGCTTGCCTCAGGTAGGAACGATACTTCATCAATGAGTGCTTGAAAAGCGCAACCAACCCTTGCTCATCATCACAATCCAGTTTGCTCCTCGCCTATTTAAAAGAATGAAATCTTGTGTCTTCTGTCAGCAGAAACATATGCAGTAATGACCATGAATAACATTAGTACATTACTTACGCGTAAGTTGCGGAGGAAGACTGGAAATTGTTCTGTGTCTGCGGTATAATCTTTCCATGAATGAAAGATGCGCGTAAAGTTCCTGACAACAACATAAGCTTCGTCTTCTAAACTGGGAAGAAATGGAACAGGGGTCCTATTTGCTGCAATTGGGGCTCTCTCTGGTTCGAAAAGGGATTTGGCAACTGGATTTGGTGTACTCTTTGCTGGAATGGGGGTTTTGCGTCGTACAGCTAGTGCTATGTCAACTGGCATAATCATACTGTTTGCTGCAGTTGGGGTCTGCTGAGTTGGGGCATCAGAAATGACCAGCGTAGTAGGGCTAGAGTCTGCTAGAGTTGGGGTATTTTGTGGGTCAGGTGATATTGCAACTACACCTAATGGGCTATTTGATTTATCAGGTGCCACTACCTTTTCCAAATACTTTGCTTGTGCTCCTCCACGATCAGCAATCGCCCTCTTCCTTTTGAATGTCTGATACACAAGACATCATTTGAATGGATAAATATGGTATGATGACAGACGGAATACGTACTGAAAATGGATAGGCAGGGCGTATTCACATACACGATGTGTAAACTAAGCTAATGGCAGTTCAACAAAGTAGAAGCAATGCAAAGCATCAGTTGCAAGATATGTGCGAGCAATGTAACCTTGGAAAGTTAGAGCAAGTACCTTGATGGGTGAATAAGATAGGGCATCTTCCTCTGACTCCTCCACTAGGGAGCTACATTGACTTAGGTCTCCCTCTAGCTCAGAATAACTGTTAGGATCATATTCTGAGCATGAATTTGTAGGTGGAGAGCGTTTGCATTGCATTGCATCCAGACTTGATTTCAGTCCCTTAATGCCAAGTTTGACAGCCATGGCATTGTTCTGCTTTATTCTTTTCATGCGCGCAAGCTCATAATCAATTATGATGCTATTCAGAATCTGAGATTCATGAAAACATAAAAAGTAGTCAGATTATCTATGGAATGCATTGCGGATTCAACTCGGAGAGTGTCTCCCTATAAACCCCTGCATATGCAAAGTTCACCTCCCCAACCGTGCTGACCAGACCACACACAGAAATACAAACCCCTTATGTCTCTATAACAGGCAGGCACACATTTCAAAACTGAAGTAGGAACATTAGAATCATATGAAATTCGTATTTGAACAAATAAACTAAGCAATTATGAGTGCGTAATGTTTAGCTTCAAGGGTGGAGTGTTGGTAGTGCGACACAAAGCAAGTAGACAAATTGTATTCCATGTAAAAGATCGAAACCTATGTAAAAGCTGGAAATGACACTTTCTTTCTATACAATGCAGTGTTCGTTACCCACACATGATGGAAGAGATCTCATAGAGAAATACTATTCACTCATGTCTACGGTTCCAGTATTTAGAAACAGGGTGATCCACCCTAAAATAATATTGACAACAAATATGACAAGGCAAGCATAGAAGTAGTGAATCAATCATTTACTTGTGAGCTTACTAGGACAAGTATGCAGAATTGTAACTGCATTAAGAGACCGTCCAAAATCTGAATGAAGAAGTTTGTCTAGCACTTATTGTTTGCAACTAACTGAAGGAAATATGCCCTAGAGGCAATAATAAAGTACTATATATTTCCTTATATCATGATAAATGTTTATTATTCATGCTAGAATTGTATTAACCGGAAACATAATACATGTGTGAATACATAGACAAATAGAGTGTCACTAGTATGCCTGTACTTGACTAGCTCGTTAATCAAAGATGGTTATGTTTCCTAGCCATAGACATGAGTTGTCATTTGATTAACGGGATCACCTCATTAGGAGAATGACGTGATTGACTTGACCCATTCCGTTAGCTTAGCACCCGATCGTTTAGTATGTTGCTATTGCTTTCTTCATGACTTATACATGTTCCTATGACTATGAGATTATGCAACTCCCGTTTACCGGAGGAACACTTTGTGTGCTACCAAACGTCACAACGTAAATGGGTGATTATAAAGGTGATCTACAGGTGTCTCCAAAGGTACTTGTTGGGTTGGCGTATTTCGAGATTAGGATTTGTCACTCCGATTGTCGGAGAGGTATCTCTGGGCCCACTCGGTAATGCACATCACCATAAGCCTTGCAAGCATTGTGACTAATGAGTTAGTTGCGTGATGATGTATTACGGAACGAGTAAAGAGACTTGCCGGTAACGAGATTGAACTAGGTATCGAGATACCGACGATCGAATCTCGGGAAAGTAACATACCGATGACAAAGGGAACAACGTATGTTGTTATGCGGTCTGACCGATAAAGATCTTCGTAGAATATGTGGGAGCCAATATGGGCATCCAGGTCCCGCTATTGGTTATTGACCGGAGAGGTGTCTCGGTCATGTCTACATAGTTCTTGAACCCGAAGGGTCCGCACGCTTAACGTTACGATGACAGTTTTATTGAGTTTTGATGTACCGAAGGAGTTCGGAGTCCCGGATGAGATCAGGGATATGACGAGGAGTCTCGAAATGGTAGAGACATAAAAATCGATATATTGGACGACTATATTCGGACATCGGAAAGGTTCCGAGTGATTCGGGTATTTTTCGGAGTACCGGAGAGTTACGGGAATTCGTATTGGGCCTTAATGGGCCATACGGGAAAGGAGAGGAAGACCCCAAAGGGTGGCCGCGCCCCTCCCCATGGGTTAGTCTGAATTGGACAAGGGAGGGGGGCGCCCCCTTCCTTCTTTCTCCTTCCCCCTTCCCTTCTCCTACTCCCACAAGGAAAGGAGGAGTCCTACTCCCGGTGGGAGTAGGACTCCCCCCTTTGGCGCGCCTCTCCCCTTGGCCGGCTGCCTCCCCCTTGCTCCTTTATATACGGGGGCAGGGGGGCACCCCAGAGACACAACAATTGATCCTTGAGATCTCTTAGCCGTGTGCGGTGCCCCCCTCCACCATATTACACCTCGATAATACCGTTGCGGAGCTTAGGCAAAGCCCTGCGTCGGTGGAACATCAACATCGTCACCACGCCGTCGTGCTGACGAAACTCTCCCTCAACACTCGGCTGGATCGGAGTTCGAGGGACGTCATCGAGTTGAACGTGTGTAGAACTCGGAGGTGCCGTGCGTTCGGTACTTGATCGGTCGGATCGTGAAGACGTACGACTACATCAACCCCGTTTTGATAACGCTTCCGCTGTCGGTCTACGAGGGTACGTGGACAACACTCTCCCCTCTCGTTGCTATGCATCACCATGATCTTGCGTGTGCGTAGGAAATTTTTGAAATTACTGCGTTCCCCAACAGTGGCATCCGAGCCTGGTTTTATGCGTTGATGCTATGCACGAGTAGAACACAAGTGAGTTGTGGGCGTTATAAGTCATACTGCTTACCAGCATGTCATACTTTGGTTCAGCGGTATTGTGAGATGAAGCGGCCCGGACCGACATTACGCGTACGCTTACGCGAGACTGGTTACACCGTTTGGAGCACTCGTTGCTTAAAGGTGACTGGTGGGTGTCTGTCTCTCTCACTTTAGTTGAACCGAGTGTGGCTACGCCCGGTCCTTGCGAAGGTTAAAACAACACCAACTTGACAAACTATCGTTGTGGTTTTGATGCGTAGGTAAGAACGGTTCTTGCTAAGCCCGTAGCAGCCACGTAAAACTTGCAACAACAAAATAGAGGACGTCTAACTTGTTTTTGCAGGGCATGTTGTGATGTGATATGGTCAAGACATGATGTGATATAATTTGTTGTATGAGATGATCATGTTTTGTAACCGAGTTATCGGCAACTGGCAGGAGCCATATGGTTGTCGCTTTATTGTATGAGATGCAATCACCATGTAATAGTTTTACTTTATCACTAAGCGGTAGCGATAGTCGTAAAAGCAATTAGTTGGCGAGACGACAACGATACTACGATGGAGATCAAGGTGTCGCGCCGGTGACGATGGTGATCATGACGGTGCTTCGGAGATGGAGATCACAAGCACGGTGCTTCGGAGATGGAGATCACAAGCACGGTGCTTCGGAGATGGCGATCACAAGCACAAGATGATGATGGCCATATCATATCACTTATATTGATTGCATGTGATGTTAATCCTTTATGCATCTTATCTTGCTTTGATTGACGGTAGCATTATAAGATGATCTCTCACTAAAATTTCAAGATAGAAGTGTTCTCCCTGAGTATGCACCGTTGCGAAAGTTCTTCGTGCTGAGACACCACGTGTTAATCGGGTGTGATAGGCTCTACGTTCAAATACAACGGGTGCAAAACAGTTGCACACGCGGAATACTCAGGTTAAACTTGACGAGCCTAGCATATACAGATATGGCCTCGGAACACGGAGACCGAAAGGTCGAGCGTGAATCATATAGTAGATATGATCAACATAGTGATGTTCACCATTGAAACTACTCCATCTCACGTGATGATCGGACATGGTTTAGTTGATTTGGATCACGTAATCACTTAGATGATTAGAGGGATATCTATCTGAGTGGGAGTTCTCAAGTAATATGATTAATTGAACTTAAATTTATCATGAACTTAGTCCTGATAGTATTTTGCAAATTATGTTGTAGATCAATAGCTCGAGTTGTTGCTTCCATGTGTTTATTTTTGATATGTTCCTAGAGAAAATTATGTTGAAAGATGTTAGTAGCAAAGATGCGGATTGGATCCGTGATCTGAGGATTATCCTCATTGCTGCACAGAAGAATTATGTTCTTGATGCATCGCTAGGTGACAGACCTATTGCAGGAGCAGATGCAGACGTTATGAACGTTTGGCTAGCTCAATATGATGACTACTTGATAGTTTAGTGCACCATGCTTAACGCCTTAGAATTGGGACTTCAAAGACGTTTTGAACGTCATGGACCATATAAGATGTTCCAGGAGTTGAAGTTAATATTTCAAGCAAATACCCGAGTTGAGAGATATGAAGTCTCCAACAAGTTCTATAGCTAAAAGATGGAGGAGAATCGCTCAACTAGTGAGCATGTGCTCAGATTGTCTGGGTACTACAATCGCTTGAATCAAGTGGGAGTTAATCTTCCAGATAAAATAGTGATTGACAGAATTCTCTAGTCACCATCACCAAGTTAGTAGAACTTCGGATGAACTACAGTATGCAAGGGATGGCGAAAGTAATTCCCGAGCTCTTCGTGACGCTGAAATCGACGAAGGTAGAAATCAAGAAAAACATCAAGTGTTGATGGTTGACGAGACCACTAGTTTCAAGAAAAGGGCAAAGGGAAGAAGGGGAATTTCAAGAAGAACGGCAAGCAAGTTGTTGCTCAAGTGAAGAAGCCTAAGTCTGGTCCTAAGCCTGAGACTAAGTGCTTCTACTGCAAAGGGACTGGTCACTGGAAGCGGAACTACCCCAAGTATTTGGTGGATAAGAAGGATGGCAAAGTGAACAAAGGTATATTGGATATACATGTTATTGATGTGTACTTACTAGTGTTTATAGCAACCCCTCAGTATTTGATACTGGTTCAGTTGCTAAAGAGTAGTAACTCGAAGCGGGAGTTGCAGAATAAACAGAGACTAGTAAAAGGCGAGGTGACGATGTGTGTTGGAAGTAATTCCAAGATTGATATGATCATCATCGCAAACTCCCTATACTTTCAGGATTAGTTTTGAAACTAAATTAGTGTTATTTGGTGTTTGCGTTGAGCATGAATATGATTTGATCATGTTTATTGCAATACGGTTATTCATTTAAGTTAGAGAATAATTGTTGTTCTGTTTACATGGATAAAAACCTTTTATGGTCATACACACCAACAAAAATGGTTTGTTGGATCTCGATCGTAGTGATACACATATTCATAATATTGAAGCCAAAAGATGCAAAGTTAATAATGATAGTGCAACTTATTTGTGGCACTGCTGTTTAGGTCATATTGGTGTAAAGCGCATGAAGAAACTCCATACTGATGGGATTTTGGAATCAATTGATTATGAATCACTTGATGCTTGCGAACCATGCCTCATGGGCAAGATGACTAAAACACCGTTCTCCGGAACTATGGAGAGAGCAACAGATTTGTTGGAAGTCATACATACAGATGTATGTGGTCCAATGAATATTGAGGCTCGTGGCGGATATCGTTATTTTCTCACCTTCACAGATGATTTGAGCAGATATGGGTATATCTACTTAATGAAACATAAGTCTGAAACATTTGAAAAGTTCATATAATTTCAGAGTGAAGTGGAAAATCATCGTAACAAGAAAAATAAAGTTTCTACGATCTGATCGTAGAGAAGAGTATTTGAGTTATGAGTTTGGCCTTCAGTTAAAACAATGTGAAATAGTTTCACTACTCACGCCACCTGGAACACCACAACATAATGGTGTGTCCGAACGTCATAACCATACTTTATTGGATATAGTGCAATCTATGATGTCTCTTACCAATTTACCACTATCGTTTTGGGTTTATGCATTAGAGACAGCTACATTCACGTTAAATATGGCACCATCAAAATCCGTTGAGACGACGCCTTATGAACTGTGATTTGGCAAGAAACCAAAGTTGTCGTTTCTTAAAGTTTGGGGTTGCGATGCTCATGTGAAAAAGTTTCATCCTGATAAGCTCAAACCCAAATCGGAGAAATGTGTCTTCATAGGATACCCAAAGGAGAAAGTTGGGTACACCTTCTATCACAGATCCGAAGGCAAGACATTCGTTGCTAAGAATGGATCCTTTCTAGAGAAGGAGTTTTCTCTCGAAAGAAGTGAGTGGGAGGAAAGTAGAACTTGATGAGGTAACTGTACCTGCTCCCTTATTGGAAAGTAGTTCATCACAGAAATCTGTTCCTGTGACTCCTACACCAATTAGTGAGGAAGTTAATGATGATGATCATGTAAACTTCATATCAAGTTACTACCAAACCTCGTAGGTAAACCAGAGTGAGATCCACACCAGAGTGGTATGGTAATCCTGTTCTGGAGGTCATGTTATTTGACCATGACGAACCTACGAACTATGAGGAAGCGATGATGAGCCCAGATTCCGCAAAATGGCTTGAGGCCATGAAATCTGAGATGAGATCCATGTATAAGGACAGAGTATGGACTTTGATTGACTTGCCCAATGATCGGCGAGTCATTGAGATTAAATGGATCTTCAAGAGGAAGACGGACGCTGATAGTAGTGTTACTATCTACAAAGCTAGAATTGTCGCAAAAGGTTTTCGACAAGTTCAAGGTGTTGACTACGATGAGAGTTTCTCACTCGTATCTATGCTTAAGTCTGTCTGAATCATGTTAGCAATTGCCGCATTTTATGAAATATGGCAAATGGATAAACAAAACTGCATTCCTTAATGGATTTATTAAAAAAGAGTTGTATATGATGCAACCAGGAGGTTTTGTCAATCCTAAAGGTGCTAACAAAATATGCAAGCTCCAGCGATCCATCTATGGACTGGTGCAAGCATCTCGGAGTTGGAATATACACTTTGATAAGTTGATCAAAGGATATAGTGTTATACAGACTTGCGGTGAAGCCTGTATTTACAAGAAAGTGAGTGGGAGCACTAAAGCATTTCTGATAAGTATATGTGAATGACATATTGTTGATCAGAAATAATGTAGAATTATTCTGCAAAGCATAAAGGAGTATTTGAAAGGAGTTTTTTCAAAGAAAGACCTCGGTGAAGCTGCTTACATATTGAGCATCAAGATCTATAGAGATAGATCAAGACGCTTGATAAGTTTTTTCAATGAGTACATACCTTAACAAGATTTTGAAGTAGTTCAAAATAGAACAGTCAAAGAAAGAGTTCTTGCCTGTGTTACAAGGTGTGAAATTGAGTAAGACTCAAAGCCCGACCACGGCAGAAGATAGAAAGAGAATGAAAGTCATTCCCTATGCCTTGGCCATAGGTTCTATAAAGTATGCCATGCTGTGTACCAGATCTATTGTATAGCCTACACTATTTTTGGCAAGGGAGTACAATAGTGATCTAGGAGTAGATCACTAGACAGCGGTCAAAATTATCCTTAGTGGAATAAGGATATGTTTCTCGATTATGGAAGTGACAAAAGGTTCGTTGTAAAGGGTTACGTCGATGCAAGTTTTGACACTAAATCTAGATGACTCTAAGTCCCGGTTGTGACGCCCCCGATTTGACCGTACACTAATCATGCACGCAAATGTGTACGACCAAGATCAGGGACTCACGGGAAGATATCACAACACAACTCTAAAACATAAATAAGTCATACAAGCATCATAATACAAGCCAGGGGCCTTGAGGGCTCGAATACAAGTGCTCGATCATAGACGAGTCAGCGGAAGCCACAATATCTGAGTACAGACATAAGTTAAACAAGTTTGCCTTAAGAAGGCTAGCACAAAAGTAGCAACGATCGAAAAGGCAAGGCCTCCTGCCTGGGACCTCCTAACTACCCCTCGAAGCCGAACTCCACGTAGAATCATCCTCGGGATCTCTAGCTCCTGGACTCCAGCATCTGGTTGCAACAAACAGGTATAGAAAGGGGAAAAGAGGGAGAAAAGCAACCGTGAGTACTCATCCAAAGTACTCGCAAGCAAGGAGCTACACTACATATGCATGGGTATATGTGTAAAGGGCCATATCAGTGGACTGAATTGCAGAATGCCAGAATAAGGGGGGATAGCTAGTCCTGTCGAAGACTACGCTTCTGGCCACCTCCATCTTGCAACATGTAGAAGAGAGTAGATTGAAGTCCTCCAAGTAGCATCGTATAGCATAATCCTACCCGGCGATCCCCTCCTCGACGCCCTATTAGAGAGCGATCACCGGGATATATCTGGCACTTGGAAGGGTGTGTTTTATTACGTATCCAGTTCTAGTTGTCATAAGGTCAAGGTACAACTCTGGGTCGTCCTTTTACCGAGGGACACGGCTATTCGAATAGTTAAACTTCCCTGCAGGGGTGCACCACATAACCCAACACGCTCGATCCCATTTGGCCGGACACACTTTTCTGGGTCATGCCCGGCCGCGGAAGATCAACACGTCGTAGCCCCACCTAGGCTCAACAGAGAGGTCAACACGCGGTCTAAATCCTATGCGCGCAGGGGTCTGGGCCCATCGCCCATTGCACACCTGCACGTTGCGTACGCGGCCGGAAGCAGACCTAGCCTAACAGGCGTTCCAGTCCAATCCGGCGTGCGCCGCTCCGTCGCTGACGTCAAGAAGAGCTTCGGCTGATACCACGACGCCGGGATACCCATAACTACTCCCGCGTAGATGGTTAGTGCGTATAGACCAAATGGCCAGACTCAGATCAAATACCCAGAACTCGTTAAGCGTGTTAAGTATCCGCGAACGCCGACCAGGGCCAGGCCCACCTCTCTCCTGGGTGGTCTCAACCTGCCCTGTCGCTCCGCCACAAAGTAACAGTCGGGGGCCGTCAGGAACCCAGGCCCACCTCTACCGGGATGGAGCCACCTGTCCTTTCAGCCCCCTCATCAGAATCACTTGCGGGTACTCAACGAGCCGACCCGACTTTAGTCACCACATGTGTCATGTATAAAGTACATAGTATATACCCGTGATCACCTCCCTAAGTGATCACGGCCCAGTAGTATAGCATGGAAGACGGACAAAAGTGTAGGGCCAGTGATGGAACACTAGCATCCTATACTAAGCAGTAGGATAGCAAGTAAGGGTAACAACTGTAGCAACAATGACAGGCTATGCATCCGTATAGGATTAACCGAAAGCAGTAACATGCTACACTACTCTAATGCAAGCAGTATAGAGAAGGAATAGGCGATATCTGGTGATCAAGGGGGGGCTTGCCTGGTTGTTCTGGCAAGTAGGAGGGGTCGTCTTCGATGTAGTCGAACACACGAACATCGGCAGCGGTCTCGGAGTCTACCAAAAAGAAGTAACGAAGGGGGAACACAATAAATAACAGAGCAATCAAATGTAACACAAAGCAAGATGCGGCAATACGTTGTGCTAGGGGTGGCCTAACACATGGATAGGTGATACCGGCGAAGGGGGGAACTTCCGGGAAAGTATCCCCGGTGTTTCGCGTTTTCGCACAGATGAACCGGAGGGGAAAGTTGCGTGTTTGCTATGCTAGGTATGTGTGGCAGACGAACGGGCTGCGTATCCGGATTCGTCTCGTCGTTCTGAGCAGCTTTCATGTAGAAAGTATTTTCATCTGAGCTACGGTTTATTTTATATGATTTACTAAAGTTTTAGCAATATTCTGAAACTACTATTAATTCGAAAATAGTGATTAAAACGCTAGATGCACCCAGCTTTGCGTACACGTAAGTGTACCAGAGGGTGACATGTGGGTCCATGGGGTCCCTGTTGACCAGTCAATGTTTGACTGGTCAACATGGGGGTGGGGCCCCTTGTCATACACATATCTAGTTAATTACTGATTTAACTTAACTAATCCAATTCATTAGGTTAATTAAGTTAATTAATCACTTAACTAACTAATTAATTAATTTTATTAATATATATATATATATATTTAACTCTTTTTTTAGGGGAGGGGCCCCAACTGCCAGTGGCACAAAGGCCACCGGAACGGGCTAAACGGGCGCATGCGCTTGGGCGTAGCCCGCCCGAACACAGGCGAGGTCGCTGGGCGATGGGGAGGAGCAGGGCGCGCAGGCAGCGGGACGCCGGCGGCCGCGACCGTGGGCCGGCAGGGCGTGGCGCGACGAAGGCCACGCGGCGGCGGCAGGCGTGGGGCGAGCCGCGGCGGAGGCAGGCGGCACAGGGAGGCTGAGCAGCAGCAGCTCGAAGCAGGAGCAGCTAGCGGGAGCAGTAGGGGAGCGGGATGGCGGGCGGCTGCAGGCATGGTGAGCGCGTTCCAGGGGCGAGGCAGGGCATGGCCCAGGCGCGCGCGCGCGGGGGGGTGCCGCAGGGGCGCGGCTGGATGCCCAGGGCTCGTGGGAGCGCGGCCAGGAGCGTGGAGAGCGAAGCTCCGGCCGCGGCGGCTAAGCTCGGGGGAGGGCACCTACAGCGACCGAATCGACGAGGAAGAAGGGGCAATCGAAGGCGCAGCTCACTGTGGTTCTTCAGGCGAGCTCGAGGTGGTCGGGGATGAACCGGAGATGCGCGAATCGACGACGGGGTCGACAACCATGGCGGAGCAGATGACGGCTGTGACGAGCGTACAAGGCCACCCTTCTCGATTCAACGCACGTAGGCGAAGCAAATGACGGCGGTGAAGCTGCTGATCGTCACCGAGAAGCTCGGGGAGGCTCTGGCGCACGAGGCTGACGACGGCGCGGCCATGGTTTCGCTCGGGCGAGCTCGGGATCGTGTGTGAGATGCGAGGGAGGGGAAAACTGAGGGCCTAGGGTTTCGGCGAGAGAGAGAGCGTCGAGGGCTTGCTCTTATCCAACCCCTCGACCGCAGGATGGCCGACAGCAGTGGCTTCGGCGGCCATGGCGGGGTGGATGGCCGCCACGCCATCCCCTGGTGTACAGAGGAAAAGGATGAGAGGGGATGGGTTGGGCCTTGCACTGTGGGCTTACGGCCCAGACCAACAGTGCGAGCTTTTATTTGCCTTTGATCTTTTCTGATTTATTCTTTCTACTCTGTTTTCTATTTTTTAGCTACTGTTTGGTATTTATTTGAGGGAGCAAACGATTTTTGTTTTAGACGAAACTTGGCACATAAATACAGTGCAGTAGCATAGGGCCACCCTCAAAGTTTCATGTGGATCGGGAAAAGTAAGAATATATGTTGGAATTTAAACGACCAAATTAAACGTTTGCTGGCCCACAAAAATATTGCTATGGCCAAATTAAAAACCCAATTTGAGTTGATTTATTCATGGCAATTACTTGGGCATTATTTGAAACATCTCGAACAGTTTTGCTTCTCTGTTTGGAGAATTAATAGTTTGACTTGCAATTTAAATTTGATTTAGAACTTGATGTTTTGGACAAGTGGCAATTATCAAGGTAATCATGATGACATGGCATGATTAGTGGGAGATTACTGTGGCATGATTCTCGGTTTTTACAAATCTCCTCCACTACAAGAAATCTCGTCCCGAGATTTAAGAGGTGGAGTAAGGGGGGAAGAATTGGGTACGAAATTCTAACGAATCTTCTTGTTCTTGGGGCTCTCATCGAAGAGGTTGATCCATACCGTTGATGGCTTCAATTCGCTGCATCAGGGCATCATGATGAAGTCCTCATCCTTTCTTCAGTAATTCCATCATAGTTACGAATAGGGTATAAGGGGAAAACTATAAGGACGGATGTCTGAAAAGATTGGCATCCGATAATTATCTCAAGGAAGGAGATTTTAGAAGCACCAGGAAACAAATCAAGAGTGCTATAAAGAGGTTCAACAAGTTTTAACCAGGTAGGCATCAAGCTGATGCCTATAACAGGTGATGAAGGGGTTCAGAGCAATGAAGAATAATGTTGCCTCTGATACCGGAATGAAACATGGTGAGGAAGTTAGCTCGTGAATTACATACGAAGCCAAGTGCAAAGAATATTTCGGAATCAAAGTTGTACAGGAGAGTCAGCTTTCGATCCTGTGGAACTATGGGTTATGGGCCCACCTTGTGTGTTCAGAGTAGGAAGAGCAGCGACATCTTGCACGGATATGATAGCAAGGCATGTCAGAGGGTAGCCTGTCAGTTATATGGCAACAATGTTGGTACCAAGGGCGAGGGACGAAGAGAACCATTTTCCTGCTCGCAAGGCGAGGCGGACCAATAGGCAAAGTTCTCGTCCATCGGTGGTTACCGGAATGTCACCAACAATAGTAACAGGGTCTTACTGACAGAGTTGTACACCGAGGTGTTTGCACAAGCAGGGAATTAATACTGCTTAGATCATAATGATCACCAGAAATGTTAAACCAACCAATGGAAAGGAAAATATGATTATCAGAATAAACAGAACAATGGAAAGGAAAATGTGTTTAAACACATATTTCAGGGGTATATCCTTCCCAAGGACAAGCTGAGCATGATATTCATGACAGGATATAATGTAGAAAACTCTTTAGGTAGGGGAGAGAAATTTCATGACATTACCCATACAACGGTGTTTGGATAATTGAGCAGGAAACATTTAGCATTGGGCTTCAAATGTTCCTGTTGAAAATCGGAGTACCATAGACATGCTTCGAGATAGCATTGACATGGTCAACAGGTGAAGATCAGACTTTGGAAACAAAAAGGATCCATCAGGAACAACTTATAGAATAAGTCTTACAATTTCCTCATGGAAGAATAGCTAACCTTGCTAAAAGGGAAAACTTATAACAATAGGTCCTCCCGCCAGGTGTGCTGGGTATCATCACCTTACCGGGTCATAAATAGGCCAATGTTATAACTCTTGGAAATATGTTCCAACCATCATATCTGACCGAGATTCAGATCTGATTGGTGTCAGGATAACTCAGACTCAGGATGCCTGAGAAGAAAGGTGCAACACAAATTGTCGAAACGACATCGAAGATTCTCGGGAGATGAACTATGGAAGCGAGTTCCGAACAAGGGTTCATCATTACATCAAGGAGAGGTGAGGAGGTGACTGATTGACTCAGCGACAATCCATTGAGATTTCCAAAAGATGGATTTCCACCACTATGTGAACAAGGAGATAACATTAGCTAGATCGAATGACTTAATGATGTATGCTCGAGGAAAACATACACAGTTAAACATTGGTTGAAATGTGCACCCGAAATATGGGCTAGGTAGCACAATCAATGTTCGAATGATGATTCATTAAGCCATAGACGTAGAATGAAACTATAGACCAATAACTTCAAAGCAATAGGGTTGCTAGAAGTTTAGAATTTACACGTCACAGACCATTTGTCGGTATTCCTTTTAGAAACAACACGGAGACCAAGAAAGAATGGTGATGGGGAGAAGTATCACTGTACCAAGATGTCATACGAGGTGGTGAAATTCTTACGACATTCTTGACATAAAAGATGGTAATACTCCAAGGTAGAACATATCATAAGCTAGATAGCAAGGAAATCAAGGTACAACACAAAACACGAACAAGTTTGTGTTGAATGGAAGGCAATAAAATGGTCGATGATAAAACAAATCATCGAGGGCAAGGATGGTATTTCTCATCCAGAATTCGATAGATATCTTGGAAGAGCTCAGAATGTTGATGATGTTCACGACACATTTGTAGCGAGAATTTATGAAGAGGTAATCGATCGGCGATGACATCAAGTCAAAGGAATGATGAAGCGAAAAGTTATTGGAACCAGGGGTACGACACAAACTCGAAATCAAGCTTGCTGTTCAAGGAGAAATGATATGACGAGGAAAATCGACGTAAGCTTAGCTCATCGTCGAAAGTGGTGCTCCGGGAATAAAGACCAGGTAGCACAGTTAAAATCGGCACGATAATGACATAGCCGAGCAGGCTAGGGATGACGTGATCGAGTACGAACTCGTAAACAAAGGAGATTACTAAGAGTTGTTTAATCATGATGCGGACTCGATTCAGTTATCGATGTCCTTGAGTGTTTAATAACTCGGAGCCCGTGAAAAATTGGAATCAATGAGAATGTAATACTTGATGGAGAACTCATAAGAAGTTATGCAGTTCCGTGATAACCTCGAGATACCAGGGGATAATACTCGACGACAAAACAAAGTAGAGGTTGGACTGGGGTATTGCTCTTACAGAAGACAAGTGCTTAAACTTGTACAAGAAATGGTATTTAAAGGAGAACATGGTCGGAACCACGTCCACGGATACCAGATGAACTTATTACAAGGGGATAATTATTTTAAGAGAAGCTTCCATGATAAGGTATACATCGTGTCCATGGGCATGAACACTGGGTTCAAGGTCGACTCCCACTTGTTCAACGCATAACCTTTCATTTACCTCTCGTATTTCGAAAATGACATTAGTTGTTGAAAGTTTTTACCTGAGGCAATACCAGATAAGTATGACCCGTGAAATCTTTCGGGTTCCCACGGATTAGGGAAGGCGTAGGTTCAACCCATCAGGGCATCTTAGGAACATATACCACAAACTTCGGAGTAAATATTACAAGCTTGAAAGAAGAGCATTGTTCAAAAGCAGATGATACAATTTACCAAAGGTATTATATACCCATGGAAAGGCTCACAAGGTTATTCAATATGAAGGACACTGTTGGATAAAATCCAACAAAGGAACCGATGGTCCACAAGGGATCTGATGTGAGCATTGGTACTCAACTAGAGGAAGAAGAATGCAAGGAGATCTGATTATAGAAACAACTGACTAACTCAAAATTCAAATGCAAAAGAATTATGATTTCCAAATCAGGGGGTCAGAAGCAACGCTCTGATCAAGGATGGATAAGTTGAGTAGGCTTAGGGGTACAATCGATGGCAATTTGATAGGTCGAGATCCAGCTCACGTTTAAAATGACGTCTGAGCCGGAAGAATGAATTCTAGGATATGATTGAGGATTGCGAGCATTCGCAACAAATTGAATCAACGGACTCAAAATGATAATGACAAGAGATGCCAATAAGATTACGAGACTTATGGGATTAACCATAATGCAAGCAAACAAGAATTTCAAGAGCAATAGGCTCCTGAGGATTTTCGGAAGATCGAATAGTATTTTGAAGACTATTGTGGAATACTTGAATCAACTGGGGATGAGCGGATACTCGGTAAGTGCGAGAATTATCCGTAGGGGTATTCAGGTGACAAAGAACAGCAAGGCAGTAAGCTCAAAGGATTCTCGGAACAACAGAGAGAATTTCGGGGTATCTTGTAATAACAAGATCAACTGGGAAACATTGTATGAATGGCGAGTATACGTGGTTATCCATAGGAGTTTATCGATGAAAGGGAATTGCAAAAGCGATGAACACAAGTTCTCGGGTTATCAGCGGAGAGTATCTTCAGGGTCTTCACGTGCAGCAGACGATCATCAGTAATAAGGGGCTCTCCGGGTGAAAGTGATAACGAGATCCTAATGTTAGATTTAGCAAAATTCACTTAACCCGAATAGAAGAGAGATCAGAGTCCCAGAGTATAGGACAAGGAGTAAAAGATCCTAATACCACCCAATGGCGACGTGGGCCCGTAAGCCACACAGCCATGTTAGTAAAAGTTTTTCAATGACTAGACTCGACTTCGGCCAAGGAGTTGGAAAGGGGGATTCCTAAAGGCAGTTGGCTCTGATACCAACTTGTGACGCCCCCGATTTGACCGTACACTAATCATGCACGCAAATGTGTACGATCAAGATCAGGGACTCACGGGAAGATATCACAACACAACTCTAAACATAAATAAGTCATACAAGCATCATAATACAAGCCAGGGGCCTCGAGGGCTCGAATACAAGTGCTCGATCATAGACGAGTCAGCGGAAGCAACAATATCTGAGTACAGACATAAGTTAAACAAGTTTGCCTTAAGAAGGCTAGCACAAAAGTAGCAACGATCGAAAAGGCAAGGCCTCCTGCCTGGGACCTCCTAACTACTCCTCGAAGCCGAACTCCACGTAGAATCATCCTCGGGATCTCTAGCTCCTGGACTCCAGCATCTGGTTGCGACAAACAGGTATAGAAAGGGGAAAAGAGGGAGAAAAGCAACCGTGAGTACTCATCCAAAGTACTCGCAAGCAAGGAGCTACACTACATATGCATGGGTATATGTGTAAAGGGCCATATCAGTGGACTGAACTGCAGAATGCCAGAATAAGGGGGGATAGCTAGTCCTGTCGAAGACTACGCTTCTGGCCACCTCCATCTTGCAGCATGTAGAAGAGAGTAGATTGAAGTCCTCCAAGTAGCATCGTATAGCATAATCCTACCCGGCGATCCCCTCCTCGACGCCCTATTAGAGAGCGATCACCGGGTTATATCTGGCACTTGGAAGGGTGTGTTTTATTACGTATCCAGTTCTAGTTGTCATAAGGTCAAGGTACAACTCCGGGTCGTCCTTTTACCGAGGGACACGACTATTCGAATAGTTAAACTTCCCTGCAGGGGTGCACCACATAACCCAACACGCTCGATCCCATTTGGCCGGACACACTTTTCTGGGTCATGCCCGGCCGCGGAAGGTCAACACGTCGCATCCCCACCTAGGCTCAACAGAGAGGTCAAGCACGCCGGTCTAAATCCTATGCGCGCAGGGGTCTGGGCCCATCGCCCATGCACACCTGCACGTTGCGTACGCGGCCGGAAGCAGACCTAGCCTAACAGGCGTTCCAGTCCAATCCGGCGCGCGCCACTCCGTCGCTGACGTCAAGAAGAGCTTCGGCTGATACCACGACGCCGGGATACCCATAACTACTCCCGCGTAGATGGTTAGTGCGTATAGACCAAATGGCCAGACTCAGATCAAATACCCAGAACTCGTTAAGCGTGTTAAGTATCCGCGAACGCCGACCAGGGCCAGGCCCACCTCTCTCCTGGGTGGTCTCAACCTGCCCTGTCGCTCCGCCACAAAGTAACAGTCGGGGGCCGTCAGGAACCCAGGCCCACCTCTACCGGGATGGAGCCACCTGTCCTTTCAGCCCCCTCATCAGAATCACTTGCGGGTACTCAACGAGCCGACCCGACTTTAGTCACCACATGTGTCATGTATAAAGTACATAGTATATACCCGTGATCACCTCCCTAAGTGATCACGGCCCAGTAGTATAGCATGGCAGACGGACAAGAGTGTAGGGCCATTGATGGAACACTAGCATCCTATACTAAGCAGTAGGATAACAGGTAAAGGTAACAACTGTAGCAACAATGACAGGCTATGCATCCATATAGGATTAACCGAAAGCAGTAACATGCTACACTACTCTAATGCAAGCAGTATAGAGAAGGAATAGGCGATATCTGGTGATCAAGGGGGGGGGGCTTGCCTGGTTGTTCTGGCAAGTAGGAGGGGTCGTCTTCGATGTAGTCGAACACACGAACATCGGCAGCGGTCTCGGAGTCTACCAAAAAGAAGTAACGGAGGGGGAACACAATAAATAACAGAGCAATCAAATGTAACACAAAGCAAGACGCGGCAATACGTTGTGCTAGGGGTGGCCTAACACATGGATAGGTGATACCGGCGAAGGGGGGAACTTCCGGGAAAGTATCCCCGGTGTTTCGCGTTTTCGGACAGATGAACCGGAGGGGAAAGTTGCGTGTTTGCTATGCTAGGTATGTGTGGCAGACGAACGGGCTGCGTATTCGGATTCGTCTCGTCGTTCTGAGCAGCTTTCATGTAGAAAATATTTTCATCTGAGCTACGGTTTATTTTATATGATTTACTAAAGTTTTAGCAATATTCTGAAACTACTATTAATTCGAAAATAATGATTAAAACGCTAGATGCACCCAGCTTTGCGTACACAGAAGTGTACCAGAGGGTGACATGTGGGTCCATGGGGTCCCTGTTGACCAGTCAATGTTTGACTGGTCAACATGGGGGTGGGGTCCCTTGTCATACACATATCTAGTTAATTACTGATTTAACTTAACTAATCCAGTTCATTAGGTTAATTAAGTTAATTAATCACTTAACTAATTAATTAATTAATTTTATTAATATATATATTTTAACTCTTTTTTTAGGGGAGGGGCCCCAGCTGCCAGTGGCACAAAGGCCACTGGAACGGGCTAAACGGGCGCATGCGCTTGGGCGTAGCCCGCCCGAACACAGGCGAGGTCGCCGGGCGATGGGGAGGAGCAGGGCGCGCAGGCAGCGGGACGCCGGCGGCCGCGACCGTGGGCCGGCAGGGCGTGGCGCGACGAAGGCCACGCGGCGGCGGCAGGCGTGGGGCGAGCCGCGGCGGAGGCAGGCGGCACAGGGAGGCTGAGCAGCAGCAGCTCGAAGCAGGAGCAGCTAGCGGGAGCAGTAGGGGAGCGGGATGGCGGGCGGCTGCAGGCACGGCGAGCGCGTTCCAGGGGCGAGGCAGGGCATGGCCCAGGCGGGCACGCGCGGGGGGTGCCGCAGGGGCGCGGCCGGATGCCCAGGGCTCGTGGGAGCGCGGCGAGGAGTGTGGAGAGCGAAGCTCCGGCCGCGGCGGCTAAGCTCGGGGGAGGGCACCTACGGCGACCGAATCGACGAGGAAGAAGGGGCAATCGAAGGCGCAACTCACTGTGGTTCTTTAGGCGAGCTCGAGGTGGTCGGGGATGAACCGGAGATGCGCGAATCGACGACGGGGTCGACGACCATGGCGGAGCAGATGACGGCTGTGACGAGCGTACAAGGCCGCCCTTCTCGATTCAACGCACGTAGGCGAAGCAAATGACGGCGGTGAAGCTGCTGATCGTCACCGAGAAGCTCGGGGAGGCTCCGGCGCACGAGGCTGACGACGGCGCGGCCATGGTTTCGCTCGGGCGAGCTCGGGATCGTGTGTGAGATGCGAGGGAGGGGAAAACTGAGGGCCTAGGGTTTCGGCGAGAGAGAGAGCGTCGAGGGCTTGCTCTTATCCAACCCCTCGACCGCAGGATGGCCGACAGCAGCGGCTTCGGCGGCCATGGCGGGGTGGATGGCCGCCACGCCATCCCCTGGTGTACAGAGGAAAAGGATGAGAGGGGATGGGTTGGGCCTTGCACTGTGGGCTTACGGCCCAGACCAACAGTGCGAGCTTTTATTTGCCTTTGATCTTTTCTGATTTATTCTTTCTACTCTGTTTTCTATTTTTCAGCTACTGTTTGGTATTTATTTGAGGGAGCAAACGATTTTTGTTTTAGACGAAACTTGGCACATAAATACAGTGCAGTAGCATAGGGCCACCCTCAAAGTTTCATGTGGATCGGGAAAAGTAAGAATATATGTTGGAATTTAAACGACCAAATTAAACGTTTGCTGGCCCACAAAAATATTGCTATGGCCAAATTAAAGACCCAATTTGAGTTGATTTATTCATGACAATTACTTGGGCATTATTTGAAACATCTCGAACAATTTTGCTTCTCTGTTTGGAGAATTAATAGTTTGACTTGCAATTTAAATTTGATTTAGAACTTGATGTTTTGGACAAGTGGCAATTATCAAGGTAATCATGATGACATGGCATGATTAGTGGGAGATTACTGTGGCATGATTCTCAGTTTTTACACCGGTCTAGATACATATTGAAAGTGGGAGCAATTAGCTAGAGTAGCTCCGTGCAGAGCATTGCAGACATAGAAATTTGCAATATACTTACGGATCTGAATGTAACAGACCCGTTGACTAAAATTATCTCACAATCAAAACATGATCACACCTTAGTACTATTTGGGTGTTAATCACATAGCGATGTGAACTAGATTATTGACTCTAGTAAACCCTTTGAGTGTTGGTCACATAGAAATGTGAACTATGGGTGTTAATCACATGGTGATGTGAATTATTGATGTTAAATCACATGGCGATGTGAACTAGATTATTGACTCTAGTGCAAGTGGGAGACTGAAGGAAATATGCCCTAGAGGCAATAATAAAGTATTATATATTTCCTTATATCATGATAAATATTTATTATTCATGCTAGAATTGTATTAACCGGAAACATAATACATGTGTGAATACATAGACAAATAGAGTGTCACTAGTATGCCTCTACTTGACTAGCTCGTTAATCAAAGATGGTTATGTTTCCTAGCCATAGACATGAGTTGTCATTTGATTAACGGGATCACCTCATTAGGAGAATGACGTGATTGACTTGACCCATTCCGTTAGCTTAGCACCCGATCGTTTAGTATGTTGCTATTGCTTTCTTCATGACTTATACATGTTCCTATGACTATGAGATTATGCAACTCCCGTTTACCGGAGGAACACTTTGTGTGCTACCAAACGTCACAACGTAAATGGGTGATTATAAAGGTGCTCTACAGGTGTCTCCAAAGGTACTTGTTGGGTTGGCGTATTTCGAGATTAGGATTTGTCACTCCGATTGTCGGAGAGGTATCTCTGGGCCCACTCGGTAATGCACATCACCATAAGCCTTGCAAGCATTGTGACTAATGAGTTAGTTGCGGGATGATATATTACGGAACGAGTAAAGAGACTTGCCGGTAACGAGATTGAACTAGGTATCGAGATACCGACGATCGAATCTCGGGCAAGTAACATATCGATGACAAAGGGAACAACGTATGTTGTTATGCGGTCTGACCGATAAAGATCTTCGTAGAATATGTGGGAGCCAATATGGGCATCCAGGTCCCGCTATTGGTTATTGACCGGAGAGGTGTCTCGGTCATGTCTACATAGTTCCCGAACCTGAAGGGTCCGCACGCTTAACGTTACGATGACAGTTTTATTGAGTTTTGATGTACCGAAGGAGTTCGGAGTCCCGGATGAGATCGGGGATATGACGAGGAGTCTCGAGATGGTCGAGACGTAAAAATCAATATATTGGACGACTATATTCGGACATCGGAAAGGTTCCGAGTGATTCGGGTATTTTTCGGAGTACCGGAGAGTTACGGGAATTCGTATTGGGCCTTAATGGGCCATACGGGAAAGGAGAGGAAGACCCCAAAGGGTGGCCGCACCCCTCCCCATGGGCTAGTCCGAATTGGACAAGGGAGGGGGGGGGGCGCCCCCTTCCTTCTTTCTCCTTCCCCCTTCCCTTCTCCTACTCCCACAAGGAAAGGAGGAGTCCTACTCCCGGTGGGAGTAGGACTCCCCCCTTTGGCGCGCCTCTCCCCTTGGCCGGCTGCCTCCCCCTTGCTCCTTTATATACGGGGGCAGGGGGCACCCCAGAGACACAACAATTGATCCTTGAGATCTCTTAGCCGTGTGCGGTGCCCCCTCCACCATATTACACCTCGATAATACCGTTGCGGAGCTTAGGCGAAGCCCTGCGTCGGTGGAACATCAACATCGTCACCACGCCGTCGTGCTGACAAAACTCTCCCTCAACACTCGACTGGATCGGAGTTCGAGGGACGTCATCGAGCTGAACGTGTGTAGAACTCGGAGGTGCCGTGCGTTCGGTACTTGATCGGTCGGATCGTGAAGACGTACGACTACATCAACCGCGTTGTGATAACGCTTCCGCTGTCGGTCTACGAGGGTACGTGGACAACACTCTCCCCTCTCGTTGCTATGCATCACCATGATCTTGCATGTGCGTAGGAAATTTTTGAAATTACTGCGTTCCCCAACACTAATCGACGTGAATAATTGGATATTATATCGAATGAGTAAGAAAGACAAGTAAACCTGGCTTGCAGTAGTAATCTGGGTCAATGTCACTACGACCAACAATCCAAAATGACTAGTTTCTGTTCCGAGGGCCGGAATTTTGAAAACCCTGTGAACTTTAGAGGTACTAAAGATTACCGAAATACATCTGAACCATTAAGTGTAGGTAGCACTAAGCACACAACAAACCCTAATGACAGTCCTGCCTAATGAGTAATGAATCAATTAGAAAATGGGTGATGAGGAGTGGCTGCTGAGTGTTGAGGACGTATCTCAGGATAAATCGGGTTGGCTTGGTGGGTGTTGCACGCCTGAGCCCTGAACGGACTGGGAAGGTAGGCACGGCGGCGCATCGGGGCAGCGGTGACGCTGTTGGGCGAGTGGCTCCTAGCCTCCTGTTAGTCCGGCGTCTCCTCCTAGAGTCATGCCGTCCGGGGACGGCAAGTCGCTGGCGAGGCAGGCGGCTGGGGGCGAGTAGAGATCGGAAGCACGCAGCAGAACAAAGGGGAATCGGGGCCTGGGACGACCCAAAATCCCAGGGTGGGCCGGCCCACCGTGGGCACCCTGTAGAGATACACACCCGAGCGGCGAACATGCATTTTCGAAACTAATTTAGGAACATTTAGCTGACCAATTAAACAACTCTGTTTTAATAATATCAGATTCGTATTTGAACAACTAAGCTTGTTTATCTTGATGGGTGGAGCAGTGTTATTATGACACGAAGCACGTATTCTGATCGTATAGTGATCATAAAAGGGGGAAACTCTAAGCATATTTTTTAGCAAAAGAGGGTTTCCCCTCCGATTTCTATTAAAGAAACCACCACGGAACCAACATGATCAATTAAACCCTAAGCATGATCAATTAAACCGTATTATGGCTGTGCCATGGCAGATTTGAAGCTGCAAACCGGAGAAATGATATTTAGCATCCATTGTTTGCTTCGAACTAAGAACTAAATTCTAAGAGCTGAAAAGAAAGTAGAGTAACCAAGTTAAGATCTATTTTCTGGTTGAGATCAAAAAGTTGAGGAGATATGAAGTACCACCTCTCTTGCGGCGCCGTGTAGGCATCGGGGGTGCGATGGCTGTCGGTGGCGTTGAAGCAGATCTGTGACAGTAGACGGGTGCATCGAGGGATAAGTCCCGTTGTGGTGGAAGAGAAGGTCGTGTGAGCGGCCCCGACAAAGAGGACGACGGCGCCGATGAAGCGAGAGGACGCGATGCAAGGCTATTGGTCCATCGCCGTGGATGAGAAACGTCCATCTCTAGCAGTGGACGACGCGGTCTTGGTAGGCGCTCCGGCATGGTGGAGGACGGTGGCGATGGATGTGGTGGAGGGCGGCGGTGATGGATGGGGTGGCGGACGGAGGCTGGTGTGGGGATGGGGTGTTCTAGCGCGGACGGTGTATGAATGGGAAAATGGAGGGAGAGGTACGGGGAACCATGTCTTTGGGACGCGCCTGTCTGAAATATGGGAAAGTTATGAACTTAGCCCCCGTTTAAAATTTGGACGTCTCGTCGGTTGGGGATAGGACGGTAATCTCGCATCTCGCCAATATTTGCCCAGAGCGATTTCGGGCGAGGAGAGGGTGGTTGGCGCCCACGGTTTATGAACGGGGCTGACAGGTAGGGCGGTTGTGTCACGTTTGAGTGAAGTTACAAACCTGCCCCTATTGAAAATATTTGCCTACATCGATTTCGGCCGAGTCGAGTTTGTTTTGCCGCCCACCGTGTATGAATGGGGAATGGAGGGAGAAACAGAGGTCTTTCAGACGAGCTTGAATCAAATGAGTTTTGCCGTCCATGTTTGACGCCCACCGTGTCGGAATGGACTCAGAGGCGGTCGTGTCACGTCTAATTGAAGTTACTAACCTACCCCTATTTAGAGCAGTGGAAATCGGGCCGATGGATTGTCCGTGTAATGGGTAGACAGTAATTTCCATCTCCCAAACACTTGGCTTCGGGCAGCCGACGTGGGAGTGGACATTTTGCTGCTTCTTTCGAATTTTGGGACAATAAGCATCCACGTTTACCCTGGCAACTAAATTCGAATCCATTTTGTATTCCTATATGAATCTTTATAAATCATTCTATGTGTTTTTATATATCTTCAAAAGGACGACAAAGATGTATTCCACTGTCATATATGAATATGGTTTAAAAATGCCGATACTCAAATTTAGAAACTAGAATCCAGTTTAAGGTGAATTCGAATATTTGGAACACTTCATGTCCAACTCAAATGTCACACGCAGCATAATGTGTACTCCCATTTAGATATGTACACAAGCGATGTATCAAGATTCAAATACCGAGTCAATCAACCAAGAATGTACAGAACTAACAGACATATAAACACTTATAGAGTATATGGATCAATAATATCAACTAACATACATAAGCCAGGCCGCTGTACTTTTTTTTGGCTACGACAACATCCTTTTTTTAGCCAGCATCTTGGCCTTTCCGATGTGTGCCACTTATGGTCCATCTATACTACTACTATTGCTGAATGCACATTCAGCCAGATTGTATATTTGTAGGTCTGGCACAGCAATCCAAATGAAATGTCTCCGAGTCTTATCAATTAATACAGACTTGTGCTCAAATAAAATTACAAACCAAAAAACAAAAAAAACAATTATTACATGATCTCTAAAACAAATGGTTTGATTGATTACATGAACAAACAACACAAAGGTTATTCAACTATGGAAAGAACATTTCACCTATGATTTACCAAGTAGGAATTTAATTTCCTTTTTTCCTTCAGGACCTTAACAATCTGGTCAGTCTCAGCTTGCTTCGTTTTGAAATCCACCAAATATTTAATGGTTGTCTTGAGTACTGCTTGTGATTGTGCTGTTTGCTTCCTCAACATGTCAACTTCATCTCTAAGTGCAGAAGCAGAATCTCTTTCTACCACTAGTTTAGCCTCTAGAGCATCAGCAGTTGGCAATTCATAATGCACGATTGGGCCGGTGCCACTGCTGTGGGATGATGCAACGTCCATGGGGACCTCGCTCTTTGATCTTGGGCTAACCTGTTTTGCCATTAAAGTTCCGATTGGATTCAGAAAAGTTGAAGTTAGCAAAACATCTCAACTGGGAGTTATAACAGCAAACCAGTTAAACAAACAAGGAATTAAAGAGTTTCAATTGGATGCTGAAAAGTAGTTATTAACATCATTGTAACCCGCTGTTGCAGCAGCAAAGCAGTTAAACAAACAAGTAGATATTTAAGTTAAGGCAAACAGGTAATTCTTAACAGTAAGTATCAAACACATAGATAGGCGCAGTCTACAATATGATTAACAGGCTGTGCCATTATGTAATCAGTAGCAAACTAAATTAAGCCAAGCAACGTAATTGAACAATTTTGCAATAAGTGGCTAACTAAAATTCCGAGAAGCAGGTAACTGAACTTACGCTAGTTCTTTGTACAGGCACACTGCAACTTCTTTTTCGCTTACAAGGTTGTACGAAGGAGTCCATGGCATCAATTGCTTGGATACGCAGTCCCAATACTTCTTTCTTCCCACACTGCATGGGTAAGTCGAATGGTTAATCTGGTAAGATGGTGCGTCCTTGATATGTTATATGAGGACGTGTAGTCAGACTAGTTGTAGCCAAACACATCACACTGGCTTTTACTGTATATTTCATGCGATTACTTTTGGCATATCGAGATCTAAGCAATCTACAATAGGATGAAAAGACTGGCATCCTTCACATTATTGGCGAACTCAGTTCATAGAAACAAGCAATTCAACCATTCTGTGGGTAAATCAAAAGCGCCACTGGAATATTTTTCACTATCCAATCATACACGCAAAAAGGGGCGACGCCACCATAGGGGCTGGTATGGGCGGCCGCCTCAGGTGGCTGGAAAGTGTGCACCTAGTTTGAGTCGTCCAGGTTGGCCCACGCTAGTTTTGTTCGTCCCAACGCACGAGCAGGCAATGTAAAAAATGAAGAAAAATGTTTCAATTTGGATGGGCCAATAACATAAGTGCAAGGCAGGCCCTATAGCAGGCTCGCGGCCCAAACGAGCGCCTCCCATATCGATCGACAGCAGGAAAAATCCCAATTCATTCGCTCCAGCCTCCAGTCTGGTTCGCTCCTAACCTAGCCGCCGCTGGACAGACCGACACAGCACTTCCTCGCGCCCTCGTTGGAGGGCGGTCGCCGGGCTTCAAGCGAACGGAAGGACAAGAAGATGAAGATCCAACCCTGGGTGTAGCCTGCGTGGGAGGCAGCGGCGGCAGCACGGGCATGGCATCGAGCTTGCGCAAACGGACAGTCGCAGCTTGCAAGAGTAGCATGCGCAACGAGCAGGTACATCACATCCCTGATTATATCTAATTCAACTCTTCAATTTCTGGCCAATAGTTAAACCTGACGGTGTTGTAAAACTGCTTGTATGTAGGGAATCTATGAGAAAATGAAACCAATTTCTACTTATTTTATAACTCCCCCAATCAATACTGAACTGACTGAATCTGATGTATCTAATCAAGTTTCCGGTGCAAACATACAAGCTCATGTTGTTCTTGAGCCTGAAGTGTCTAATGAACAGACTGCTAATGAAGGATTTGATGCAAACATTTTACATGCTCCTGGTGATGAACATATAGTGTCTAATGAGGGATCTAATGCAAGCATTTTGCAAGCTCATTGAAGGATTTAGTGTCTAATGATGATCTACTATGTTGAGAGAGACAGAGATTTGCAGGCATTGATGACAAGCAAATTATAGTGCATTTTCATAGCTTGAGGAAACGTCGAGGCCATCTACCAGAAAGTCCCCGTATCATGACAACATAGCATAAATACTTTTCTAATCTGTTGTTTGAAACTATTGGCATACTTGTGCAGGATAGATATATTGATATGCAGTTTGCGCACTGGTTATACGTGCAATTACACTTCGATATTTTCAGCCAGAGAACGAATAATTCAAGCAGGTACAGACCATGTTTGTAGTCCTTGTACACCATGTTGCATTTTGTGTTTTTTGGTGCTTGCATCATTTAGTGTTTATAATCTGAACTACTTTGGATCATTAGCTGGTTTTCAAAGTGCATGTAGCTTCACATTTCTCAAGTTATGTTGATTTCCGGAGTGCAAGTGCCTTCGTATTTTTTAAGTTAAATGTTCGCCCCTGGTAACTTGAATTCGTGGATCAGCCACTGCACACAAATCATACACGAATGCCAGTACGAATTAAATGAAATGCAGGGACTTACGCTAGCTCGTTGTACAGGCTCACTGCAGCTCTGCTTGCGCTTGGGATGTTCCATGTACAAGTCCATGTTACCACTTGCTTGGATGTGCAGGCCTTGTGCTCCTTGCATCCCCCTCTGCATTTTTGACACGGCGAATGGTTGATCAAATAAGAGGAATCGACCTTGATGTTGTACCGGAGGACAGATACTTACAAGGTTATACGGGTGTGCAGGATGTGTACCAGATCCCGTAGCGCCGTCATGCTTCGCTAAAAAATGGATTTGCTTGTTTCAGATGATATCTCCAGAAGAAATAAGAGTTAAAGTCAGAGTTGCATAGGCGTGTAAGCTAAGAGAGCAGTGAAAGGATATCCAAACATCGTCGGAACAGTGCACAAGGGAGTGATGTGTGGATACCTAGTTCGGGCCGGCGTTTGGGCATGCTCGCCTAGCTAGAGTGCGGGTCACTTCAGAGCCGTTGAGGGTGATGCGCTGGCGTTGGCTGGCCGCGCACGGATGCAGATCTTGAGTGGCAGCGGAGCGCTACGATGCGGTGGACGAGACCGTTGGTGAAGCCCCAACGGCCTCGGGGGGCGGAGGTGCGACGATGTGCTCGGTGAAGTAGCCCCGGTGAGCTGGGAGACGGCGTCGGTGAAGCGCACCTGATGCGGTGGAACTCGGTGTCTGTGAGGCACGTCGGTTGCGGCGGCCGACGTTGTCGGTGGACCACCCGGTGCGGTGGACGAGGGCGTAGATGAGGTAGCTCCGGTGCGGTGGTGAAGCGCGACCGTCGTCTTCGTCGTCGTCGTCCGGCACAGAGGTGGGGAACGGTGGGGAAAGAGACGAGACGAGGGGCGATTCGAGGGTTGGCGGCGAATTAGGGATTTGAGCAATCTGGGCGCGGAAGGGGACGGTGGAGAAGAGAGATTTTGCAGGGCTGGAATTGGGGCCGCCAGATATTTCAATCCGAAACGTGGAAGCGCGAACTTATATTGTCGTCGTCCTTTTTGGGGGGGGAGGGGGGTGGGTGGCTGGGTGCTACGCGTCCGTCCGACACACGCGACCACCCCGACAGGACTATGCTTCGGTGCCTTAAGGCACCTGCCTTTGTGTCCATGACATGTGGGCCCAACAGGTGGCTGGCCCACATGTCAGTGACCCAAAGGCAGTTGCCTTTAAGGCACCGAAGCAGCGTCCACCCCGACACGACCCTGGTCTGCCTGGTGCGCCTACATTTGAGAATGCAAACGAATCTTCTTTCATTTGCAAACGAATCTGTATGTATTACCATGCCCGTGTTTTCCTTGCAATAATTAGTCATTCGAAACGAGATACTCCATCCGTTCACTTTTGTAAGTCGTTTCAGACAACTTAAAATGAACTGTTTTGCACATTGTCTGAAATGTCTTCAAGGTCTTATAAAAGTGAACAGAGGGAGTACTATAAATTAATTAATGAGGAGTTATTTGAAAAAAAATCGAAACGGTACCCACGCTAACGTGGATTAGAGTGTGTGTCACATAATTAGTTATTTGAATTAGAGTGTGTGTCACGTAGTTAGTTATTTGAATTAGAGTGTGTGTCACGTAGCGATCTCCAATTCTAACGTGGATTTCGCATTTCACTGTATCCACGCTACTTTTTTAATACAAATTCATATGTATATGATGAACACCATGGTAGTGAGAAAACTTTTGGATGGATTCAAACATATGACCTACAAAATAGCACAACAAACTGAGTCAATGTCAACTTTTCGAAACTTAGTATGGCACGAATTCGAAATAATTACCCGTATGCCTGGTCCTCGGTTCAAATCTTACAATGTACACCGAATTGAAACATCGATATTAAGTCTCGTACTATGTACATTCAAATGTTGTTTTTAGCCCCCCCCCCCCCGCACAAACGCTACATACTTCCTGTATCGGTCAATCTTCCTCTCCTAACCACCTTAGGAAGCTATCGGTTTCCAACACACGTTCATTCTTTCTCTCCATGTTTCGATCTCTAAGTCTCTCAACTACACAACCCCTTTTTCCACTCTGTTACCAAATGTATTTACCTCACACACCCGCCATTGCACCCCATGCCGAGCTCTCTCTCTCTCCCCCCTCTCCCTCTCACCCTCTCGCGCTAAATACATGCATTGCCTATCTAGCCCCCCCAACCTCTCGTGCGCACGCACGCACGTTGTATATCTAGGTCACTCCCTCGAGACTGTCTCACTCTTTCTTCCGCACGGCGGGCCACACTCGCTCAATCTCGCTCTCTTTATCTGAGTCTCGTTTAACCTCGTTTTCTTTCACACACAAATGATATATCTCCCTGTTCGGGCCTCGATCGACACACTCTATACTCTCTCACGCAGATTGTCTATCTAGGTCAGTCCATCCAAGCCGCCGCCACTCTTTCGACCTCATGGTGGGCCACGCTCACTCAATCTCTCTCTCTCTCTCTCTCCGTATGTCTCGATTGACCTCGCTCTTTCTCGGACAAAAACGATATATCACCATGTTTGAGCCCAATTCGACCTATTCACATTGTATACTCTCTCACGCACATCGTCTATCTAGGTCACTCTCTCCAACCCGTCTCACTCTTTCGATCGCACGGCGACCCTATGTGATCGGTTGACCTTGCTTCCTCCCACGCACAAAATATATCTACACGTCTGTGACTGGATCATCTCTCAAGCTCTATCTTACAGCCCTCACCCTTGCCAAAAAGCTCAATCGGACAATATCTCTCCAGAGCATATATATTTGTTCAATGAATGTCGGACCACACTCACTTTGTCTCTCTATCTATATGTCTCTCGATTGACCTCGCTTTCTCACACCGTATCTTCCACGCGTTGAAGCTACTACCTCTCCATCCCTCGCAAAGCCGGAGCTATTTACATTGCGAGGGGCACTCCAACCTTGGATTAATTTGTGTAGGCATTTATTCCGGTCGGTTTAGATTATATTTTCGTAGCATTCGGCCCACAACTACTCCAAACACCGTTGCAACCCACGCAACTCCCCTAGTTGATTTCCCTCTGGCTCGGTCATCGCTCTCTCGCACGTCCTTTCTCGCCTTCAACGTCGCACCATGGTATTATTGAAAAAACTATGTTGTTCTCTTTAATTATTATAAATAAGCTACAAAACTACACACCGATAGTCCACTTGGAATGGAACAAATTTCGACCCACAAATTAAAGTGCTACAAACTACACACCGAGGGGCCCACATGTCATGAAACAAATTTGGACCCATATACAAATTAAAAAATAAAGGACGAGGATCGAACATGCGACCGGGCCTTCAAGCCGCACGTCAATAGGCAACATACGTAGAATAGCAATGTTTGTTGTACCCCCTTTGTTCACATAATGTTTTTATATTACCACAGCCTAATTAATGGATAACATGTAATATTATTTTTAGTACTATTCGCCTTCACTTACTGGTGGGTTCCATGTGTGCTCTCTCTCTCCTCCCCTTCTGCGTTTAGACGCACGGGCAAACAGGAAGAACTCGCGGGCGATGTTGCCGTTGACCATATCTGGACGCGTTCACAAGTCACGGCACCAGTTTCACGTACTAGCAGCACTAGTCAGTGTGTACGTGCAATGCACGTTAATTTGGAAGTATATTAAGTGCATGCGGATATTAACTACTAGGATATTATTTGCGTGTTGTCATGTGATTAGCACTATTTTTGGCATGAAATTAACTGCACGCTAAACGTGTTGAGCGCTCGACATTGAAGCAGTCTAGGTCGTTGGATGACAAGGAATACATGTGGCTTGATGACGTTTTATATTTAATTTGATACGGCTCTAGCAGAACATTCAATCGATCAAACCATACATTTCGTTCAGTCTGACTCCGACTTTAAATTATACGACGATCGATATAAAATAAACGGAAATGATAAACGTTCGGATTTTAAGCATGGCAATCCGAACGTTTTTCATGGCAAATTTAGATTACGCGGCGGCGGCGGGGGCGTCTCGCGGTGGGAAGCGGCTCCTCTGCCGTGCTCTGTGTGTCGTCGGGCCACTGACCGACGGCGACGGCGGCGTCTTGCGCCGTTGTTGGCGTACTCCTGGACGTTGGCCTAGCTTCAAGGAAGGCCAAAATGTTCTGGACTTCGGAGCGAGTCAACTGGCGGGAGGAGGCGACTGGCGTTGGTGCAAGGAAGCGGTCGACGGCGGCCATCCATGCCGCTGAGGGGGGCACTGGCACCCGCGCGGGGACAGCGCTGTCAACGCGCGGCGGAGACATTCGTGTGCACGGGCACCGGCACGGGCGCGCACGTCAGTGCACGCGCAGGCGCATGCGCTGGCAGGTGCACGGGCACCGGCACGGGCGTGCGCGTCAGTGCACGCGCAGGCGCATGCGCTGGCAGGTGCACGGGCGCGTGAAAGTCGGCGGGGACCTCGTGGAACCCCGTGGGATCAAGCTCGGCGACAATGTGCGGCTCCCAGCCCATCAATGCCACGGGGATGGGCGCTGGCGCAGTCGGGGCGACGGGAGCCGGAACGGGAGCGGGGACAGGCGCGGCGTCTTCCCGCAAGGCCAGTTCAAGCTCGTCCCAAAGCGCCTTATGTTCTTGAGACTCCGGCTGGGTGTCTTCCTCAGGAAACTGGAACACTAAGGGCAGACCATCGTGATGCGGCATGGCGTACGTTTAGGTCAGGCTAGTTGGAGGTAGACGACAGGAGAATCGGAGAGGAAGAGAGAGGATTGTAGCGATACCGGGTAGTGCGGGGTTGATTTTAAACTGCGGCGCCGGCGACATTAAAAGTGGGAGCAGTTGGGACGACGGTGGGCGGCGGAGCCTGGTCAAAGGGCTCGCCTCCCGGTGAGCCTGCACAGCGGTCTGCTCGCACGCCTCCCTGACAGCCGGCGCAGCGGTCTGCTCGCACGCCTCCCGTCGACTCACACGCTTGCTCGGACGGCACCTGCCGATGAGAAGCGGGGACTCGTGGCGGCACGTAAACGCCCACGGTTTCAATAGTGAAAGCGTTCGCCTTAACGTGACAGGTCTTTGTTCCAAAATACCTTGGCTCTTCATTTGTGCAACTTGTCATAAGCAGCTTGTCTCAAATTGAAGAAAAAACTTACGAAGTAATATTTGTGCCATATCACGTGACCATGCTTAGTTTCAAGAATTTATGCTCACTTTTGGATTTTCTGAAATTTAAGATCCAGGATTCGAAACAATATCATAACCTGCATCATGCAATAAATTTTCAAGCCGTACATCTGTCCTGTTGTATTTCTTAAGAAAGGATTTGGTCAAACATTTTGCTTAGTTAGACTTCAGACAAGTTATATATGCAGAGTAAAAGGATAATCCCTCCGTACCAGTGCATTGCCTGATATATTAACTCAAGTACTAGGCACGAACAAACGGGCTCAATTCTGTGCTCATCCTGGTGTAGTAGTAGTAGTACTAGGCAATGCAGTTGACGGGTGACCTTGACGAGCGGCGACCGAGGGAATTGAACCGTGCTCGGCACGGTAGGTAACGTTGTCTAGTTACTAAAGCATCCCTCCGTTGTTCATCGGTAGTCATTATGGACCGGGGACATGAGGGGAATTTCCTAGGGCTGGAATTCTGGCCGCCAGATATTTCGACTTGAAACGCTGAGGCTCGACTGGTTGGGGTTGCCTAATGTGCGTACCACGCACGCCACCGAAGGACACGAGCCCGGTTTTTTTTAGGATCAACACGAGCCAAGGTCTGGCTGGTACGCCGTTGGGTCCTACCATTCGAGAATACGAAAGGAACCTTTTAAATTGCCGAACGAATCTATGTGTATTACAATACCCGTATTTTCCTTGCAAATACTAATCTCAACGTGGTAATTGATTTATGACGAGTTGTTGAATTAGAGTGAGTTTGTGATATAGTGATCTCAACGTGGATTTCACATTTCATGGTATCCCTAGTAAGTTTTCCAATGCAAATTCAAATTTAAAAGATGAACAATATGGAGGTGAGAAAACTTTGTATGTATCAAGCATATGACCACACACACACACACAGAGACACACACGCACGAACACAACAACAATCCAATAAGTATAGTGCATCTATTTTTCCAAACCATGCATGTATGACACGAATTCAAAAATACTCCTTCTATTCCTAAATATTAGTCTTTTAGAGAGTTCAACAAGTGACTACATACGGAGCAAAATGAGTGAATCTAGACTCTAAAATATGTCTATATACATCCGTATGTGCCAGTCCATTTGAAGCCTCTAAAAAGACTAATATTTAGGAACGAAGGGAGTAAAATGTAAGACATCCATGGTCCTCAGTTCAATATTTAAAATGAACATGAAACTGAAACATGAATATTAAGTCTAGTACTACAGTACATGCAAATGTTGTGTTTAGGCGGAGCTATGATTGTCGGGGGTCAACCCCTCGACCTTAGATAAAATTGTGGAGCTCTGTTTAGGGTTGTTTAGATTATATTTGTCCCCACCCTCCCAACCACCGATTGGTTGTGCACCCCCACCCCTCCTCCCCGGGAGAATATCATGTGCCCCCATACCTTAGATGCTATATGCCGATACGAGTTGCTTGGAGCTTGTAGATCTGAGATATAGCAGCTCACATGATGTGTCTTAATATTTTTGCAGGAAACCTTGATGAGTTTGAGAATTGCACACAATTTGTACAAAAACTACTTAGATGCCCTTTGATCCCATATCCAACGACCTCGAAGCTCGTATCACCGTAGCATCTAAGATGAAGGAGGACATCATATTCTCCTGTATGTAAGAATATCATGTGCTACCACACCTTAGATGCTTTGGTGATACAAGCTCTTCGGAGGCGTTGGATTTGTGACCCAACACCTCCTCGGTGGTTCGAATGGTTTTTTGCAGAAAAGCCCCAAAAGAGTTCGGCCACTGCTTACAAGCACAAAGACTGCTCAGATGCCATTGGATCTCAGATCAAACGACCTCCAAGCTCGTATCACCGTAGCATCCAAGCTGCGATAGCACCTTATGTTTTCTCGCACGGGAGAGTATGAGGTGCTCCCGCACCGTAGATTCTATGGTGATACGAGTTCACTGAGATCTAACGGCCCACAGTAGGAGGTTTGAATGTTTTTGCAATATACGGCTGATAGAGTTTGGGAAATGCGCAGAAAGTACAAGTACTACGCATGTGCCATCTGATCACTGATCATACGACCTAGATGCTCATATCACCGTAGCGGGTAATTAAGCTACGGGGAGCACCTAATATGAGCACCGGGGAGCCGTTGGATCGAAGATGCAGCGGCACACACGAGGCCTGAATGTTTTATTTGCAAAAAAAACCTTTGGAGAGTTTGGAAATTGCGCATAATTACAAAGACTACTCCCAAGCCATTGGATCTCACTTCCAACGGTGTAAAAACTCGTATCACCATAGTATCTAAGCTGCGGGGTGGATGTGATATTCTATGCCGCTGTCATTTTTGTTCGTAAACTTGCAAAATACGTGTAACTCGTGCCGTTACTTGTCTAACCGCGCAAAGTGTTTGTTCAAAAAAACCATCCTACACTGAAATATCGGAACAACACACGGGGGTCCCACTTGTCATTAATCAAATTTGGACCTAAAACTAACAAATCTGAAAGACGAGATTCGAACTGGCAACCTGGACTACAAAGCGTAAGTCGATAGCCTGAAAAAACGAACGGTTGTTGGCTTTGTCCCATAACTTGATTTTATACAGTACTTGCGTTGAGTAGAGTAGAGGGAGTGCCTCGTCAACACGTGCATGACCGTTGTCTCACTTACTGGTGGGTCCCAGGTCTGCGATCTCAATCTCTCTTCTCTCCATCGTCTAACCTTTGCACGGGCACACACGAAGAGCGGCGCTAGCTTGCCGTGGTGTTATTACAACTAAAAAAAGCTTGGAAAATAGAAGAATCGCCTAGAACAAGAGACGTTGTGGCTGGTCGAGACGGAGCTAACCACATCTATCCTCCGTGCCACGTTTGCATGATGAAGCTGTGTGGCTAGTGGGGTGTTTTCGACCGACTGGCTGGGTCCCGAGGTCGAACCATAGGTACTACGTCTGATACAGTATATTTTTACACGCACATTTTTCCTCCGTGCCGAGACGTGGCACACCCTACCGCGCGGTTTCGGGGTCCTCCCGGGTGGTGCACGCATATATTCTTCCTGACGTGGGACGCCCTACCGCGCGTTTTCTGGGTCCTCCTCGGTCGTAGCGCCGAAGCAAGTAAATGAGTCGTCAAATCACGAAAGACCACCTTTCCCGCCGAGTACATCAGTGAAGCACGGTGGCTAGCTAGTTGGGCTAGTTCGACCGATTAGCTAGGCCGCCGCCACATTTGTTTTTTCACCCCTTTTTTATCTACTTGCCGGCAGGTAAATTTAAATATCCACCGCGGCGTTGCTCTGGTGTTTGGGTGCGGCAGGATTTTTAATTTTTTGATTGACGGGAGCAGGCGCGGCAGGATTTTTAATTTTTTGATTGACGGGAGCAGGCGCGGCAGCAATTAGTCACGATGACTCCGCCTGTAAAAACCCACTGCTCCCTGATGTGAGAAGTCGTCGACTGGTGTTTTACCGTGGTGAAAACCAAAAGATTCCCCGCTCCCTCCGCCTTCCCGTAGATTGCATTGCCTTTCAGCCGTTTCGCCCCCTTTGCTTCCTCTCCCCATTGCTTCTACCTGGTGCCATGGCGGCGCAGCAGATCACGGAGTCCGAGGTGAGGCGCCTGACACAGGAGCTCCATGCCAAGGATGCGGAGCTCAGGGCCAAGGACGTGGAGCTCCGTGAGCTCAAGGAGGAGAGGAGTGCCATGCTCCTCCGTTATGTGCGGGAGTTCACGGAGCTTCAAAAGCGGCAGGCGTCCACCACAAAGATGCTCGAGGCGTCGGCGGCGTTGCTGCAGAAAGCGGGAGATACGATAGGCCGTCAGGGGAGCCGGCTGGAGCGCGAGCGGGCCGATCGTGACGAGGTCCAGGATCGCCTCAGCCACTTGGTGAACCAAGTTGCCACGCACGTGTTGCGGCTGCGCGATGCCTACCGTCGTGCCAGCGCGACGATGCCGGCCGTCGGGCTAAACCCGTTCGACCACCCGGTCGACTTCAACGAGCTGCGGCTTCCTGACCTGGTCTCCTTCTTCACCTATATCTCCGAGGAGCTGAGCCGTCTCCGCGCGATGGTGGGGGCTGAGCTGGACAAGGAGGGGTTGCGGGCTGCCGTCGCCGTTGCCGGGCGAATCCTTTCAGGGCTCCGTCACCGGAATCCATTCGTGCCATTGGACGCCGTCTTTGACGAGCTGGCTCCCGTCGACCGGGAGCGGGCTCTGCGGGCGGTTGCACCCTGCATCACCAACGTCGTGCGCCTCGAGAAGCAGAGGGACTTCGGTGGTGTTTAGGCGCCCTCTGCATGGGCATGTCCATGTCTCGGCGCAACATGACCGTTGGATCAAACTCAGACGGTGCAGATCAGTCACTGTAGCACAAAGCGTGTGGGTGTGTTTGGTTGCATTCTCATCTCAATATAGTTGTTTCCTCTTCGTGTATTTTTGTCAACCTACTAGTGTGGACTCATGCACCCTTCATGCACTCTGCCAAACACCCAAAAGTGGGTCGAGAAGGGAACTTTTGCTCCCATCCCGTGCACCCTTCATACACCCTGCCTAACACTATTCGTGCTTCATATGGTTCATGTTTCGTGGAGTACTGTAGCACCGTACTCTCCGTGCGCTGTGGACCTAGTTCTGTTAACATTGATCTCACCGTTCATTCTCGACCGGACAGTCGAAAAAGCGGTACTATGTTACATATAGGAGTAGTTGACATGCGCACAACATCATTTGTTATCGTCATATCTTACTACACTAGCAACAAGATTGTGTAGTACTGACGTATGAACCACTGCACATGCCTAGTAGTAGGAGCACTGTGTATGTTCAAGTGGCTGCCGTGTTTCGCACTCCTCCGTCGTAAGAGTGGAAACGCTTGCTGTAATCATTTTTTTCTTCAGAAAAACAGTGGACACGCTCTACCGTGCGGATCCTCCTCCAGCCATGCACTAAATTACTCACTTTCGCCGACGTGTGGGACAGCCAGCACCTGGGTCCACCAGCCATGCACTAAATTACTCCGTAGTAGAGTGACGGTAGACTACCCCGATCGAACCGCCGCAGTAATGCCCAATGAGCCGTCAAATCACAAAACCCCCTCCTTTCCAGCAGTAAGTTGGACGGACGAAGCAACCATCATTTCACTCTTCTCTCTCAGCTTCCTCTCTTGAAGAAAACCCCCACTCGCTTCGCTTCTCCCTCATCTCGTTCCTCCTTTCACTCTTCTCTCTCAGCTTCCTCTCTTGGATGGACGCCGGAGCACCGGCCGACGTGATGTCTATGGCTCTGGCCAAAACCGTCGAGGCTCATGGTACGAAGAAGCGCAAGCACCCCGCCGAGACTACCGCAGACAAGCTCAAAGCCATCGCCCTGTCCAAGCCCCCCTCTCCGGGATCCCTCATTAAGCAAGTCCAGGTAATGTCTCTTGTTGACGATCTTTTTCTCGATCTTGATCGTGTTTTTTCATCTAACACGCAGTACTAGTACTGGTAGTACAACTTTCTGGGTGATCTTGCATGTGATTTTAGTGTGCCAAATGACGGTTCTAAATTCCTCTTTTGACCAAAACATGCGAGAGGTTGACACTGATTTCTTATAGATTACTTTCAACTACTCCCTCTGTCCCAAATTTCTTGTCTTAGATTTGTCTAGATACGGATGTATCTAATACTAAAATGTGACTTGATACATCCGTATCTAGACAAATCTAAGACAAGAATTTTGGGACGGAGGGAGTACTTTATGAACATCAATGCTACCTTTTAAGAGGGTATATTTGCCTCAGTAACTTGTGTTATGGATATTGCATGTAATCCCTCTGCTCTCATGCCTTTGAAGACATGTTCTAGTGTCTTTGTTCACTCATTTCTGTGCGTATATGTAGTCATATATGGAGTATAATATCGAAAATCATCTTATATTTCTGAACGGAGGTAGTAATAAAATATGGTTTCTGTTTGAATTAGAACCAGGTCCGCGGTGGAGATGAAGTTCTCAAAGTCATGCCGTGTGAACTGGAAGACCTGATGATGAGTTCTACTGCTGAACTATCCAGCTGCTGTGTCCTTGTCGCCACGTGTCCTGAACTAGTGTTTTCCTGTAGCATTGTTGTCAGGCGTGTTCTCGAGGCTGTACTTGACCACAACAATTTCCTGGCTGTGCCTTCGATTACGAAGGGTGTGGTTCTTGTAAAGCTTCCCAACAAATCTGATGCGGCCTGTCTTCATCATCATGTTTATGAGTGGAAAGACCACTCTGTTAGGTTCTCCAAGGTTGACAAGATGGTGATGGTGCATGTAGACATCTCACACGAAGTCCATGGCCTAGTCAGTTATGCGGGGTTCATCCCGTAGGTCGGTGGCAAGAAATAGTCTGCAGAGTTTAGTTAGTGCAACTTTGCTTGTCTGTAGTAAGTACTATTGTTCAGTACTTGATTTGTGTTTGTGAACCCTGTATTGTTTATTAGTACTGCCGCTTTTGGTGTGTGAACGGTCTATGTTAATGTCTGTCCACTCAATTCAGTCTGTATATTTTGAAGTATCCAGATCATATTTTTTGTGAGGACGGTTTATCAATTATGGTTACACTCCAATATCTGTATGCATTGCAGGGTTTATCGCACCCACCAGGATTTCCAGTCCCATGGATGTTCGGTCCATACGATTTGTCACGACCTTTGGACTGTCCTGCTTGTGGGAGTAGGCGGGGCCCCTGCATGCCACGCGTAGTTGGACGATCAATCTTCTGTTTAGTACTTCAACATAGTGATTTCCTGGTAAGGATTCACTCGTGTCACATCAAGTAAATCTTATTGATTTACTGTCTAAATCTTATTGATTTAATGTCATGTTTTCTTTCTTTTCCTGCAATTTTACGATGCAGGTTTTGCCATGTGACATTCATCACAGAATAAACCGTTTGGTTTGCTCTACGATGGCTATTTTTGCAGGTTTCACTTCTTATGTCGTGTCAGTAACGAAGGCACTGTCCATCACTTATATTACTGGAAAAAATTGGATCAGTCTGTTGTCTGAGTACAAGCTGAATCCCTATGATGAACTGCAGTTTGGTTTAACAAAAACGCCACAATTAGTCCTTCTCGCGTTTAAAAGAAATGAAGAAAAAAACTGGATCACGGTCACGGATCCTAGTCAAGTTAGAAAGCTGATCATAGCAGACCAGACACGATCGCCGCTGTCTCGCACAGATCGAGCACCGGCAGTTGCTCTAGCACTGACAGCGGCAGCAGCTCAGTCTGATCCAGCTGAGGATTGGGCACCGACCGCGTCAGCGGATCAGTCTGATCTACCGGAGGATCGGGCATCGACACCGGCACCTGCTCCGACACCGGCACCAGCTCTACAAGGAGCACCATCTCCGGCAGCAGCAGCGGCTTCGGCACCTGCACCAACACTTGCACTTGCATCTGCTCCGGCCCGTGCAGTTGCACCGGCAACAGACTGGGCTGCAGTTCGCACTTCATATACCAAAGTCCTTACAAAAACCGACATGTCCACCTTCTTGGTAAGCATTGGCCGCCCAAGTGCTTCGTTCTTTTTTCTTTCCATGTTGTTTCACATGATTCACTGTGTTGATCTAACTGTTTGGGTATGTCTTCTTGTTTGCAAACAGAGAATTCCTAGAGCAACGAGGGAGTCGTTCAACAATCCGGGCGACCGCGGCCAAGTTTCTCTTACCATGCGCAGCCTTGGTGTGAATGAACCTGCTCAATATACCGTAAGTACAAAGGATGGTCGCATGATGATTGATGCTAAAGGATGGTCAAGGTTCAAATCTAAATCATATCTTGCGGTAGGGGATGATGTCAAAATCGAACTTTCTCGGCAAGGAGAGCTGGTCCAAATCAACTTTGAAATTCTTCAGTAGCAGCACGCAACTGCCGAACTGATCTATCCTCCGAGAGATTTTGATGTAATAATCTGGCATGGTGAAACAAGTGTCCTGTGTGTATAAGTAGTACGACAGTATTATTTATCACATGGTATATCGTTGATAGAATTGCAACTCTGATTGCTGGTTAGGAACTGTCGTTCGATTTCATTCCAACAGCTGCCGTGCTTTATTCAATTTTGTGTATTCGCCTTGCGACAGCATCTAAAACCAGCGCCGTACCGATCGCTTGCAATATGAAAAGCGCTGAGGTAGAACACATGGGCCCCCAAACATGCAGGGTCGGCCTGCGGCCCAAAGTCCAGAACCGTGAGCCTATCTGAGTATTATATTCTCAGCTGAACCCCCATAAAAAAGCTGAACCCCCATAATGCCCGTGCGTTGCAGAGGGAGTATATTTCTCGGCAAGGTGAGCCTGTGATATAAAAGATTTGTATATTTCTTTACAGAGGGAGTATCTCTCTGTCAAAAAATATATTTATGTGTAACTAGTTACTCCTGTCTTTCTACTTCCTTTCGCTGATATGTGGGGCAACCGGCAACGGGGTCCACGTGCCATATGCACAAATTAGAGTGCACAACTTCACGGTAGACACACCCCGGTCGTAGCGCCGCAGTAATGCCCAATGAGCCGTCAAATCACAACCCCCCCTTTCCAGCTTTAGCAGTAAGCTGGACGGACGAAGCGGCAATATTTCACTGGGCCTGAATCCCCTTCTCCCTCGTCTGCTTGTTCAGAGAAAACCCCCTCTCGGCGATTGCATAGGGTTTTCTCATGGAGAACCAGGTACGAATTCTTCATCCATCCCCGATAAATCCAAGTCCCTTGGTCGCAGGTAATCCTAGGATGGCAGCCGCCGCCGTTGATGCATTTTTCTTCCTACTGAATCTAGTGTGTTTCATTTGCAGTGCCCAAAGTGCGAGTACCCTACAGGTTTCTGCGCCCTCGGCGAGACGCCACACTTGTTCCTTCTCATCCTAACACAGCATTTTGAAACGCGCACAGTATGTTCCTAGAATCCTCTTTTCTATCCGGGAGGGTGGGGTTTTTTTGAACATGCTGTGTTCTCATATTATTTTTCCTGCAGTGTATTATTTGCTCTGCCAGAACACATGTACTCAAGATGCTCGGCCTTGCCATAACTGAATACACTAGTTTAATGGTCACAGTGAAGACAAGCCATGGATATAAGTTCCGAGTTGGGTTCATGAACCAAGAAGATCGCTGCTTTTTTTATGGCCGAACTTGGATAAACTTTCTCAAGTGTTACGGACTGAAAGTTGGCGCACGAATGTTGATGGAAATAGCAGAACCTGGTCTCATCTTCACTGCGATCTTCCACCCCGACGTCGTTCCAATTGTTCATCCATGTTAGTTTTGTATCTGGTTCTTGCTTGTTGCCTCGATTACTTCTTAATCCACCTATTCTGTCTAACTAATCACAATTTAACTTTAGAAGTAGCAACGAATCTCTCACGAAGATGCTACTTCTAACTAATATTTTCTTATAATTGGTGGCACGTGTAGGTTTTTTCAGAGTTAAGCAGTCTGCTCGTTTGTTACTCTGTAATAACTCGGCTGTTACTAATGGCACTGAAGTTGACTGGATCGACATCCACAAGTTCCTACACTTTATTGATCGTCTTGAGGTCCTTGTGGGGCGTTTCAATGGTGGAAGGCCACGTGGGATATGTGTGCCACTGCTGCACTCGTTGAACAGGTCCAACTGTGTCGAGAAACTTATGGTACGAGCTGTTTTCTGTTATATATGTTGTTCATAAACTATTGCTTATACACAGTTTTACAGCTGTGATCTTCTTGAAACAGGAACTGCCGAGTTCTATTGTTCCTATACAGATGCCTGACCATGGTCGGGTCAGACTTGCGCTTGGTCACAACATGATGTTTATGTCGACCTACTCAATTCCCCTTGGAGGTGAAAAGATACTTATTCATGGGTGGTCTCAAATAATGAAGGCCCGTCCATCTTGGAGAATAGGACAGAAGATTATGTTCATGCTTTTCCATGGCTCTAAAGCGAATATCCTGTTTATTGACCACGTTGCGAGATGAAGCCGCTTTCAGAAGGTTGTGGATGCGCGGGGTGGCGCCTGGGCCTTGTCCTGGGGCTTGGCGGCCTCACCCTTGGTTAACTGTAGGCAAAGTAGCACTGTTCGAGGCGTGCTTTGTACGGTTGAACCTGTATAAGTACTCATACTGCTTTCAGCTTTGGTTGTTAAGTGCCCCTGCTGGTTTCAGTTAAGGTTGTTAAGTACTCCTGCTGCTTTTACAGTCTGTCGTGTTTCTTCAGTCCTGTCTTCCTCCAGCCGCCAAAACCAAACCAGCGCCGGCGGGGCCGCCTGCTTCCGCCTCCCACGGCTGGCTGCGCCTCAGCGCACGCATCGCCGCCCCACCGTCTCCTAAATCGTTAACGCCGACGTCCTCCGCGCGCTTTGGTGCGCTCGCCGCGGCGCCGCCCTCTCGCGTTGTCAACATGGTCAACAAACAACAGGAATCGGCAGAAGTACGTGGAGAGGATGACAGTAGGGGCCCACCACGTCAGCGTATGGAAAAATAAAATGCTTCCTCCTAGTGTTTTCCTGACATCTGGGACCCACGACATTGTGAGCGTATATAGTCAATAGACAAGAGAACAGCACAAGATCGGCTGACACCTGGGACGTAGCTACTCGAGCAGTATTTTTTTGTTTGGTATTGTTGAGACGGAGCAGGGTTTGAACTGGGCTGTGGCCCGTCTAGCCCAGGCTTATATTTTATGTTCACCATGTGACCAGCCCAGCTATTTTTTCTTTGTGAAAATGAGCCCAGTTTATTTTTTCTGAAGAATACCCAATCCAGGCCTACTTATTTTTCTACGCCCTGATGGGCTGCAACTCTTTCAAGACGCCTGCAAATCTTGAAAGTAATATGAAATGGGTTGTAAATATAAAAACAGATGACAAATTGGCAATTACTTTATAATTTCTGAATTTTTTCACATTTTCAGATTCCTATTTCACTGGGCATTAACCTAATTTAAATATATCTTCAAAGTACTTTAAATCTGGCTCGACATTTCGGTATTAAAAATAGTTTGGAACCCACAGAAATATGCGAAATTGGCCCTGGCCAACCAAAAAAACGACTGCAATAAATTGCATAAGAAGTTGCCATGAGCTATATATAAATTATTAAAAAAAGAGGGAGTGGTCTGACTTGTGGGCCTGTTTAGTTGACGCGTATGCAAGATTTTTTTAGTTATTATATACGTCAACAAACGATTCTAGCAGACGTAACCGTTGGATGTCAATCCAACGGCCGTCGTGTTTCTTCAATCTCTGATCTTCTTGCTCCAGCCGCCAAAGCAGCGCCGGCGGGACCGCCTACTCCCGCCTCCCGTGGCCGGCTGTGCTGCCGCGCAGGCCTCAGCGCCCCCTACTACTCCCACCGCTGGCCAGGGCATCCCTCTACTCACCCACACCCCCTGTTATTCTGCGGCGACGGCAGCCTCACACCGCAGCCGAACCGGTGAACCCTCGTACTCCTCTCCGCGCGGGCTTCCACTGCCGCGTCTTCCCCGGCTCCGCGTCGTCCCCTTCCTAGGCCTCGCCGTCGTCCACCGCCGTGGTGCTCTCGGCGCGGCGTGGTCAATGTGGTCAACGACCGACTTCCATCGGAAGAGTACTGTACGTGGAGAGGCTGACAGCTGGGTCCACGGCAGCCGCAAGGAAGTGCCTCCTTATTACGCGGAAAATAATTATTCCTCCACCTGACAGCAGGGACCCACCGGACGGGCCACCAGTATTTCGCGAAAAAACGTTTCCCCCTGACTGCTGGGACCCACAGGACGGGCCACCGTATTTCGCGAAAAAAACGTTCCCCCCGCTGTCAGCTCGGACCCACCGGAAGTGCCTCCTTATTACGCACAAAAAATGAATACCCCCTGCTAGCTGGGACCCACCTTGGTGGGAGGCTGACTTGTGGGCCTACTAAGTTGACTGGGACGGAGGCCTTTGTCAACTTTAGTCAATATATGAACGATTCTAGCTCCAGTGACTGTACGATGTCCATCCAACGGCCGTAGTGCTTCTTCAACCTCTGGTCTTCTTGCTCCAGCCGCCCAAAGCAGCGCCGGTCGTGCCGCCTGCTCCTGCCGCCCGTGGCCGGCTGTGATGCCGCGGAGGCCTCACCGCCCCCTACTACTCCCACCGCTGGCCAGGCCATCCCTCTACGCACCCACACCCCCTGTTATTCTGCGGCGACGGCAGCCTCACACCGCAGCCGAACGAGTGAACCCTCATACTCCTCTACGCGTGGGCATCCACTGCCGCGTCTTCCCCGGCTCCGCGTCGTCCCCTTCCTAGGCCTCGCCGTCGTCCACCGCCCTGGTGCTCTCGGCGCGGCGTGGTCAACGTGGTCAAGGAATGGCTTCCATCGGACGTGGACTGTACGTGGAGAGGCTGACAGCTGGGTCCACGGCCGCAGCAAGGAAGTGCCTCCTTATTACGCGCAAAATAATTATTCCTCCACCTGACAGCGGGGACCCACCGGACGGGCCACCGTATTTCGCGAAAAAACGTTTCCCCCTGACTGCTGGGACCCACCAGCTACATCTTCGCACGCAAGGAAGTGCGTCCGAAAAAAATGATTCGCCCCCCTGACTGCTGGGACGCACCAGCTACATCTTCGCACGCAAGGAAGTGCGTCTGAAAAAAAACAATTTTCCCCCCTGACTGCTGGGACCCACCAGCTACATCTTCGCACGCAAGGAAGTGCGTCCGGGCAAAAAAAACAAAACGATTCCCCCCCTGACTGCTGGGACCCAGCAGCTACACCTTCGCACGCAAGGAAGTGCGTCAGGGCAAAAAAAAACAAAACGATTCGCCCCCTGACTGCTGGGACCCACCAGCTACATCTTCGCAGGCAAGGAAGTGCCTGACAGTCGGGACCCACCTGGTCGAAGCGTACGTAGCGTTGTCATTCTGGTCGCGAAGGTGTACGTACATATATACTGGTCGATGTAGAGGCGCGCACGTGTCGTATAGAGGCGCGTACGTGTCGTAGTAGAGGCGCGCACGTAGCATGTACACGTACGTACAACGACCAGGGTGCAAGAAAGAAAATACGGCCACGTACGTACATACGGGCAGGGTCTCGAACGCCTGCTCACGCATACGTACGGCTAGGGCTCGTGTACATGGCTGGGTCAGAATGGAGAAACAACGTCGTCGTCGTGTTCACGGGGAGGCAACGGAATGCGTCGTGTTCATGGGGAGGCAACGGAATGCGTCGTGTTCATCGGGAAGCAACGGAACGCGTGGGAGCCAACCGGCTGGGTCGGAACGGAATGCGTGCTCATGTTCATCGGGAGGGCTTGGACGGAACAGGCGATGGAAATGAGGCCTGGCGTACCGCAAAACGGAGGAAACGGCCTTGTGTTCGACCGGCCACGTTCGAAACGGGATCCTGTTCATCGGGAGGGGTCTGGCGTACCGCAAAACGGAGGAAACGGACCTCCTACGGTCGAAACGTGGGTCCTGTTGATCGGGAGGGGTGTGGCGTACCACAAAATGGACGAAACGGACCTCCTACGGTCGAAACGGGGGTCCTGTTGATCGGGAGGGGTGTGGCATCCCGCAAAACGGACGAAACGGACCTCCTACGGTCGAAACGGGGGTCCTGTTCATCGGGAGGGGTGTGGCGTACCGCAAAACGGGACTCCACGGGATACTGTTCATCTCCACCGTCGACCTCCTCCAGCCTCCACGGGCTACCGTCGACCTCCTCCAGCCTCCACAGGCTCCTGTTCATCCAGCCTCCACCGCGTGCTACTCCACCGGCTACTGTTCAACCACCCCTCCACGGGCACCCCTCCACCGTCTACTGTTCATCCAGCCCTCCACACCATGGGGTCCTGTTCAACCACCCCTCCACGGGCACCCCTCCACCGTCTACTGTTCATCCAGCCCTCCACACCACGGGGTCCTGTTCATCCAGAGGCAACGCCACCGCTCACTGTTCATCCAACCCCCCCGCAACGCTCACTGTTCATCCAATCGATCGGCTTCAGGGGATTGCCAACTTGAATGAATGTAATCCGGTTACGGTGTAGGGGAGATTTATTATTGAGTTGATAACGCACTCCGTTTACTTAGCAGCAGTAGCGAAGGAATCACTCGATCGGGTTCAGTTAACAGCCATCGATCGATCGCTCGGGTTCAGTAACGCGTAGCCTGTCACGACCGGATTTTCGGGATATTAATTTCCCAGAAAATGGCCTTTGTGCTCACCAGCCCCAGGATTACTGTTAGCTGATGAGGCACCAACTTGATACAAGAATTCCAAGCAAAGTACAAAATATGTAGTACAAGACCATTGTGGCCTAGGAGTACAACACTTGGTTTCTAGTGGTTGATGGCGGAAGCGGTTTGTGGCACATCTGCGTCTATGGGACTCCATTTCCCACAAGAACAGCTGACCAGGATAACTCTTATCTTCACGCGGCTGCTATCGTCATAGCGTAGGTTCCGGGGCTGTCATCGCAATGCTTATCTCCAAGCAAGGAATCTGGCCAAGACAATAGCCAGGGACAAGCCAGTGAGTACGTTTGAATGTACTCGCAAACATTAAGAACATGGGTATAATGTAATAAGAGATAATCATGCTCCGAAATTTTTTCATGATGATAACGTCTGTCACGAATTAAACAAAACTCTGTGATGCACGCATGCAGGAAACATATGAACATGCAATACGGGAGTAAAAATAGAATGCACGGACCGAGTGTCTGAAATGACTCCTCGAAGAGTTGCATATAAAATAACAATGCCGCAGTCGGGCGTCTGAGCGACACCACATAAAGGGCTTATAAAGGATAAATAAATAACAAACATGCCGCAGTCGGGCGTCTGAGCGACACCACATAAAGGGCTTATAAAGGATAAATAAATAACAAACATGCCGCAGTCGGGCGTCTGAGCGACACCACATAAAGGGCTTATAAAGGATGAATAAATGACAAACATGCCGCAGTCGGGCGTCTGAGCGACGCCACATAAAGGGCTTATATAAGAATAATCACAGTGAATATCCAGGAGGTAGAACCGTCCCAAGGATACTCAATAATTCAAATAATGTAAATGGTTAGTCCGTAATAATAATAAACATAATCCTCAAATGACATAGGTAAAAATCAAAATTCTAGTATATCCGTTTCTCCATCCGAAAACCGTCACTAGATTCTAGTGTAGCAGTTTTCCATCCGAATACCGTTACTATGATCCAGTTAACCGTATCTCCATCCGAAAACCGTCACTAGACCCATCTCAGTCTGTAGTCCTTACCCATGTACATGGCTATCCAAAAAGATATGACCTCTGCAGAGGGTGTACTCTTTACCCACGAGTAGCGGATTTATCTAGTCCATCGGGACTAATTCCACCTACGGCCTTTTAATTGAAAACACGCCAGACCTGCACACACCAGCTTAACTTACCGGTGTCTGGAATCACCCACAACACCTGTCGAGCCAAACTCTAAGTGGGGAGGCTACAACCTCGACGTAGCATGGGGTCAAATTTATATACGCGCGCTCTAAGGGGTGCCCCCCTCTCGGTCCCAACCGGAAACACCCATGCCCCCGGACCAGGTGGCATGCCTACCGGAGGCCTCCGGTATCTTCCACCATGGCCTCTCTGTACGGTGTGTGCTTTGGTAAGGGGTTGACAACTTACTGAACCATACCCCGTCTGCGACAGGGACAGGTGGTAGTACAAAACAAATAGGGAAGTTACTGATCAAGACTCGACCTACGACCGACTCAGGTGGTCCATGTATTCACCAAATGATTAGCATAACCAAAATGTTTCCAATCACAGGCAGAATCACCGCTCACCAAGCCTCATCATGCCATACCGGACACACTCGTCCCGACGAGGAACTAGGGACAAGCTCGTGTCTACCCAAGACCACGACTCTCCCGGCTTCCTGCCGGTATGCATGAAAAGCTCGCGAGAATGATCACTATTACTAGCATAACCATTTCTAACAGTAAAGCATCTCGAAAAAATGCACTCATGCGTGTGACTTTACCGTTACATAAAAATAACATAAGCTCCAAGTCAAAGTGGTGTTGTAACCGTATCAAAACACCTCACGAAAATATTATGCCAGTGTTCAGAATGCTTGCCTTCAATAGTATGCAAAGGGTGCACTTTTTGAAAGCTTTCTCTTCCCTCCATTTTCCTATTTTGAAAAATATTCAAATAACAAATATTTTAAACACAGTGCAAAAAGTTGTCCCCAATATTTTTGAAATAAATCTGAAAATAAACTAGATGAAATTTGAGAGAGGTAGGAAAAAGAATCAACTCATTTGGAGTTTTATTTTAAAAGATATAGCCAGTCAAAGTCTGGTCAAAGTTCTGTTTTAAAAAGAAACAGAAAAAGAAAACGTTTTGGGGAGAATACGCTTTCGAAGCAGAGGAGACGTACTCGGGACTTATGCGCCTTCACTTAACCAGAGCGGACGGCGCGTGGGTCACTGACAGTGGGTCCAGAGGGCCCACTGGTCAGGTTTGACCATTCTTCCCTCTCCCTCCTCTTCTCTGTCCGAACGGGAGCGGGACTCCGGCGATCGCCGGCGACGAACGGCGGCTCCTCGAGGGCACCTGAGGGCAGGGATGGACCCGCCAGACCGGGGCGGTCCTCTCGGTGGTCGTTGGGTCGACGGTGGTGGGAGGGGTTGCCGGCGGCGAGCTCCGCGGCGGAGGGGGCTACGGGAGTGAAGTGAGTTTTGGGCTCCGGTGGTTTCCGATCGCGGCTGAGGAGCTGGGCAGCTCCGCAAGAACGAGGGGAAGCGGTTGGTGGCGCTGGATGGGCGGGGGAGTGGCTGGTTGCGACGAATGGCACCGGAAGGCAGCGGCGACTGAACCGGCCGGAGTTGGGGAAGATGGCCTCTCCTGGCCAATCCCCGGCTAGGGGAGCACTAGGGGGAAAGCCTGAGGTCGCCTGAGGTCTTGAACGAGTTCGGGGATCCCTTAAATAGGCGCTCGAGGCTGGACCGCGGCGGCTGTGGATAAGAACGCCGGCGACCGCGGTGCTGTAGCTGCAGGGCGACGTGGCGGCGACGAGCGCGTGCCGACGAGCTTCAGGATAAGCTTGAGCTGTTCACAGGGGCAGCTGGCGCGCACTGGTGGCTTGGGCGGCGCCGACCATGGCAGGGGCTCGCTGCCGACACCGGCGTGCCGCCAAAAGCTCTGCCAGCGGCGCTGTAGGGCGCCAGGGGTGGCGTGGAGAGTGGGCGAGTGTAGTGCGCGGTTCAGCAGGCGAGCAGGGGCCAGGGACAGGACGCGACGAGGGCGGCAGTGCGACGCGGCGGCTCAGTGCGCGCGCGTGCAAAACGTGCGCTCTGGGCGCACCCAGAGCACGCACGGGACATGCTCGACGAAATGCCAGGGCAGTCTAGGGCGCGAGGGGGAGGCTGGCAATTAACAGTACTGGGTTATGGATAGCTGGGATCTTAGTTGACAAGGTTGCTGGGCCAGAGGATCAAGATCACAATGCAAACTAGGAAACATGCCAAAACTGTCCATGAACACAAGGTGTTCGACAAAATGCTAAGGGCATCTAGGCAACTCTTGGAGTGGCCAAAAACTCCAGATCAGGGTCTCCTAGATGTAGGTGATGATGGCACGATCATTTGGGCAAAACCAGAAACTTGCTAGTGCAAGTTTTGCAAAACTACAGTTTTGGACAGAAAGAAAAGGTCTCATTGCATGCACTTAAAATCTTCCAATGAGTCCATTCTCCTGGACTTAAGGGTTTGGTAGGGAGGGCTACAAGCATGAAAAAGCTCAGGGTCACTAGAGCAAAATAAAATAGGGTTGCAGTACAAATCACCAAACTGGACCAGAATGAAAAAGAGGTTGATTCACTCAAATTTTTCAAAGATCATCACTGGGTTTATGCATGAAGTTGAATTATATGCATCTACTGACATCTCCAAACACTTGGAAGAATTTTTAAAGGAATATTTAAATAGGTTGTAGTGCAAAAGTGCCTACTGGACCAGATTGGAAAAGTTGGTGTAGAGCTCAAAATCTCAAATGACCAAAAGATATTTTTGCATAAAAGTGATGTGGAGATATCACATGACATCCCCAAATTTTGGTGGAAATTTTAAATGCATTTGCCAAATGGTTGTAGTGCAAACATGCTCCAAAATTTATGAAAAATCATTTTAAAAGAATAAAGTTCAGGGAAAGGCAAATCTTGCAATTAAATCCACTGATAAAGAATTGTTTTTATAAATAGGGCATACAAGTCCAATAATACTTTTGGGAAGTTTCCACTTGAGGTAAAAACTCACAATATCAAAAGGAAAAATCTAGACAAATGGAAAGGTTCAATTTCTTGGCAAAAATTTTAATTTATAAAACAGGGTCAAAATTTTGGGGTGTCACATAGCCTGCAGTGCAATCGCTCGGGTTTAGTTAGAGCCCAACGCCTCGCTCGGGTTCAGTTAGAGCCAACGCCTCGCACACACGCGCGTACGTGTACGAGGGAAACGCGCATCGCTCGGCCCCCGACCTCCCACCGTAACCGGGAACTCCCCAAAATTTTCCTCCCCCTCGCTTCTACCACGGGTTTTTCCGTCATGGACGGCCCAAAGAATGTCATGCATCTGCGTCTCCGGCCCGCCTAGGACGAAAAGCCCATTTTCTGTCATGATTTTTTGTCATAGAAGTAGGAGCCCACCACATCTATGATGATACCGGGTTTTGTCACAATTATCGTCATAGAAGTATCATATGTATGACAGAATTTTTTTTCGTTTGGCCCAAAATGTCACGGATGTGTCCTTTTTTGTAGTGGATGTTGATGGAGATTGGCCCCCTCCCGATGAGAGGAGCGTTGGTGATGACGATGGCGATGATTTCCCTCTCCCGGAGGGAAGTGTCCCCGGCAGAACAGCTCTGCCAGAGCCCTAGATTGGTTCCGCCGAGGTTCCGCCTCGTGGCGGCGGAGTCTCGTCCCGAAAGCTTGCTTCTTATTTTTCTTCGGACGAAAGACTTCATATAGCAGAAGATGGGCACCGAAGGGCCACCAGGGGGCCCACGAGGCAGGGGGGCGCGCCCAGGGGGGTAGGGCGCCCCCCACCCTCGTGCCCAGGGTGTGGGTCCCGTCTGGTATTTTCTTCGCTCAGTATTTTTTATTATTTCCAAAAATAACTTCTGTGGAGTTTCAGGACTTTTGGAGTTGTGCAGAATAGGTCTCTAATATTTGCTCCTTTTCCAGCCCAGAATTCCAGCTGCCGACATTCTCCCTCTTCATGTAAACCTTGTAAAATAAGAGAGAATAGGCATAAGTATTGTGACATAATGTATAATAACATCCCATAATGCAATAAATATCGATATAAAAGCATGATGCAAAATGGACGTATCAACTCCCCCAAGCTTAGACCTCGCTTGTCCTTAAGCGGAAGCCGATAACGATAAATATGTCCACATGTTTAGAGGTAGAGGTGTCGATAAAATAAAGTACGGACATGCGGGCATCATGATCATTCTTATAACGGCAACATATATGGATATTGTCATATGATTTCTTATGCTCAAGTAATAATCTATTCACAATGTCAGGCATGAATCAGAAACTTTATTGAGAACTAACAAACTATAATCTCAGTCATTGAAGCAATTGCAATTTATCATAACATCGGAAAGAGTCTATGTCAAAGCTTTTCAGCAAGTCCACATACTCAACTATCATTTAGTCTTTCACAATTGCTAACACTCACGCAATACTTGTGGTTACGGAGTTTTAATCGGACACAGAGAAAGATAGGGGCTTATAGTTTCGCCTCCCAACCTTTTACCTCAAGGGTAATGTCAACAATAATAGTTCATGCTAACTTACATCCCATTAGATATATATATATATATCAGGATCTTTCCAACACACTGTGCTTGCCAAAGGATAAATGCAAAAAGGAAAGGTGAAAATCACCATGACTCTTGCATAAGGTAGAAGATAAAAGTAAAAGATAGGCCCTTCGCAGAGGGAAGCAAAGGTTGTCATGCGCTTTCAGGGTTGGATGCACAAAATCTTAATGCAGAAGAACGTCACTTTATATTGCCACTTGTGATATGGACCTTTATTATGCAGTCCGTCGCTTTTATTTCTTCCACATCACAAGATCGTATAAAGCTTATTTCCTCCACACTAATCAATCATACATATTTAGAGAGCAATTTTTATTGCTTGCACCGATGACAACTTACTTGAGGGATCTTACTCAATCCATAGGTAGATATGGTGGACTCTCATGGCAAAACTGGGTTTAAGGATATTTGGAAGCACAAGTAGTATCTCTACTTAGTGCAAGGAATTGGCTAGCATGAGGGAGAAAGTCAAGCTCAACATGTTGGATGATCCATGACAATATACTTTATTTCAGATATAAGAAAACATAACCCATTACGTTGTCTTCCTTGTTCAACATCAACTCTTTAGCATGCCATATTTTAATGAGTGCTCACAATCATAAAAGATGTCCAAGATAGTATATTTATATGTGAAACCTCTCTTTCTTTATTACTTCCTATTAATTACAACGATGACCAAAGCTATGTTTGCCAACTCTCAACAACTTTTAATCATCATACTCTTTCTATGTGAAGTCATTACTCTCCATAAGATCAATATGATCTCTTTGTTTCTTTTTATTCTTTTCTTTTCTCTTTTCTTTTATTTCCTCAAGATCATAGCAAAATAATCAAGCCCTTGACTCAACACTAATCTTTATTATATATAGCTCACGAACTCGATTACATAGAGGGATCATAAGGCAAAACTCAAAACTAGATCATACCGAAAACTTTATTCCACTAGATCAAGATATTACTAAAAGGATCGAACTAAGAAAAACGGTAAAGATAGAGATGTGATGGTGATACGATACCGGGGCACCTCCCCCAAGCTTGGCAGTTGCCAAGGGGAGTGCCCATACCAGATACTTAGTCTTCCTTTTTCGGAGGAGGGGATGATGGAGTTGTTGATGATGACAGTTGTGTCTTTAGCTTCTTCATACTATAATTGAGAAGAGCAATTTCCTCCTTTAAATCATCGACCTCCGATTCCAGCTCCAAGATCTTGTCTCATAAATCTCCTTTGCTTTTCTGCCGAAAACGAGAAGGAATAGATCAGTTGTTAGATAGTTTAGCCCTCTTAGGGAGACTAGATTTCTTGAATTTCACATGCATATCCCCAGGTTGAGGTAGAGGGACATCCTCCTCCTCCGAACTTGAATCATTGATCCTCATCAAATGAGCATCCTCCTCCTCATCCATAGTTCGACCACAAGGACATAGATCCCCATAGGTCTTTGGGTCAGCAATGAGGTGTGAGACATAGCTCTCTCCGTCGGAATCTTGAGATGACATCTTGCTCCAAATCTGCTACAGAGACAGCTTGAAACAAGAACAGAGGATATTTGCATGATACAGGAGTCAAAACCTTCGGGAGATTATATAATGAATTTTTACCGACCAAAATACGTATCGTGCAAGAAAACGGAGTCCGGAGAGCACACGAGGTGCCCACGAGGCAGGGGGGCGTGCCCAGGGGGTAGGGCGCGCCCTCCACCCTCGTGGAGGCCTCGTGTCCTTCCCGGACTGCTTCTTATTTTCCTATTTTTCTAAATATTCCAAAATGGAGAAAATTTGCCATTAGAACTGTTTTGGAGCCGGTTTACTTACCGTACCACATACCTATTCCTTTTCGGAGTCTGAAACGTTCTGGAAAGTGTCTCTTATGTATTCCTCCGTTACGGTTTCAATAATATTGGTTTCAACATTTATAAGATTACCTGAGATATAATGTTTGATTCTTTGACCATTCACCACCTTCGGGTTTGTGCCTTCGAAGTTGTTGATTTTTATGGCACCGGAACGATAGACCTCCTCGATAACGTAAGGACCTTCCCATTTAGAGAGAAGTTTTCCTGCAAAAAATCTTAAACGAGAGTTGTATAGCAATACATAATCACCTACATTAAACTCACACTTTTGTATTCTTTTGTCATGCCATCTTTTAACTTTTTCTTTAAACAATTTGGCATTCTCATAGGCTTGGGTTCTCCATTCATCAAGTGAGCTAATGTCAAATAGCCTCTTCTCACCGGCAAGTTTGAAATCATAGTTGAGCTCTTTAATGGCCCAATATGCCTTATGTTCTAGTTCGAGAGGTAAGTGACATGCTTTTCCATAAACCATTTTATACGGAGACATACCCATAGGACTTTTATATGCAGTTCTATATGCCCATAATGCATCATCAAGTTTCTTGGACCAATTCTTTCTAGATCTATTAACAGTCTTTTGCAAAATTAATTTGAGTTCTCTATTACTCAATTCTACTTGACCACTAGACTGTGGGTGATACGGAGATGCAATTCTATGATTAACATCATACTTCGCAAGCATTTTACGAAAGGCACCATGAATAAAATGTGAACCACCATCAGTCATTAAATATCTAGGGGCTCCAAACCTCGGAAAAATAACTTCTTTAAGCATCTTAATAGAGGTGTTATGATCAGCACTACTAGTTGGAATAGCTTCTACCCACTTAGTAACGTAATCAACAGCAACTAAAATATGTGTATACCCATTAGAGGCAGGAAACGGTCCCATATAATCAAAGCCCGAAACATCAAATGGTTCAATAACAAGTGAATAATTCATAGACATTTCTTGACGTCTACTAATATTACCAATTCTTTGACATTCATCACAAGATAAGACAAACTTACGGGCATCCTTGAAGAGAGTAGGCCAATAAAAACCGGATTGCAATACCTTATGTGCAGTTCTATCTCCAGCGTGGTGTCCTCCATAAGCCTCAGAATGACACTTGCATAGGATCTGTTCCTGTTCATGCTCAGGTACACAGCACCTAATAACACCATCTACTCCTTATTTATAAAGATGTGGGTCATTCCATAAGTAATGTCTTAAATCATAGAAAAACTTTTTCTTTTGCTGGTATGTGAAACTAGGTGGTATGAATTTAGCAACAATGTAATTAGCATAATCAGCATACCATGGAGCAGTACGAGAAGCATTTATGACATTTAATTGTTCATCAGGAAAGCTATCATCAATAGGTAGTGGGTCATCAAGAACATTTTCTAACCTAGACAAGTTGTCTGCAATGGGGATCTCAGCTCCCTTTCTATCAATAATATGCAAATCAAATTCTTGTAGCAAGAGAACCCATCGAATAAGTCTAGGTTTAGCATCTTTCTTTTCCATAAGATATTTAATAGCAGCATGATCTGTGTGAATAGTTACTTTAGAATCAACAATATAAGGTCTGAACTTATCACAAGCAAATACAACTGCTAAGAATTCTTTTTCAGTAGTAGCATAATTTCTCTGAGCACTATCTAGAGTTTTACTAGCATATTGAATAACATTTAATTTCTTATCAACTCTTTGCCCTAGAACAACACCTACAGCATAATCACTAGCATCACACATAATTTCAAAGGGTAAATTCCAATCAGGTGGCTGAACAATAGGTGCAGAGATTAATGCTTTCTTAAGTATTTCAAATGCCTCTACACAATCATCATCAAAGACAAAAGGAATATCTTTTTGTAATAGATTAGTCATAGGCCGAGAATTTTTTTAGAAGTCCTTAATGAACCTCCTATAAAAACCGGCATGACCAAGGAAACTTCTTATACCTTTAATGTCCTTGGGACATGGCATCTTTTCAATAGCATCAACTTTAGCTTTATCAACTTCAATGCCTCTTTCAGAAATTTTATGCCCCAAGACAATGCCTTCATTAACCATAAAGGGGCACTTTTCCCAATTCAAGACAAGATTAGTTTCTTCATATCTCTGCAAAACTCGATCAAGGTTGCTCAAGCAATCATCAAAAGAGGATCCATAAACGGAGAAATCATCCATGAAAACCTCACAAATCTTTTCACAAAAATCAGAGAATATAGCCATCATGCATCTTTGAAAGGTAGCAGGTGCATTACATAAACCAAAAGGCATACATCTATAAGCAAAAGTACCGAAAGGGCAAGTAAAAGTGGTCTTAGCTTGATCATCAGTTGACACAGGTATTTGAGAGAAACCAGAATAACCATCTAGAAAGCAAAAATGTGTATGTTTTGATAATCTTTCTAGCATTTGATCAATGAATGGCAAGGGGTAATGATCTTTTTTAGTAGCTTTATTTAATTTGTGGAAATCAATTACCATCCTATAACCTGTAATAATTCTTTGCAGAATCAATTCATCTTTATCATTAGGAATGACAGTAATACCTCCCTTCTTAGGGACACAATGGACAGGACTTATCCACTGACTATCAGCAACATGATAAATTATACCTGCCTCAAGGAGCTTTAGTATTTCCTTTCTTACCACTTCTTTCATCTTAGGATTCAGCCATCGTTGGTGATCAATAACTGGTTTGGCATCTTTCTCCAAATTTATTTTGTGTTGACATAGAGTGAGACTAATGCCCTTAAGATCATCAAGAGTATATACAATAGCAGCACGGTGCTTCTTCAGAGTTTTCAATAATTTTTCTTCCTCCTTCTCTGAAAGGTTAGCACTAATAATAATATGATATATCTTCTTTTCATCAAGATAAGCATATTTAAGAGTATCAGGCAATGGTTTAAGCTCAAACACGGGATCACCCTTGGGTGGAGGAGGATCCCCTAGGATTTCAACAGGCAAGTTGTGTTTCAGAATAGGTCCCTGTTTAAAGAATACCTCATCTATTTCCCTTATTTCATTCATAAACATATCATTTTCATGGTCTAGCAAATATTGTTCTAAAGGATCACTAGGAGGTACGACAATAGAAGCAAGACCAATAATTTCGTCTTTACTAGGCAATTCCTGTTCACGGTGTTGTTTACGAAATTTAGAAAAGTTAAACTCATGAGACATATCACCTAGAACAATGGTAACAACATCCTTTTCGCAGTCTATCTTAGCATTAACAGTGTTTAAGAAGGGTCTACCAAATATAATGGGACAAAAGCTATCTTTTGGGGAACCAAGAACAAGAAAATCAGCAGGATATTTAGTTTTACCACACAAGACTTCAACATCTCTAACAATTCCAATTGGTGATATAGCATCTCTATTGGCAAGCTTAATAGTAACATCAGTTTCTTCTAACTCAGTAGGTGCAATATCATGCATAATTTCTTTGTATAAGTCAATAGGTATTGCACTAGCACTAGCACCCATGTCACCCAAGCCATGATAACAATGATCTCCTATTTTAACATAAATAACAAGCATGCCTACCACAGGTCTATGTTTATCTTTAGCACTAGGTTTAGCAATTCTAGCAGTCTCATCACAGAAATAAATAACATGCCCATCAATATGCCAAGAGATCTTTAACAATAGCAATATTAGGTTCAACTTTAACTTGCTCAGGAGGTGTATAAGTTCTAATATTGCTTTTACGAACCACAGTTGAAGCTTTAGCATGATACTTTATTCTAACAGGGAAAGGTGGTTTCTCAACATAAGCAGTAGGAACAATAGGATCATTATAAGTGATAGTCTTTTCTTCAACTTTAATAGGTGCAACTACTTTTACTTCTATGGGAGGATGATATTTAAACCACTTCTCCTTAGGGATATCAACATGAGTAGCAAAGGATTCACAGAAAGAAGCTACTATCTCAGAGTCAAGTCCATATTTAGTGCTAAATTTATGGAAAACATCGGTATCCATAAAAGTTTAACACAATCAAACTTAGGTGTTATACCTGACTCCTTACCTTCGTCGAGGTCCCAATCTTCAGAGTTGCATTTAATTCTTTCCAATAAATTCCATTTGAATTCAATAGTCTTCATCATAAAAGAACCAGTACAAGAAGTATCAAGCATGGTGCGATTGTTGTCAGAAAGCCGAGCATAAATTTTTTGAATAATCATTTCTCTTGAGAGCTCATGATTGGGGCATGAATATAACATTGACTTAAGCCTCCCCCAAGCTTGAGCGATGCTTTCTTCTTCGCGAGGCCAAAAATTATATATATAATTACGATCATGATGAACAAGATGCATAGGATAAAACTTCTGATGAATTCCAATTTCAATCGTTTGTAGTTCCATGATCCCATATCATCACATAGCCTATACCATGTCAATGCATCTCCCTTCAAAGATAAAGGGAAGACCTTCTTCTTGATAACATCATCGGGCATACCTGCAAGCTTAAATAATCCACAAACTTCATCCACATAGATTAGGTGCTCATCAGGATGTAATGTTCCATCTCCTGCAAAAAGATTAGCTAGCAGTTTTTCTATCATACCCGAAGGAATTTCAAAGTAGACATTTTCATTTTCAGTAGGTTCAGTAGGTTGAGGAGCAACTCTTTGCTCTACTGGTCGGGGCGAAGATACCCCGAACAAGCCCCTCAGAGGATTACTTTCCATAGTAACAGGTGACAGTAAATTTCAGCACACTATATAAATTTTTCCTTACCAAATTCCACCTACCAAAGGCGCTTCACTCCCCGGCAACGGCGCCAGAAAAGAGTCTTGATGACCCACAAGTATAGGGGATCTATCATAGTCCTTTCGATAAGTAAGAGTGTCGAACCCAACGAGGAGCAGAAGGAAATGATAAGCGGTTTTCAGCAAGGTATTCTCTGCAAGCACTGAAATTATAGGTAACAGATAGTTTTGTGATAAGATAATTTGTAACGAGCAACAAGTAACAAAAGTAAATAAAGTGCAGCAAGGTGGCCCAATCCTTTTTGTAGCAAGGACAAGCCTGGACAAGCTCTTATATAGAGAAAAGTGCTCCCGAGGACACATGGCAATTATCGTCAAGCTAGTTTTCATCACGTTCATATGATTCGCGTTCGGTACTTTGATAATTTGATATGTGGGTGGACCGGTGCTTGGGTGCTGCCCTTACTTGGACAAGCAACCCACTTATGATTAACTCCTATTGCAAGCATCCACAACTACAAAAGAAGTATTAAGGTAAACCTAACCATAGCATGAAACATATGGATCCAAATCAGCCCCTTACGAAGCAACACATAAACTAGGGTTTAAGCTTCTGTCACTCTAGCAACCCATCATCTACTTATTACTTCCCAATGCCTTCCTCTAGGCCCAAATAATGGTGAAGTGTCATGTAGTCGACGTTCACATAACACCACTAGAGGAGAGACAACATACATCTCATCAAAATTATCGAACGAATACCAAATTCACATGACTACTAATAGCAAGACTTCTCCCATGTCCTCAGGAACAAACGTAACTACTCACAAAGCATATTCATATTCATAATCAGAGGAGTACTAATATGCATATAAGATCTGAACATATGATCTTCCACCAAATAAACCAACTAGCATCAACTACAAGGAGTAATTAACACTACTAGCAACCTATAAGTACCAATCTCAGACTTGGAGACAAGAATTTGATACAAGAGATGAAATAGGGTTTGAGAGGAGATGGTGCTGGTGAAGATGTTGATGGAGATTGGCCCCCTCCTGATGAGAGGAGTGTTGGTGATGACGATGGCGATGATTTCCCCCTCCCGGAGGGAAGTGTCCCCGGCAGAACAACTCTGCCAGAGCCCTAGATTGGTTCCGCTAAGGTTCCGCCTCGTGGTGGCGGAGTCTCGTCCCGAAAGCTTGCTTCTTATTTTTCTTCGGACGAAAGACTTCGTATAGCAGAAGATGGGCACCGGAGGGCCACCAGGGGGCCCACGAGGCAGGGGGGCGCGCCCAGGGGGGTAGGGCGCGCCCCCACCCTCGTGCCCAGGGTGTGGGTACCCTCAAGTATTTTCTTCGCTCAGTATTTTTTATTATTTCCAAAAATAACTTCCGTGGAGTTTTAGGACTTTTGGAGTTGTGCAGAATAGGTCTCTAATATTTGCTCCTTTTCCAGCCCAGAATTCCAGCTGCCGGCATTCTCCCTCTTCATGTAAACCTTGTAAAATAAGAGAGAATAGGCATAAGTATTGTGACATAATGTATAATAACATCCCATAATGCAATAAATATCGATATAAAAGCATGATGCAAAATGGACGTATCAGGCCGGCCTCCTCCCCTCTCCCTCCTTTATATACGGGGGTGGGGGCGCCTCTAACACACCTCAATTGTTCCAAGCTGTGTGTGGCGCCCCCTCCACAGTTTACGCCTCCGGTCATATTCACGTAGTGCTTAGGCGAAGCCCTGCGCGGATCACTTCACCATCACCGTCACCGCGCCGTCATGCTGACGGAACTCACCCTCGACACTTTGCTGGATCAAGAGTTCTAGGGATGTCATCGAGCTGAACATGTGCAGAACTCGGAGGTGCCATACATTCGGTGCTTGATCAGTTGGATCGAGAAGACGTTTGACTACATCAACTGCGTTAAGCAAACACTTCCACTTTTGGTCTACGAGGGTACATGGACACACTCTCCCCCTCTCGTTGTTATGCATCTCCTAGATAGATCTTGCATGAGCATAGGATTTTTTCTGAAATTGCATGCTATGTTACCTAACAGTGGCATCCGAGCGAGGTCTATGCGTAGATGATATGCATGAGTAGAACACAAAGAGTTGTGGGCGGTGATAGTCATACTGCTTACCACCAATGTCTTATTTTGATTCGGCAGTATTGTTGGATGAAGCAGCCCAGACCAACCTTACATGACCACGTTCATGAGACCGGTTCCACCGACAGACATGCAACTTGTTTTGCATAAAGGTGGCTGGCGGGTGTCTGTTTCTCCAACTTTAGTTTAATCGAATTTGACTACGGCCGATCCTTGTTGAAGGTTAAAATAGCAAACTTGACGAAACACCGTTGTGTTTTTGATGTGTAGGTAAGAACGGTTCTTACTAGAAGCCCGTAGCAGCCACGTAAAACTTGCAACAACAAAGTAGAGGACGTCTAACTTGTTTTTGCAGGGCATGTTGTGATGTGATATGGTCAAGACATGATGTGATATACATTGTTGTATGAGATGATCATGTTTTGTAGAAGTTATCGGCAACTCGCAGGATCCTTATGGTTGTTGCTTTATTGTATGAAATGCAATCGCCATGTAATTGCTTTACTTTATCACTATGCGTTAGCGATAGTTGTAGAAGCAATAGTTTGCGAGACGACAACGACGCTACGATGGGGATCAAGGTGTCAAGCCGGTGATGATGGAAATCATGACGGTGCTTTGGAGATGGAGATCAAAGGCACAAGATGATGATGGCCATATCATGTCATATATTTTGATTGCATGTGATGTTTATCTTTTATGCATCTTATTTTGCTTAGTACGATGGTAGCATTATAAGATGATGCCTCACTAAAAATTTCAAGGTATAAGTGTTCTCCCTGAGTATGCACCGTTGCGAAAGTTCGTCATGCCGAGACACCACGTGATGATCGGGTGTGATAAGATCTACGTTCACGTACAACGGGTGCAAGACAGTTTTGCACGTGTAGAATAATCGGGTTAAACTTGACGAGCCTAGCATGTACAGACATGGCCTTGGAACACTGGAGACCGAAAGGTCGAACGTGAATCATATAGTAGATATGATCAACATAGAGATGTTCACCATTGAAAACTAATCCATCTCATGTGATGATCGGACATGGTTTAGTTGATATGGATCACGTGATCATTTAGATGACTTGAGGGATGTCCATCTAAGTGGGAGTTCTTAAGTAATATGATTAATTAAACTTAATTTATCATGAACTTAGTCCTGATAGTTTTTGCATATCTATGTGGTAGATCAATGGCCCGTGCTACCGTTCCCTTGAATTTTAATGCGTTCCTAGAGAAAGCTAAGTTGAAAGATGATGGTAGCAACTACACGGACTGGGTCCGTAACTTGAGGATTATCCTCATTGCTGCACAGAAGAATTGTGTTCTTGATGCACCGCTAGGTGACAAGCCCCCTCCCGCTAATGTGGACGCTTTGAACGTCTGGCAGACGCAGTCTGATGACTACTCTATGGTTCAGTGTGCCATGCTTTACGGCTTAGAATCGGGACTTCAAAGATGTTTTGAACGTCATGGACCATATGAGATGTTCCAGGAGTTGAAGTTAATATTTCAAGCAAATGCCCGAGTTGAGAGATATGAAGTCTCCAACAAGTTGTATAGCTGCAAGATGGAGGAGAACAATTCTGTCAATGAACACATACTCAGAATGTCTGGTTACCATAACCACTTGACTCAACCGGGAGTTAATCTTCCAGATGATAGTGTTATTGACAGAGTTCTTCAATCACTGCCACCAAGCTACAAAGGCTTCGTGATGAACTATAATATGCAAGGGATGGAAAGACAATTCCTGAGCTCTTCGTTATGCTCAAAGCTGCGGAGGTAGAAATCAAGAAAGAGCATCAAGTGTTGATGGTTAACAAGACCACTAGTTTCAAGAAAAGGGCAAGGGAAAGAAGGGGAACTTCAAGAAGAATGGCAAGCAAGTTGTCACTCCCGGGAAGAAGCCCAAGTCTGGACCAAAGCCTGAAACTGAGTGCTTCTACTGCAAAGGGACTGGTCACTAGAAGCGGAACTACCCCAAGTATTTGGCGGATAAGAAGGATGGCAAAGTGAACAAAGGTATATTTGATATACATGTTATTGATGTGTACCTTACTAATGCTCGTAGTAGCGCCTGGGTATTTGATATTGGTTCTGTTGCTCATATTTGCAAATCGAAACAGGGGCTACGGATTAAACGAAGATTGGCTAAGGACGAGGTGACTATGCGCGTCGGGAATGGTTCCAAGGTCGATGTGATCGCCGTCGGCACGCTACCTCTACATCTACCTTCAGGATTAGTTTTAGACCTGAATAATTGTTATTTGGTGCCAGCGTTGAGCATCAACATTATATATGGATGTTGTTTGATGCTAGACGGTTATTCATTTAAATCAGAGAATAATGGTTGTTCTATTTATATGAGTAATATCTTTTATGGTCATGCACCCTTGAAGAGTGGTCTATTTTTATTGAATCTCGATCGTGGTGATACACATATTTATAATATTGATGCCAAAAGATGCAAAGTTGATAATGATAGTGCAACATATTTGTGGCACTGCCGTTTAGGTCATATTGGTGTAAAGCACATGAAGAAACTCTATGTGGATGGACTTTTGGAATCACTTGATTATGAATCATTTGATGCTTGCAAAACATGCCTCATGGGAAAGATGACTAAGACTTTGTTATCCGGAACAAGGGAGCGAGCCACTAACTTATTGGAAATAATACATACCGATGTATGCGGTCCGATGAGTGTTGAGGCTCGCGGCGGGTATCGTTATTTTCTGACCTTCACAGATGATTTGAGCAGATATGGGTATATCTACTTAATGAAACACAAGTCTGAAACATTTGAAAAGTACAAAAAATTTCAGAGTGAAGTTGAGAATCATCGTAACAAGAAAATAAAGTTTCTACGATCTGATCGCGGAGGCGAATATTTGAGTTATGAGTTTGGCCTGCATTTAAAACAATGTGGAATAGTTTCACAACTCACGCCACCTGGAACACTACAACGTAATGGTGTGTCCGAACGTCGTAACCGTACTTTATTAGATATGGTGCAATCTATGATGTGTCTTACCGATTTACCACTATCGTTTTGGGGTTATGCATTAGAGCCAACTGCATTCACGTTAAATAGGGCACCATCTAAATACGTTGAGACGACACCGTATGAACTGTGGTTTGGCAAGAAACCTAAGTTGTCGTTTCTTAAAGTTTGGGGTTGCGATGCTTATGTGAAAAAGCTTCAACCTGATAAGCTCGAACCCAAATCGGAGAAGTGCGTCTTCATAGGATACCCAAAAGAAACTGTTCGGTACACCTTCTATCACATATCCGAAGGCAAGATATTTGTTGCTAAGAATGGATCCTTTCTAGAGAAGGAGATTTTCTCAAAAGAAGTGAGTGGGAGGAAAGTAGAACTTGATGAGGTAACTGTACCTTCTCTCGAATTGGAAAGTAGCTCATCACAGACAACCGTTTCCGTGATGCCTACACCAATTAGTGAGGAAGCTAATGATGATGATCATGAAACTTCAGATCAAGTTACTACCAAACCTCGTAGGTCAACCAGAGTACGTTCCGCACCAGAGTGGTACGGTAATCCTATTCTGGAAGTCATGTTACTAGACCATGACAAACCTACAAACTATGAGGAAGCGATGATGAGCCTAGATTCCGCGAAATGGCTTGAGGCCATGAAATCTGAGATGAGATCCATGTATGAGAACAAAGTATGGACTTTGGTTGACTTGCACGATGATCGGCAAGCCATAGAGATTAAATGGATCTTCAAGAAGAAGACTGACGCTGATGGTAATGTTACTGTCTACAAAGCTCGACTTGTTGCAAAAGGTTTTCGACAAGTTCAAGGAGTTTACTACGATGATACTTTCTCACCCATAGCGATGTTTAAGTATGTCTGAATCATGTTAGCAATTGCCACATTTTATGATTATGAAATCTGGCAAATGGACGTCAAAACTTCATTCCTTAATGGATATCTTAAAGAAGAGTTGTATATGATGCAACCAGAAGGTCTTGTCGATCCTAAAGGTGCTAACAAAGTGTGCAAGATCCAGTGATCCATTTATGGACTAGTCTAAGCATCTCGGAGTTGGAATATATGCTTTGATGAGGTGATCAAAGCATATAGTTTTATACAGACTTTTGGAGAAGCCTGCATTTACAAGAAAGTGAGTGGGAGCTCTATAGCATTTCTAATATTATATGTGGATGACATATTGTTGATTGGAAATGATATAAAATTTCTGGATAGCATAAAAGGATACTTGAATAAGAGTTTTTCAATGAAATACCTCGGTGAAGCTGCTTATATATTGGGCATCAAAACTATAGAGATAGATCAAGATGCTTAATTGGACTTTCACAAAGCACATACCTTGATAAAGTTTTGAAGAAGTTCAAAATGGATTATTCAAAGAAAGGGTTCTTGCTTGTATTACAAGGTGTGAAGTTGAGTCAGACTCAATGCCCGACCACTGCAGAAGATAGAGAGAAAATGAAAGTCATTCCCTATGCCTCGGCCATAGGTTCTATCATGTATGCAATGCTATGTACCAGACCTGATGTGTGCCTTGCTTTAGTTTAGCAGGGAGGTACCAAAGTAATCCAGAAGTGGATCACTGGACAGCGGTCAAGAACATCCTGAAGTACCTGAAAAGGACTAAGGATATGTTTCTCGTTTATGGAGGTGACAAAGAGCTCGTCGTAAATGGTTACGTCGATGCAAGCTTTGACACTGATCCGGATGACTCTAAGTCACAAACCGGATATGTGTTTATATTGAACGGTGGAGCTGTCAGTTGGTGCAGTTCTAAGCAAAGCGTCGTGGCGGGATCTATGTGTGAAGCGGAGTACATAACTGCTTCGGAAGCAGCAAATGAAGGAGTCTGGATGAAGGAGTTCATATCCGATCTAGGTGTCATACCTAGTGCATCGGGTCCAATGAAAATCTTTTGTGACAATACTGAAGCAATTGCCTTAGCGAAGGAATCCAGATTTCACAAGAGAACCAAACACATCAAGAGATGCTTCAACTCCATCCGTGATTCATACGTCTCCAACGTATCTATAATTTTTGATTGTTCCATGCTATTATATTATCTGTTTTGGATGTTTAATGGGCTTTACTAAGCACTTTTATATTATTTTTGGGACTAACCTATTAACCGAAGGCCCAGTGCAAATTGCTACTTTTTTTGCCTATTTCAGTGTTTCGCAGAAAAGGAATATCAAACGGAGTCCAAACGGAATGAAACCTTCGGGAGAGTTATTTTGGAACAAACGTGATTCGGAGGACTTGGAGTGGATGTCAAGAAAGAAGCGAGGAGGCCACGAGGCAGGGAGGCGCGCCTGCCCCCCTGGGCGCGCCCCCCACCCTCGTGGGCCCCCTGCAGCTCCACCGACCTACTTCTTCCTCCTATATATACCCATATACCCCGAAAACATCCAGGAGCACCACGAAACCCTATTTCCACTACCGCAACCTTCTATACCCGTGAGATCCCATCTTGGGGCCTTTTCCGGCGCTCCGCCGAAGGGGGAATCGATCACGGAGGGCTTCTACATCAACACCATAGCCTCTCCGATGATGTGTGAGTAGTTTACCACAGACCTTCGGGTCCATAGTTATTAGCTAGATGGCTTCTTCTCTCTCTTTGGATCTCAATACAAAGTTCTCCTCGATTCTCTTGGAGATCTATCCGATGTAATTCTTTTTGCGGTGTGTTTGTCGAGATCCGATGAATTATGGGTTTATGATCAAGATTATCTATGAACAATATTAGAATCTCCTCTGAATTATTTTATGTATGATTTGTTATCTTTGCAAGTCTCTTCGAATTATCAGTTTGGTTTGGCCTACTAGATTGATATTTCTTGCAATGGGAGAAGTGTTTAGCTTTGGGTTCAATCTTGCGGTGTCCTTTCCCGGTGACAGCAGGGGTAGCAAGGCACGTATTGTATTGTTGCCATCGAGGATAAAAAGATGGGGTTTATATCATATTGCTTGAGTTTATCCCTCTACATCATGTCATCTTGTCTACTGCGTTACTCTGTTCTTATGAACTTAATACTCTAGATGCATGCTGGATAGCGGTCGATGTGTGGAGTAATAGTAGTAGATGCAGAATTGTTTCGGTCTACTTGTCGCGGATGTGATGCCTATATACATGATCATGCCTAGATATTCTCATAATTATGCACTTTTCTATTAATTGCTCGACATTAATTTGTTCACCCACCGTAATACTTATGCTATCTTGAGAGAAGCCACTAGTGAAACCTATGGCCCCCGGGTCTATTTTCCATCATATAAGTTTCCAATCTATTTTTACTTTGCAATCTTTACTTTCAATGTATATCATAAAAATACCAAAAATATTTATCTTATTATCTCTATCAGATCTCACTTTTGCAAGTGGTCGTGAAGGGATTGACAACCCCTTTATCGCGTTGGTTGCAAGGTTCTTATATGTTTGTGTAGGTACGAGGCGACTTGCGTGTAGTCTCCTACTGGATTGATACCTTGGTTCTCAAAAACTGAGGGAAATACTTACGCTACTTTGCTGCATCACCCTTTCCTCTTCAAGGAAAAAACCAACGCATGCTCAAGAGGTAGCAGTGATCAAGTCAAGGAGGGTGACATAGAGATTTGCCAAATACATACAGATCTTAATGTGGTAGACCCATTGACTAAGCCTATTCCACGAGCAACACATGATCAACACCAAGACTCCATGGATGTTAGAATCATTACAACGTAATCTAGATTATTGACTCTAGTGCAAGTGGGGGACTGAAGGAAATATGCCCTAGAGGCAATAATAAAGTTGTTATTTATATTTCCTTATATCATGATAAATGTTTATTATTCATGCGAGAATTGTATTAACCGGAAACTTGATACATGTGTGGATACATAGACAAAACACAATGTCCCTAGTAAGCCTCTACTAGACTAGCTCGTTAATCAAAGAATGTTAAGTTTCCTAACCATAGACATGACTTGTCATTTGATGGACGGGATCACATCATTAGGAGAATGATGTGATGGACAAGACCCATCCGTTAGCTTAGCATAATGATTGTTAAGTTTTATTGCTATTGCTTTCTTCATGACTTATACATATTCCTTTTTGACTATGAGATTATGCAACCCCCGGATACCGGAGGAATACCTTGTGTGCTATCAAACGTCACAACGTAACTGGGTGATTATAAAGATGCTCTACAGGTATCTCCGAAGGTGTTTGTTGGGTTGGCATAGATCGAGATTAGGATTTGTCACTCTGAGTATCGGAGAGGTATCTCTGGGCCCTCTCGGTAATGCACATCATGATAAGCCCTTGCAAGCAATGTAACTAATGAGTTAGTTGCGGGATGATGCATTACGGAATGAGTAAAGAGACTTGCCGGTAACGAGATTGAACTAGGTATGAAGATACCAATGATCGAATCTCGGACAAGTAACATACCAATGACAAAGGGAATGACGTATGTTGTCATTACGGTTTGACCGATAAAGATCTTTGTAGAAATGTGGGAACCAATATGAGCATCCAGGTTCCGCTATTGGTTATTGATCGGAAAGGTGTCTCGGTCATGTCTACATAGTTCTCGAACCCGTAGGGTCCGCACGCTTATCGTTCGATGATGATTTGTATTATATGAGTTATGTGATTTGGTGACTGAATGTTGTTCGGAGTCCCGGATGAGATCACAGACATGACTAGGAGTCTCTAAATGGCCGAGAGGTAAAGATTGATATATTGGATGATAGTATTCGGACACCGGAAGTGTTTCGGATTGTATCGGGTACATATCGGAGTACCGGGGGGGGGGGTTACTGGAACCCCCCGGGGGAAGATATGGGCCATATGGGCCATAGGAGGGAGGCAAGCCAGCCCACAAGGGGTGCCCCCCACACAAGGGAGGAGTCCGAATTGGACTAGGGGAGGGGGCGGCGCCCCCCTTTCCTTCTCCCTCTCTCTCCTTCCCCCTTTACCCCTCCGATAAAAGGAAGGGGGGGGGGGGGCGAATCCTACTAGGAGCCCAAGTAGGAATCCTCCTACTTGGGGCGCGCCTAGGGCCGACCTCCTCCCATCTCCCTCCTTTATATACGGGGGCGGGGGGCGCCTCTAGCACACATCAATTGTTCCAAGCCGTGTGCGGCGCCCCCCTCCATAGTTTACGCCTCCAGTCATATTCACCTTGTGCTTAGGCGAAGCCCTGCGTAGATCACTTCACCATCACTGTCACCATGCCGTCGTGCTGACGGAACTCTCCCTCGACACTTTGCTGGATCAAGAGTTCGAGGGACGTCATCGAGCTGAACGTGTGCAGAACTCGGAGGTGCCGTACGTTCGGTGCTTGATCGGTTGGATCGAGAAGACGTTCGACTACATCAACCACGTTAAGCAAACACTTTCGCTTTCGGTCTACGAGGGTACGTGGGTACACTCTCCCCCTCTCGTTGATATGCATCTCCTAGATAGATCTTGCATGAGCGTAGGATTTTTTTTGAAATTGTATGCTACGTTACCTAACAGTTTTGGGTTGTTCCACGTCTTGGCTTCGGCGGCGTTGATGGCGGTGCTGAATAAAGATTCTTCATATCCTACCCCGGCAAGGTGATTGGTCCTATGGTTGAGGATGGATTTGAAAACTAGTCTACTCAAGCAAGGATGGCGTGGCGGCGACATCCTCGTGGTGGACCTGTGTCCTCGCGCTTTGTTGTTGCGACGGCGTGCTCGAGTGCCAGCGCGGTGGTTGGGAGGTAGTCCAGGAGCGGATGCAGATTGTGGTCTGCATCGACGACATCCGGAAAACGACGGATTGTGTGCTAGGTGATGTATCCATATTTAACGCATTTTTAGAGCTCATTTATTGCACATTATGTCCCATTGAGCCAATACATGTCCATATGCATGATTTTCAGTTTTTACTCTTTCCACCGCGAGCATTGCATAAACTTTATTCTTTGTTAGATTTTATTAGTTTTCTTTGTCTTTGTGTGTCTTGCAGGTGATGCAGACTTCCCATGCACTTCGCACGATGAAATGTGTACAAATGGGCCCAGACTTAGCCATTTCAAAGAGTGAAAAAGTCATTTTTCCAAACTGCTCAAAATTAAGATCTCAAATTAGAAATGGATCGGCGCCATTCATATGAATCCAACGTGTTGGAAATATGCCCTAGAGGCAATAATAAATTGGTTATTATTATATTTCCTTGTTCATGATAATCGTTTATTATCCATGCTGGAATTGTATTGATAGGAAACTCAGATACATGTGTGGATACATAGACAACACCATGTCCCTAGTAAGCCTCTAGTTGACTAGCTCGTTGATCAATAGATGGTTACGGTTTCTTGACCATGGACATTGGATGTCGTTGATAACGGGATCACATCATTAGGAGAATGATGTGATGGACGAGACCCAATCCTAAGCCTAGCACAAGATCGTGTAGTTCGTTTTCTCAGAGCTTTTCTAATGTCAAGTATCAGTTCCTTAGACCATGAGATTGTGCAACTCCCGGATACCGTAGGAATGCTTTGGGTGTACCAAACGTCACAACGTAACTGGGTGGCTATAAAGGTGCACTACAGGTATCTCCGAAAGTGTCTGTTGGGTTGGCACGAATCGAGACTGGGATTTGTCACTCCGTGTAAACGGAGAGGTATCTCTGGGCCCACTCGGTAGGACATCATCATAATGTGCACAATGTGACCAAGGAGTTGATCACGGGATGATGTGAGTTACGGAACGAGTAAAGAGACTTGCCGGTAACGAGATTGAACAAGGTATCGGGATACCGACGATCGAATCTCGGGCAAGTACCATACCGATTGACAAAGGGAATTGGGTACGGGATTGATTGAATCCTCGACATCGTGGTTCATCCGATGAGATCATCGAGGAGCATGTGGGAGCCAACATGGGTATCCAGATCCCGCTGTTGGTTATTGACCGGAGAGTCGTCTCGGTCATGTCTGCATGTCTCCCGAACCCGTAGGGTCTACACACTTAAGGTTCGGTGACGCTAGGGTTATAGAGATATTAGTATGCGGTAACCCGAAAGTTGTTCTGAGTCCCGGATGAGATCCCGGACGTCACGAGGAGTTCCGGAATGGTCCGGAGGTAAAGATTTATATATGGGAAGTCTTATTTTGGTCGCCGGAAAAGTTTCGCACTTTATCGGTATTGTACCAGGAGTGCCGAAAGGGGTCCGGGGGTCCACCAGCCCCGGGGGGCCACATGGGCTGTAGGGGGTGCGCCTTGGCCTATATGGGCCAAGGGCACCAGCCCCAAGAGGCCATGCGCCAAGAGATAAGGAAAAGGGAGAGTCCTAAAGGGGGAAGGCACCTCCGAGGTGCCTTGGGGGGGGGGAGGACTCCTCCCTGGCCGCACCCTTCCTTGGAGGAAGGGCCAAGGCTGCGCCCCCCCTCTCCCTTGGCCCTATATATAGTGGGGGGAAGGGAGGGCAGCAATACCTAAGCCCTGGCGCCTCCCTCTCCCTCCCGTGACACACCTCCCTCCTCCCGCAGCGCTTGGCGAAGCCCTGTTGGAATCCCGCTACTTCCACCACCACGCCGTCGTGCTGCTGGATCTCCATCAACCTCTCCTCCCCCCTTGCTGGATCAAGAAGGAGGAGACGTCGCTGCTCCGTACGTGTGTTGAACGCGGAGGTGCCGTCCGTTCGGCGCTAGGATCATCGGTGATTTGGATCACGACGAGTACGACTCCATCAACCCCGTTCTCTTGAACGCTTCCGCTCGCGATCTACAAGGGTATGTAGATGCACTCCCCTTCCCCTCATTGCTAGATTACTCCATAGATTGATCTTGGTGATGCGTAGAAAATTTTGAATTTCTGCTACGTTCCCCAACAGTGGTATCAGAGCTAGGTCTATGCGTAGTTTCTATGCACGAGTAGAACACAAAGTAGTTATGGGCGTCGATGTTGTCAATTTACTTGCCGTTACTAGTCTTATCTTGATTTGGCGGCATCGTGGGATGAAGCGGCCCGGATCGACCTTACACGTACACTTACGTGAGACAGGTTCCACCGACTGACATGCACTAGTTGCATAAGGTGGCTAGCGGGTGTCTGTCTCTCCCACTTTAGTCGGATCGGATTCGATGAAAAGGGTCCTTATGAAGGGTAAATAGAAATTGGCATATCATGTTGTGGCGTTTGCGTAGGTAAGAAACGTTCTTGCTAGAATCCCATAGCAGCCACGTAAAACATGCAACAACAATTAGAGGACGTCTAACTTGTTTTTGCAGCATGTGCCTTGTGATGTGATATGGCTAAAAGGATGTGATGAATGATATATGTGATGTATGAGATTGATCATGTTCTTGTAATAGGAATCACGACTTGCATGTCGATGAGTATGACAACCCGCAGGAGCCATAGGAGTTGTCTTAATTTATTGTATGAAAACGCCATGTAATTACTTTACTTTATTGCTAACCGTTAGCCATAGTAGTAGAAGTAATAGTTGGCGAGACAACTTCATGAAGACACAATGATGGAGATCATGATGATGGAGATCATGGTGTCATGCCGGTGACGAAGGTGATCATGCCGCGCCTCGAAGATGGATATCAAAAGGCGCAAGATGATATTGGCCATATCACGTCACTTTATGATTTGCATATGATGTTTGTCATATTTACATCTTATTTGCTTAGAACGACGGTAGCATAAATAAGATGATCCCTCACTAAAATTTCAAGAGACGTGTTCCCCCTAACTGTGCACCGTTGCGAAGGTTCGTTGTTTCGAAGCACCACGTGATGATCGGGTGTGATAGATTCTAACGTTCGAATACAACGGGTGTTGACGAGCCTAGCATGTACATACATGGCCTCGGAACACATGCGAAACACTTAGGTTGACTTGACGAGCCTAGCATGTACAGACATGGCCTCGGAACACAAGAGATCAAAAGGTCGAACATGAGTCGTATAGTAGATGCGATCAACATGGAGATGTTCACCGAAGATGACTAGTCCGTCTCACGTGATGATCGGACACGGCCTAGTTTGACTCGGATCATGTATCACTTAGATGACTAGAGGGATGTCTATCTGAGTGGGAGTTCATTAATCAGATGAACTTCATTATCATGAACATAGTCAAAAGGTCTTTGCAAATTATGTCATAGCTTACGCTTAAGTTCTACTGTTTGAGATATGTTCCTAGAGAAAATTTAGTTGAAAGTTGGTAGTAGCAATTATGCGGACTGGGTCCGTAAACTGAGGATTGTCCTCATTGCTGCACAGAAGGCTTATGTCCTTAATGCACCGCTCGGTGTGCTGAACCTCAGCGTTGTCTGTAGATGTTGCGGAACATCTGACATACACGTTTTGATAACTACGTGATAGTTCAATGCGTAATGCTAACGGTTTAGAATTGTGGCACAAGAGACGTTTTTTGAAACGTCGCAGAACATATGAGATGTTCCGAAGACTGAAATTGGGATTTCAGACTAGTGCCCACGTCAAGAGGTATGAGACCTCTTACAAGTTTCTTAAGCCTGCAAACTAAGGGAGAAAAGCTCAATCGTTGAGCATGTGCTCAGATTGTCTGAGTACCACAATCGCTTGAATCGAGTGGGAGTTAATCTCCCAGATGAGATAGTGATAGTTCTCCATAATCACTGCCACCAAGCTAGTAGAGCTTCGTGATGAACTATAACATACCAGGGATAGTTATGATGATCCTTGAGCTATTCGCGATGTTTGACACCGCGAGAGTAGAAATCAAGAAGGAGCATCAATTGTTGATGGTTAGTAAAACCACTAGTTTAAGAAGGGCAAGGGCAAAAGGAATACTTCATGAAACAGCAAGTCGTTTGCTGCTCTAGTGAAGAATCCCAAGGTTGAACCCAAACCCGAGACTAAGTGCTTCTGTAATGAGGGGAACGGTCACTGAAGCAGTACTACCCTAGATACTTGGTAGATGAGAAGGCGGGCAAGGTCGACAGAAGTATATTGGATATACGTTATATAAATGTGTACTTTACTAGTACTCCTAGCAACACTAGGGTATTAGATACCGGTTCGGTTGCTAAGTGTTAGTAACTCGAAATAAAAGCTGCGGAATAAACGGAGACTAGCTAAAGGTGAGATGACGATATGTGTTGGAAGTGTTTGCAAGGTTGGTGTGATCAAGCATCGCATGCTCCCTCTACCATCGAGATTTGGTGTTTGCGTTAAGCATGATTGGATTATGTTTATCGCAATACGGTTATTCATTTAAGGAGAATAATGGTTACTCTATTTATTTGAATAATACCTTCAATGGTCTTGCACCTAAAATGAATCGCGATCGTAGTGATACACATGTTCATGCCAAAAGATATAAGATAGTAATGATAGTACCACATACTTGTGGCACTGCCACTTGAGTCATATTGGTATAGAACGCATGAAGAAGCTCCATGTAGATGGATCTTTGGACTCACTCGTTTTTGAAAGGATTGAGACATGCGAACCATGTCTATTGGTATACATGCGTGAAGAAACTCCATGCAGATGGATCGTTTGGACTCACTTGATTTTGAATCACCTGAGACATGCAAATCATACCACATGGGCAAGATGACTGAAAGGCCTCGTTTTCAGTAAGATGGAACAAGAGAGCAACTTGTTTGAAGTAATACATTTGATGTGTGCAGACCAATGAGTGCTGAGGCACGCAGTGGATATCGTTATGTTCTTACTTCACAGATGATTTGAGTAGATGCTGAGTGTATTTACTTGATGAAACACAAGTCTGAATTATTGAAAGGTTCAAGTAATTTCAGAGTGAAGTTGAAGGTCGTCATGACAAGAGGATAAAATGTCTGTGATATGATCATAGAGATGAGTATCTGAGTTACGAGTTTGGCACATAATTAAGACATTGTGGAAAGTGGTTCACAATTAATACCGCCTGGAACACCACAGTGTGATGGTGTGTCCGAACATCATAACTGCACCCTATTGGATATGGTGCATACCATGATGTCTCTTGTCGAATTACCACTATCATTTATGGGTTAGGCATTAGAGACAACCGCATTCACTTTAAAAGGGGCACCACGCAATTCCGTTGAGAGGACACCGTTTAGAGAAACCTAAGTTGTCGTTTCTTAAAAGTTTGGGGCTGCGATGCTTATGTGAAAAACTTTCAGGCTGATAAGCTCGAACCCAAAGCGGATATATGCATCTTCATAGAATACCCAAAACAGTTGGGTGTACCTCCTATTTCAGATCTGGAAGCAAAAGTAATTGCTTTTAGAGACGAGTCCTTTCTCGAGGAAAAGTTTCTCTCGAAAGAATTGAGTGGGAGGATGGTGGAGACTTGATAAGGTTATTGAACCGACACTTCAACTAGTGTGTAGCAGGGCACATGAAGTTGTTCCTGTGGCACCTACACCAATTGAAATGGAAGCTTATGATAGTGATCATGAAACTTCGGATCAAGTCACTACCAAACCTCGTAGGACGACGAGGATGCGTAATACTTCAGAATAGTACGTGATCCTGTCTTGGAAGTCAGGTTGTTGGACAACGATGAACCTATGAGCTATGGAGAAGAGATGGTGGGCCCATATTCCGACAAATGGTTAGAAGCCATGAAATCCGAAATAAATGGATCTTTGAGAAGAAGACGGACGTGGACGGTAATGTTACCGTCTATGAAGCTCGACTTGTGGCAAAGAGTATTTCCACAAGTTCAAGGAGTTGACTGCGATGAGATTTTCTTATCCGTAGCGATGCTTAAGTCCGTCGGAATCATGTTAGCACTAGCTGCATTTATGAAATCTGGCAGATGGATGTCAAAACAAGTTTCCTTACCAGTTTTCGTAAGGAAAGGTTGTATGTGATACAATCAGAAAGGTTTTGTCGATCCTAAGGATGCTAAAAGGTATGCTAGCTCCAGCGATCCTTCCATGGACTAGAGCAAGCATCTCGGAGTCAGAATATACGCTTTGATGGAGTGATCAAAGTTTTTGGGTTTATACAAAGTTTGTTAGAAACTTGTATTTACAATAAAGTGAGTGGGAGCGCTACAACATTTCTGATAAGTATATGTGAATGACATATTGTTGATCCGAAATGATGTGAAATTTCTGGAAAGCATAAAGGGTTGTTTGAAAGGAGTTTTTCAAAGGAAGACCTGGATAAAGCTGCTTACGTATTGGGCATCAAGATCTATAGAGATAGATCAAGACGCCTGATGATACTTTCAAAGAACGCACACCTTGACATGATTTTGAAAGAGTTCAAAATAGATCAGCAAAGAAGGAGTTCTTGGCTGTGTTACAAGGTGTGAGTATTGAGTAAGACTCAAGACCTGACCACAACAGAAGAGAGAGAAAGGACGAAGGTCGTCCCCTATGCTTTAGACATAGGCTCTACAGTATGCTATGCTGTGTACCGCACATGAAGTGTGCCTTGCCATGAGTCGGTCAAGGGGTACAATAGTGATCCGGGAATGGATCACATGACATCGGTTGAACTTATCCTTAGTATCTAGTGGACTAAGGCATCTTCTCGATTATGGAGGTGAAAAGGAGTTCGTCGTAAAGGGTTACGTCGATGCAAACTTTGACACTAATCCGGATAACTCTGAGTAGTAAACTAGATTCGTATAGTAGAGCAGTTATTTGAAATGGCTCCAAGTAGCGCGTGGTAGCATCCACAAGATGACATAGATATTCGTAAAGCACACACGGATCTGAAAGGTTCAGACCCGTTGACTAAATAACCTCTCTCACAAGCATAACATGATCAAACCAGAACTCATTGAGTGTTAATCACATAGAGATGTGAACTAGATTGTTGACTCTAGTAAACTCTTTGGATGTTGGTCACATGGTGATGTGACCTGTGAGTGTTAATCACATGATGATGTGGACTAGATTATTGACTCTAGTGCAAGTGGGAGACTGTTGGAAATATGCCCTAGAGGCAATAATAAATTGGTTATTATTATATTTCCTTGTTCATGATAATCGTTTATTATCCATGCTAGAATTGTATTGATAGGAAACTCAGATACATGTGTGGATACATAGACAACACCATGTCCCTAGTAAGCCTCTAGTTGACTAGCTCGTTGATCAATAGATGGTTACGGTTTCCTGACCATGGACATTGGATGTCGTTGATAACGGGATCACATCATTAGGAGAATGATGTGATGGACGAGACCCAATCCTAAGCCTAGCACAAGATCGTGTAGTTCGTTTGCTCAGAGCTTTTCTAATGTCAAGTATCAGTTCCTTAGACCATGAGATTGTGCAACTCCCGGATACCGTAGGAATGCTTTGGGTGTACCAAACGTCACAACGTAACTGGGTGGCTATAAAGGTGCACTACAGGTATCTCCGAAAGTGTCTGTTGGGTTGGCACGAATCGAGACTGGGATTTGTCACTCCGTGTAAACGGAGAGGTATCTTTGGGCCCACTCGGTAGGACATCATCATAATGTGCACAATGTGACCAAGGAGTTGATCACGGGATGATGTGAGTTACGGAACGAGTAAAGAGACTTGTCGGTAACGAGATTGAACAAGGTATCGGGATACCGACGATCGAATCTCGGGCAAGTACCATACCGATTGACAAAGGGAATTGGGTACGGGATTGATTGAATCCTCGACATCGTGGTTCATCCGATGAGATCATCGAGGAGCATGTGGGAGCCAACATGGGTATCCAGATCCCGCTGTTGGTTATTGACCAGAGAGTCGTCTCGGTCATGTCTGCATGTCTCCCGAACCCGTAGGGTCTACACACTTAAGGTTCGGTGACGCTAGGGTTATAGAGATATTAGTATGCGGTAACCCGAAAGTTGTTCGGAGTCCCGGATGAGATCCCGGACGTCACGAGGAGTTCCGGAATGGTCCGGAGGTAAAGATTTATATATGGGAAGTCTTATTTTGGTCGCCGGAAAAGTTTCGCACTTTATCGGTATTGTACCGGGAGTGCCGAAAGGGGTCCGGGGGTCCACCAGCCCCGGGGGGCCACATGGGCTGTAGGGGGTGCGCCTAGGCCTATATGGGCCAAGGGCACCAGCCCCAAGAGGCCCATGCGCCAAGAGATAAGGAAAAGGGAGAGTCCTAAAGGGGGAAGGCACCTCCGAGGTGCCTTGGGGGGGGGGGGGAAGGACTCCTCCCTGGCCGCACCCTTCCTTGGAGGAAGGGCCAAGGCTGCGCCCCCCCTCCCTTGGCCCTATATATAGTGGGGGGAAGGGAGGGCAGCAATACCTAAGCCCTGGCGCCTCCCTCTCCCTCCCGTGACACACCTCCCTCCTCCCGCAGCGCTTGGTGAAGCCCTGTTGGAATCCCGCTACTTCCACCACCACGCCGTCGTGCTGCTGGATCTCCATCAACCTCTCCTCCCCCCTTGCTGGATCAAGAAGGAGGAGACGTCGCTGCTCCGTACGTGTGTTGAACGCGGAGGTGCCGTCCGTTCGGCGCTAGGATCATCGGTGATTTGGATCACGACGAGTACGACTCCATCAACCCCGTTCTCTTGAACACTTCTGCTCGCGATCTACAAGGGTATGTAGATGCACTCCCCTTCCCCTCGTTGCTAGATTACTCCATAGATTGATCTTGGTGATGCGTAGAAAATTTTGAATTTCTGCTACGTTCCCCAACACAACGAACCGAAGAACGTCAAATTTTGAGTTTGTATGAAGTAATGATGGCCGTTTTACCGGGAGACATCAGTACCAAAGACAATGTTTCATGCGACCATGGATGGTCGTACAGACTCTCATATGAACCCGAAACTTCACCGAAAGTTACCTCTCATGACATAATTCTTCGTGGATTTCGTCCCCGTTTGTTCCCACGACTTCCTTGGTCTTTAAGGGATGTTCTACGAGAGGATAAGGCTCACTTAGAGCCCTTGGATCAAAGGAGAGATGTTACATCAACGAAGGAGGCTAAGAGAGAGCCATTATATATACACCTTCAACCCTAGCCGCCGTCATCATCTTCATCAAGCCTCCTTAATCATTCATCTCCATGTCTAGCCGTCGTCCACGTTAAAAAAACCATTGTTGCAATCAAGAGGGATACCGGAGGGAGCCGCCGGCGCCGCCACACCACCGTCATCACCATCATCATCCGCGCCACCTTCATCCTCCTGCATCGCGGTCTCCGTGATGGGTTGTAACAACTCTTGAATCCCCTTTTATGTGATTTTACTTGAGTAGTTGGCTATGGGTCGGTCGATTAGTAAGTGGTTATTTGATATGTGTTGTCTAATTATGCTTGTTGCTTATTTACCTCTAGTGATTTAGTGATTGGAAATGTCCTTTCCATTGGCGTAGTTGGAGAATCCAACTCCCCATTCCACACATGAAGTTAATAGATGGTTGTGAAAAACGACAGACCTGCGACGTGACAGGTGCAAACATCTTAAGGGGAACACAATTATTCTTGGAGCACAGTTGTCCATAGAACTTATTGCCTGCGCCCGATCCTCATGACCTTAATATTTAAAGTTAGTCGCCGCAGGTATGAGACAAGAAATAGGACGATTGAATTATCTCAACATAGCGCGCCTTGAGGGATAATATTATGTGAGGGAGCACCCACCAGAAGTAGACCATCGTATCTTATAATGCAGGTACTGACTTACCCATCACATGGCATAATCGTAAAAGCTGAACTCCATTACGTGCCGGAGCCGAACTAGACCTAGATGCAAGCAATCTCATCTAAAACATCACATACTTCTCATAGTTTATTTTCTCAGTTTAGTTAAGTATTTATTTTTCGTTATCTGTAGTTTAATTCTCCCTTTTACCGTTACCTAGCAACCTTAAGTAAACTATTTCCAAACTCCGGTTTGAGTGTGAGCATAGTTGTAAAGTGACAACGTGGTTGTGGGGATTATGGTGCCATCTTATTCGCTCCTGTGGGATCGATAAACCTTACTTGTCACGAAATTGCTACATAGCCTGGTGCACTTTCAGGTCATCACTAGGTTCGTGGTTCATGTATGACAAGTATGGTTTCGCCTTTGGATGTTTAGTCAAGTGGGGGTGCCAGATCTAGCTGCTCCGGTCTGATTCGTTCACCGGTAATGGTTTCGCCTTTGGTGCCATCTTGGAGGTCCACAAAGCTGCATAGAGGTGATCCATCATTTTTTTTCTTTGGTGTCTGTTGTGGTGGTGCCAGAGGCATGTGGCGGGCGTTGATGTCAAGCTCAAACGATTTTTCAGTTTGATTGTAATTTTTCTTCTTGATTGGCGTTTCATTGTGTAAAGGCTAGTGTTCTGTTATCTTTTGAGTTTTATCTAAATCGTTATGCACGTACCATGCAAAAAAAAAAGTACAATAGAGGACTCACACGCTGGTGTATGGGCATCGAGTACTTCCATAACAAAACCAAAGATATCGAATACTACCACATCGTGTATGGATCAGTTCTGTCTAAAATAATCACTTCAATGTCTGTTTCATATCGCTGCTAACTGAAGTGATGCGAAGAGTTAGAGGCGTTGCTTTGGTTCAAGGCAACGGAATGACCGCCTCGTTTGACTTGAACGACCACCAAGGTTGGGTTAAACATGTCCTACTCTGCGAGCTCCACAACACTTTGGTAATACAGAGGAGTAAAAGGACCACGTCCATTCCATGTGAGACATCGGTGAGCACAAGCCTCGTGCCATGGACTTGGGCCATCCAAATAGCACCGACTTTCTCACAGTTGGAAAGACTAACTGTCGGTACCGTGATAAACGACACTTGCACTGTGGGTCAGTGCAACAACAGTAATATTGCCAAAATAAACAAGGGAAAACTTTGGCTTACAGCGACACATATACAAGTACATTGATAGATCAACTAGACATTGAATGAATTAATGATCGGTATGTCTTCTCCTATTCCCTATCCCCAACCTCTAGTTTTTACTTTTTTCCTGTTTTCTGTGTTTCTTTTTTTTTGGAGGGAGGGGTTCACTTGGTTTTCCTAATTAACAGGGCAATGTTAGATTTTTTAGTCTAGTTTTTCATAGACTGGACCATCTCTATTCTTCTAAGAGCAACTCTAACCGATTTTAGAACTCCACTATAAATCTGACGTTAGATATTTGATCGACTGTTTTACATGGCAAATTTTGTTCTCCGAGGATGGCAGATTTAGTTGGCGAGCATGGCAAATCCGTCTCAGTTCTTTTCCTTTTTGTCAGAAAATCGTTTGCACACTAAATTTGTCATAATCGTGCCAAATATATTGTCATAAAAATGTTAGATTTGTCATGATTAAAACTCCAACTTCATATTTTTTTAGTGTTTCCAAAAATTTAAAGGAGGACACGCCGAGTATCCTTTAGAGGATCATATTTGCTCTTTTCAAAAATCGTTTCTAACCGTCCTTAAACTTGAAGGAGTTTTTTATGTCAAATTCATTTTTTGCCACCGCCATAAACTTCAGTATTGTATTATTGTATTAAACAACATCTTGGTCACATACTTCACCAATTCTTCGCTAGGAGAACCGATCCAAAGAAAACCATAAGAAAAATTACACACATTAATAGAAAAACAACTTCCCTAGCTGCTCCTACTACTCCGATCAATGTTTTGTCTATGCCTTGATTGTTTATATTGTTGTTGCTTTCTATTGGCTTCTCGAGCTTGCACACTTCTTTGTTCTCCGCTTCCTCTTACTTGAACATTGCGTCCTCTCTAGCGTCCCCTCTCTAGTCTCATCTGTAGCAAGTAGTGCACGAATATCTAGCAAATTTCTCACTATCAATAGATCAATGTACTCTTCTTCCCAATACCAAAATTTGCATCCATCTTACATATAATTTTGAGCAAACAATGAGTTTCAAATTGCGATGAATCCGAAGAACAACTGTACAAAATGGCACCCACTTTATCCTTTTTCGCACTTGAAAAACACCCATTCGTAATGTTTCGGTGTGCTCGAAACGCTGCACAACGGCAGTCGTGGGCAGTGATCACACTTGATGACCGACAGCGGCGAACCGACGAGCTGCTGGGCAAGTGCTTAGCCCGGCTGACCGCCAGACGTGGTTGTGCCGGTGGTGGGTCGAAAAGTGACATGCCATGAGGTTATCAAGAAAAAAAAGGGTATGAACCAGCTTGTACGCAGCTTTAAGCTCTCACTTTAGAGTTCAGGAAGAGACAGGAACAGACATAGCAATTAGCAAAGTGACTATTTTTCATGAGATATCAAAGATAGTGGGAACCATGAAGCTACAAGAGACTCTACACAGTCCTTACAGAATCTACCAAAAGAGACATCATTTTATACTCCTATAATAACATCTCTAATATATATTTGGTCAAGGGGGGTACAAAATTTGCGTGCCGATCAGGACAGCACACATGGGACCAAATTGAGATGAGCTAGCTAGCTACTCCCTCCGTCCCAGTGGACGGAGGGAGTAGCTAGGATCAGCTAGGAAAGACCTACGTCGCCGTCGGCCTTCTCTCTCATGTTGCAAGCTTCTCTTCTACAGCAGCCGGTTGTGCCTCGGCGTGTGGCGCCTCGGATGGCCGTAGTCCTTGGTCATGAACCACCTCATCCTCTTCCTCTCCTCGGCCCACTCCTTGGCGTGCTGCCTCCTGCCGTCGTCATGGCTCGCAGTCGCAGCACCTTCTCCTTGCACGGAAGGGAAAAGAACTTCTGTTTCTTCAGTAACAGACAGTGAATGGTCATGCAGAAAAGATACTAGGAACTACTCAAGGTAACAGCAACGGCTACTAAATCTACGTACTTACCAACGAGCACTTGCTGGTGAAGCAAAGACCTGAAGCTTAAGAGGAAGATCAAAGCAACCAGGCTCACAAGGCCAAGGAACCTCATCTCTGCGTTTTTTCTCGCTCTGTGCTCTGCTCTCAGTCGCAGCCTCACCACGAGTAGAGCAGGTAGGTGGTCTGTATAAATAGGCCAGGCCTCTCATGTCAGAGCATTTCAACAATGCGCAGAGTTGACAGTCAAACTGTAGGAAATTTTGGAGGAATTCACAGATTCAGGGAACAGTTCATCTGTCCCGTCAAAAAGAAGAAAGGACGTCTTTGCCCTTTGGCTTAGTTAACTAGTCTTCCGAGAACTGCATGTCCTAGATACGAGAAGAATCTCTTGTTCCTGGAGCTAGCTCATCGGTTAATTAACCAAACTCCAAGTCTTTCTTCCTTGCGGTTGCCGCACTCTCCTTCTGGGTCCAAGTGCAGCTGCAGGATTAGTTTAAGGCTCGACAGCGTATGCTCGATTTCGCGCAACCAAGCAGACCCACGTGGCATTTAACTTGATGTCTTGCATCCACGCACTCGGAAGCAAGTTTCTGCTCCAGCGAGGATGACTCTGACTTCTGTTCCTTTTTCGATCGGCAAAATGGTAGTATTCGAAAGCATCGTTTTCCCTTGAATTAACCATGTGTTCTACTAGCTGCTTCCAATGACTGTGTAGTTGCCCGGTGCTTCTGGCTTGAGACTCGAGACCAAGCGCACTTGCTGGTAACATATGTGATTTAAAAACGATGTGAATATACATAGATGTACTAAAAAAAATTAGAACAGGAGGATAACCCCGGATGTACTCATGTACATTGCATACATAGAAACGAAGTAGAACCCACAAAATTACACTATTTTTATCCTAATACTCTCTCCGTCCTAAAAATAAGTGACTCAACTTTGTACTAGAGTTAGTATAAAGTTAGTACAAACTTAAGTCACTTATTTTGGGACACAGGGAGTAGTTAACTGTGCTACCTTGACAATTGATGAATAGATCGAAAGTTTTCTCGCAAAAAAAAGCCTACCATTTCTATGTTCAGCTCGAGGAACGTACCCTTTTGTCGGGCTAACATTTCACATGACCGCCACTTTTAAATTTTGCCTAAATTATATTAGGTCTCCTTTGGTTTGGAGGAATTTTATAGGATATGGTTTCTATAGAAAAAAGTATTTCCTTTAGATCCTTTTGGTTTGTAGGAATAGAATTTTATTTCTATGAAGAAATTCTTTCTATCCTCCATATTTCATAGGAAAATAAGCATTAGCCTAGACTTAATACAAAAGAAAATCCTATAATGTGAAACAAAGGACATCTAGTGTTTGCTGCCAACGATATATTGAGTCAACTCCGGTAACAATATGTAAACTCTTCTACTATTCTATTCACGCAAAAAAAAAATCCTATGACTTTTCTATTCCTATGATTTTTCTACCCTATAAACTGAAGAAAACCTAGAAGTTTCTGAACTACTCCCTTAATAGAAATCAACCGATGCATCCACCAAACCACAACCTGGCCAACAACAAAAGAGCACATCTCCTCCTCAGAGACGAGAAACACCACATGAGGACAACATCTGAGGCCAATAGCAGCAAAAGCTAGCATGAAGATCAAGACTAGCAAAGCTGAGATCATCATAAAATATGGACCAGAGAAAAAAAATTAGAGCGCCGCTTCGGTACAACCTCCCTCACTAGTAAATGTACAAAGAGTAATATGGACACTGGACAATCATACCCACTTTCGTATGTATGATGATCACCCGCCGGTACGTATATGCTATTGGACATTTGACAATCATACCCACTTTCGATACATCCCCCCCCCCCCCCCCCCCCCAAACTAAAACGTATAAAGTTTCTGAACTACTCCCTTCGTTCCAAATTACTCGTTGTGGTTTTAGTTCAAATTTGAACTAAAACCACGACGAGTAATTTGGAACGGAGGGAGTACCATACAAGGAAAGCGTCTCAAGTGATAGTAGGGAACTTGTTGAAATATGCTGACATAGACATGCAAGACTTTGTTTTTTGATAAAAATGTTTTCCTAGATTTCACTTAATAGAAATCAACCGATGCATCCACCAAACCACAACCTGGCCAACAACAAAAGAGCACATCTCCTCCTCAGAGACGAGAAACACCACATGAGGACAACATCTGAGGCCAATAGCAGCAAAAGCTAGCATGAAGATCAAGACTAGCAAAGCTGAGATCATCATAAAATATGGACCAGAGAAAAAAAATTAGAGCGCCGCTTCGGTACAACCTCCCTCACTAATAAATGTACAAAGAGTAATATGGACACTGGACAATCATACCCACTTTCGTATGTATGATGATCACCCGCCGGTACGTATATGCTATTGGACATTTGACAATCATACCCACTTTCGATACATCCCCCCCCCCCCCAAACTAAAACGTATAAAGGATCATATGGACATTTGACAAATAGATGTTGTAAGTAAGGTTCGAACTCGTTAACTCATTGTATTGATCCAGCAATAGTAACCAACTGGGACAGGAAGCGCTGCTGCGCCCAGTATAATGTTTCCGTCTTCTTATTGAGACGTCAGATGTGACGCTGAAAAAAGGCAATGCCTTGTTTTTTCGGTTTTGTTTGGCCAATTTTTATACTGTTTTTTTTCTTTTCCCCTTTCTCTTTCTTTTTTTCTTTTATTTCCTTTTTAAAATTAGCAAACTTTTCATAAAATTGTGATTTTTCAAATTTGAGAATTTTGTTTCAAATCCGTGTACAATATCTTAAATTCGTGAACTATTTTCTGAACCGATGATTTTTTTCTAAATGCATGAATGTTTTCCCAATCCACAAACTTGTTTCACTTTTTACAAAACCCGTGAATATTGTTTTTCAAAATTGATGAACTTTTTCCAAATCCGTGATTTTAATTTTCAAAATCTATGAACTTTTTCCAATTTCATGAACTTTTTGAAGTGCCATCAACTTTTTCAAAATTTTGAACTTTTGTGAAGTTCGTGAAGTTGTTTTAAAATTTCATGAACTTTTACAAATTCATGCCCTTTTTAAAATTGGTGAAATTTTTCCATATTCGCAAACTTTTTCAAATCCGCGAACTTTTTTCAAATTCATGAACTTTCTTCAAATTCTTCATTTCATAAATTCATGAACTATTTTTTAGATCCACGAACTATTTTCAAATCCATGAAAATTTTCAAATTCACAATCCATATTTTAAACACGCAAACTTTTTAAAAATCCTTTTTTTGTATCTTTTTAGTTTTTCAAAAGTTGCTCGTATTTTAAAATTATGATTTTAAATTATTTTATTCCTATTTATTAAATGTTTTAAAAAACCAGTTACTGTTTTCAATTTTCACTTTGTATGTATTAGTTATGTTAAAAACTTAAATTAACAGTTTTAAGTACTTGTTTAAATTACGACTTGAAATACTTTGTTTCCTTCATACCTGGTGACGGTGTCCTGGACTAGGGGGTACTCACCACGTCGTCTCCCGACCAGTGGGTCGGGCCGAGGACCCTCATGGTTGTTTACTAATGGGCCAGTTCGGACAGCCGATGACATATACGAGGAAGATTCCACAAGACTTGGTGATCAAGACAAGGACTCCTCTCCACCGACGTATTCGACTAGGACTCTTGTTATCCTAGGCCTCTGGTATATTATATAAGCCGAGGCCAGGCTAGTCGATAGATCATGATGACATTACTCATCATACCCCTAGGGTTTAGACCACAGTATATGACCTCGAGGTAGATTAACTTTGACACTTCATCAATATAAACAAGAGCAGGACGTAGGATTTTACCTCCATCAAGAGGGCCCGAACCTGGGTAAAACACCGTGTTCATCGTCCCTATTACCATCGATCCTAAATCCACAGCTCGGGACCCCCTACCCCGAGATCTGTCGGTTTTGACACCGACAATGGTGCTTTCATTGAGAGTTTCGCTGTGTGATCGGCAAAGGATCAATGGCTCGCCTGCAGATCAACTGCGACATCGGCATCTTCGTCTCCGGCTCGACTGGTTACCTTGGCTCGACTGAGGACCGTCCTCTGCCTCCGATCGTCATGTTCGAATGAGGGCCTTCATCAAGATCAACTCCGATCTCTATTATGATCATGGAGGAATCATCCATGGAGCTCGGGGGCTCAACGTCAACATTGCCTCGGGCGACCGTGCTATTTTTCTGGATAACGGACCTGTATCCGTAGCCACCGCCTCCTCGAGCATCGCTTTGACGATTCCTTGGTGGAATTGTGCGAAATTGAGTCTATAACAACCATGTAAATTTTCGTCGCGTTTCGATGGAGGAATCTCCGGCGATCTACGATATATCGGAGCCCTGTCGAATCTGGACGGAAATCTGGATGAGTTTGGCGCGAGGAGTCCGGCGTCTAGCTCGGAAGTCCTTTGGAAGATCCAACCGTCCACCTGCTGTGGAATTCCTATATCCACCACCCCTCACAATTTCAGCTCGATCCGACCGTTCAAACTCCGGGAACCTTCCGATGAGTGGACCAATTTTTGAATCTGTTTTCTAAGCGAATACGAATCCGACCTAAGTTCATGTTTCTTCATGAACGGGATATTGGACAACCTTTTTGAAGGAATTTCTTTCTAGGGTATTGTGCGTTGTTCATAAACACGTGCCCATAAAATTTTAAGTCTTTACTAAGGTAATCTTCATCATCACGTTGGTGTCAAACCAGCGGGAACGTTGCTCCACGGCTCCGACCTACGCTAGACATGTCGTCGCTTTGTTGAGCCGAGCTCAACCTCTTCGAATCATCATCTCGACGAGCTGAACAAGAGTTCGGCATCACGAAGGATAAATCATCACCAACATCGCCGCCCCACGGATTACACGGAGCGGGCACACCGGCATCGCCGCACGGTCACTTCATCAAACCGGTATTGACCGCATCAGAAGTTATGACCTGCGTCGGCATGGCCACACTGTTGCTTCTTTACGTCGATGCCCATCGCGCCAAACTACTTCAACAACTCGGCCGACATGGTAGCTGCAACGTCTCCTTACCGACCTGCTCCGTCACCTCGGCTGGACCGAGGGCTTCATCATCTCTTCATCAACCTACTCCGGGGAGTTCGGCATCACGAGCCGACCAACTTCGTCACCTCGGCTGTACCAGGGGCTTTTGCCTCTCAATATCGACCATGTTGTGTCATCACTTCGTCAAGCCGAGCTCTCCGCTTGATCACCTCGGGCTTGGGGGCGGGTACCTCGGCCAGGTCGAGGACTACTTCTTCGTCCCGCCACAAGCCTGAACCTCTTCATCAACGATCAAAAGCGGCAGCGGCCGTGTGTGCCGTTCGGTTACACATCCGATCTGAGGTCCGCTATGACGGACTAGCAGCAGACGCGACTTGTGAGGACGTGCTGCGCATCATGGGAGATCCTGAACGGCTGTGTCCCAGCCGAGCACGCGCACGCAACATCAAGCTAGCGCTGGCACTAGTACTATTACTAGATGCAAATCCATGAACTCCCGCATGTGTCTCTTTGGATTGCTACAACAAATAAGCCAGGTGCTATTAATCCTACTAATTTTTGCTTGCATGGGTTTATTTTTTCTGAGGAATATTACTCTGGTTTTACACAGGACTGTCAATGGTGGCTGCATTAACGATGATTGCGTGACGGTTCGGTTAGTTCCCCGTCCGTAGTTCGGCAAACGCCGCATCGGGGACTCGGACCACCTTGCGAGCTCAGGCTTTGTCACACCGACGCCCCGCATCGACATTGGCTTCGATGCCAGGCCACATCTCTTTAAAAAAAGTTATTTTGTGCCTACGTCGTCGTCCCAATCAGCATCAATCGGCTCGCGTGATCACCTTGTTGGTCAAATTGCCATACCGACATGTTCGTTTGCCTCGGGGACTTCGACATCGCTGAGAGAGCTCTACCTCATCGAGTGTCGGCACATGGGCCATATTTCTTTATTACTCACTTTGCATAAATTATTAATTATGCAATGAATTTTTTAATTTATTATTATTACTATTATCTCCAGCTTGCACTACTATCTGTGCACAGGTGAATGATCCGGGTTGGGCAGCGATGTCACCTCGGCGTACCGACGTACCACGTCACCTCGGCTGGACCGAGGGCTTCGTCATCACTTCATTAACACACGTCAGGGACTTCGACGTCATACTGCCAGCCTACTCCGTCGCCTCGGTCGGACTGGGGGTTCCATCCCGCCACATTGGCTGCGCTATGCCGCCACTTCAGAGTGTCAAGGTCTTCGCTCCGCCACCTCGGGACCGGCTTGGGGGCTGGGACCTCGTCCCGCCGTAAGCTCGGGCCGCGCATCGACACCGAGCACATTTACCAGCTAAGTCGCTTCCATGCTCAGTTTGTTTTATTGTTGTTCGGTTCGACCAAACATTATATTTGTGTTAAAAACTTAGTTTGTCAAAAAACGTTGTTTGTTAAAAAAACTTCCTTTCCCATGTTACACTGGGGGCTCTTAAATTTATATGAGCTGTTTTATAATAAGTGTTCTTCTTCTAAGTCGTTTCAAAGTCTTTTTCTACCACTCCTTTCTCGACTCGAGTGTGTGGTCAATAGCCGGATAACCTGTTTTCTCTCTAATGCCGCTCGAGTTTAGTTCGCTAAACTGGCCTAACGAGCAGTACTCCGCCTTCGGGTTAGGAGGTTGCAGCCGTAGGCTGGCCCGCTTGAAGTCTTGAGATCGGATGTGTCATATTAATGCACGATAGAAGCACAAAAGTAAGACCAATTTTCGGATTGGCACCAAATGATTTGATTTATTTTGGGCGTAAAGTTTTTACTGAAGTTTTTTTTGTTTTCCAAGCCTGTGGCACTTTTAAACTATTTGTGTGTTTCCAGCATAAGTCTTGCGGTGCAACGTCGGACACCTTTAGAGATTCGGCAAAAACATTCTCGGATATTGCTATATATGCATCGGTTTCGAATTGTGTCTTCGGTCAATAGTTGGGTTGCCCGACTCCTGTGCTTGCCTCCTATGCCCGCTTTGTTCGGCTAGGTGTGCAAAGGGAGAACCACTGCGATTGTGCTTCCAACTCGAATCGTTAAGCACCTCAATGGAGAAAGCCAAAAACTGACTCTCACAATGGGCGTAAACTGGTCAGCGAACCGATGACGGTGTCAAACTATAGATCGATACCTGATTACCCCGTGTTAAACGATGGGCCTTTCAAAACATTGGCCGAAGTGTTAATGGCTAGACTTCGGCCGGTGCCGAACACTAACTGGGGGTTCATAGCTAGCTTCCCCAGTTTAAAGCTCCTATGACTAAGTGAAAGTTATAAAGCCCGCATATCTGATTGCCTTGTTTCCGCTAATACAACCGCCTCCGGGCACCGAGATGTCGGCTAAGGGTTGTCTTGTTACTGCGAAAACACCCTGCATAGTATCTACAAAGGGGTAGAAGCCGACGATGGGCCACTTTCAACTGATAAACAGTCGCAACGAAGTCAAAATAAACATATATCATCAGTGTTTGTATTCAATATACAAGCGCTGCCTTCCATAATTATCGTTATAAAGCCATAAATATGATTGTTACTACTGGGTCATTTGGATTAGTACCTCAGACTGGGTGAAGCCGAAAGCTAGCTATCTTAAGAATATAATTGGTCGGCAAGATGGAAGCGAAAATTCTGGTTCATCATGGACCACAGAGTTCGGGAACTTTCCCCTAACTAAGTCCTCAATATTTTACTCCCGCATTGATCGGAGATGAGGTTTCATGATCATGGTCAGCATGAGTACCCAAAGAAAGGAACCAATAGCGGAACTATTTTCTTTGGAAGATGTTTCTTACATAGTAATATAACATATCTCTCCGCATACCTTTGTTCATAAAACCGTATGGCTGGATTGCCTCATTTGCCATAAATATTTGCCCTCACAAAGGCTTTATAAAGTGGGACAAACACTCCTCGGCTACTGACTGAGGAGGTTGAAGCCGATGGTCGGTCAACAAAGTTTTGTACAATGCGGATCCGAGCTTTAATGATGTAAAGTACTGAGGTACATAGAATCATTACACATAAATTGCAAGCAAAAGTCAAATAATTGTAGCCAATCTTTGTCAGGACCCCAATTCCAAGTCACATCGATCTAGCCGGTAACACCTCATATCACTTTGCGGCCTCACGCACGGTATTCCCACGGGTGTCGCCTTACCATGGCCCGGGACCGTTTGTGCCTTTTGGCTCACGTATATGATAGTGTCGCTAGCATCCATATGAGAGAGAATCCGGGCCGACATGACTAGTCGTGAACCCAAAGTGGCACTAACTTACGAGGACAGGCATACATGCATCAACATCGAGCATGTCGGTCAGTAGCATGCAAATCCGGGCTGTAGCACTGGGCTAACAGGACTCCGGTGAACCGGGCTATAGCAGGCTAGGAAGGACTCCGGATGTCACCGCGTGACATTTCCCCGAAGGGACAGACACAGGAACGAAGTGAATCACATGCCGGCCAGTCAAGTGTTCCGGAGCAGTAGTGCTGGGCTAGCAGGACTCCGGTGAACCGGGCTGTAGCGGACTACTATGGCTCATGGAAGCACAAGACTACATTTCCCCATAAGAGAGGCTACCAAGGATAAACAACTAGGTTGTCGGATCCCACACATACCAAGCATTTCAATCATACACACAATATGCTCGATATGTGTAAATACAACATGGCATCACAACAAAACTCTACGACTCAAAGTATTCATTCATTAGGCTCCGAGGAGCGAGATATTACAAACATGGGTCTCATGACCCAACATTCAGAGCATACAAGTCAAAGCGCATGCGGAAGCTTAACATGTCTGAGTACAGACATCTACAAATGAAAAAGGCTGAGAAGCCTGACTATCTACCAGATCCTGCCGAGGGCACAAGATCGTAGCTGAGGTATCAAGCTAAACGTCGAAGTCCACACGGAACTACTAGCGAGACCGACGTCTCTCTGCAAAACATAAAATAGGCAAACGTGAGTACAAATGTACCCAGCAAGACTTACATCAGAACTAGCTACATATGCATTAGTATCAACAAAGGGGGTGGTGGAGTTTGACTGCAGCAAGCCAGCTTTGACCCAGTGGCTATCCTAAACTATGACTGCAAGTAACTCTTTTGAGGTGGCGCACACGAGTCCACATATTCACCATATCAATACACCACTATGGATCCGCTCCCGCCTCCCTACAAGAAGGCCATCCATAGCACTCACGCTTATCTTGCGAGTTTTAGAGTATCCACTTTCACTTGTCTATGAACTGTACAGGCAACCCAGAAGTCCTTTTCCGCGGACACGGCTATTCGAATAGATGATGTTAACCCTGCAGGGGTGTACTTCTTCACACACGCTCTCGCCACTTACCACCATGTACACGTCGTGTATCTCGGCAACCTTCAAGCGGAAGCCTGGGGAGGGAGTCGGCCACGACCTGACTAACCACACAAGTCGCTAGTCCAGGTTTATCGCCAATTCGGGTTCCATCCGCAAGGAGATCCAGCCGGGGTGTTGCTCACGGCCCCAAACGATGAGAGCAGGGTTCCCGAGGCACCAAACGGGCGTCCCGGTACACCGTGCCTCGTGTCTCTACCGCAACATAGCCCACCCCTAGGGTCAGCGCTACGCACGGCCCCCAACACATATCCTACAAACACCAGAAACTAGTTGCAACTCCTGGACAGAGATCTAGGTGATTAATAAGTCGAGAGGGGCACTTAAGCATTCCAATGTGTGGTAGTAGATGTTCATGGATCACAAACACAGAACTCAGTTCCTGAGGACGGCTGCAATGAGACAACCCACCATGTACTCCTATATGGCCTCTCACCGCTACCTTTACCAAATCATGTTCACACACTTAGCTCTCAACAGTAGGACATGTTCACCACATTCCAATTCATTCCCGATGAATCAGACCTGACTCAACTCTAAGCAGTAGCAGGCATGAGAACAAGCATGAATGAGTAGGCACATCAGGGCTCAAACAACTCCTACTCATGCTAGTGGGTTTCATCTATTTACTATGGCAATGACAGGTCATGCAGAGGAAAGGGGTTCAACTACCGCAGCATGTAACAATTGAAGCGTTGTTGTCCTAATGCAATAAAAGAGAGCAGGAGCGAGAGAGTGGAATTGTATCGGAATGAACAAGGGGGGTTTGCTTGCCTAGCACTTTTGAAGATAGTATTGAGTCTTCATCAGTGTCAACGATCACAACGTCGGAACAACGTCTACTGAGGGGGAGCAACACCGGCAAATAGAGAAGAAACACGATCAATGCAATGCACAATATGATGCATGATCATGACATGGCAATATGTTGTGATTTGAGCTAATGCAGCTAAGAACAGAAGGGTTTGAGCTTATTTGAACCAAAGATTCAAATTCAAACTCAAACTATGAATTTATAAAGTGCATTATCATGTTTTGATATGAACAGCAAGGTTAAGTTGCTTAAACATGCATTAAACTAGTACATATGGATAGAATGGATTTTTCTGATCATTTTTCATATATAATTTATTTCATTCCGAGCTATAGATTAATTTCTATGATTTTTTGAAGTTTATACTATTTTCTGGAATTTTCTGAATTAGAATAAATCCAGAAAATGATTAACAGCATCAGCTTTGCGTCATGCTGGCGTCAGCAGGTCAACATGGCTGCCCCGGGTCAAACCTGACCAGTGGGGTCCACTGGTCAGTGACACAATGCTGGTTGGTGTCGCTGACAAGTGGGGCCGGGTCAACAGACACGTCAGCAAGTCAATACTGACGTGTGGAGTCGGTCAACGTGTGACATGGCCAGGTCAAACTGACCTGTGGGGCCCGTGGGGTTAGTTTAGTCTAAACAGAAATAAAACCCAGGTTAATTAGGGAGTGGGGCCCAGGTGTCAGTGAGCTAGGGGGTTAGTTAGGCGTCATTAGCGCTAATCACGTGGCCACATCGGATTGCGCCGGCGGTTAGACGACGGCGATGACCCAGAGCGGCGGTGGCTCACCGGAGTGGCGCCAGGGGCAGTGGCTAGGTGCGCTGAGGGCACCAGGAGGAAGCCCACGCTCCCGCGCATCCAGCGGAAGCAGCGACAGGTCACGGGGTGCCCGGAGTCGACGACGCCGAGCACCGGGGCGGCGGCCGGAGATCGGGCGTCGGCGGAAACGACGCTACAGCGCACGGCAGGAGCAACGGATGAGTGTTCTAGGCTCCTGACGGCGTTCTGAGCATGTTGCAGTGCTCGGTTGCGGTCATAACTAGCTCTCGCCGCGGCGGTGATGAAGCATGACGGCGGCGAGCTTTCGGGTCCGGCGGGGCAGCTAGCTAGGGGACGAAAACGAGCTCAGGGAGCAGGGGAAAAAACGGCGGAGCTCACTGTAGGGTCAAGGCGAAGCTCAGCTGGGTCGAAGAGGCGAAAGAGACGGTGAATCGACGGCGGCGGTCGTCGGATGCCGAGGACGAGGACGACGGCGTAGTCGGTGGTGCAGGGAATCCGGGCTTGCGCTTGATGAAGGGGAAGCTTCACAGCGTCGAGGCGGACGGTGGGGACGACGCGGAGAGGCGCGGGGTCGGCTATGGCCGCGGCGGTGCTCGTCGGCAGCCTCGAGTGCGTTCGGTGAGCTCGGGGAAGGGACTAGAGGGCGAGGGAGAGAGAAGAGAGTGAGGGAGAGGAGCGAGGGGATTCCACGGGGGTGCGTGGCGTCGTCTGGAGTCGTCCAGGGCGTCGGCAGAAGCAGGAGGTGGCCGACGTGCAACGGGCACACGTCCTCTGCCTACTGGCAGAGGTGGAAGAAGACCTCGGCGCCCCTGGTGGGCTGGGCCGATTCTCTCCCGGGCTAGGTTAGCAGGTAAGATTCTCTCTCTCTCTCTTTTATTTTTCTGTTATGTTTTCTTTTGTTTAATATTCTGTCACTGTTCAAAATTCAAAACAATTTCAAAATAGTGACAAAACCCTTTGAATAATTTTATGTTGCAGAATGGACATTTCCAAATGCACATAAAATGTTTCAAAGATATTTGAAATTATATTCTAGTTATATGAATATAACTCAAATTCAAATAGCTAATGATTTAAATTCAGAGTCCCAAAAAGAAATCCCTAAAAATGTTCTTAAATTCTGGTTTGATATATAGCTCTTGCCAAAATTCTCAAACATTGCAAAAGGACATCTTGGAAACAAAGAATGAGATTTCCAGGGTTCTTTGCCCTTGTTTATTTAAGTTTTTGAGGCTTCCACTTTCCTCAATTCCAAGTTTCAGAAATTTAGACATGATGCATCAGTGCTCTATGATGCAACTAATACAAGCAATAATCTAGGGCTGTGACAACTCACCCCCACTAAACAAGAATCTCGTCCCGAGATTCAAGTCGTGTGTAAGAAGACAGAGGGACACAAGCTAACACAATCTTCATGATCCAGATGTCTTTCTCGAGGGTGTTGATTCATTGCATCACCTTGATCTCGACGTCTTGCTTTGAGAACTACATCCAACATGACAACTAGAAGAAAGGAAAAACTCTAGAAGAATCGATCTTCTCGAAGATCGAGCAACTGACAAACAACTCACGGAATGAGACATAGACCACCTCTTGAGTTGAGACACAAAACACACATCAGGGTGATGGGAAGAGATAGATGTCAAGGGTTCAATTTGGTAGGCAATAATTCCACGCAGTAGTAAGATGGTGCATGGTTCCAAAGTAGCGAGGGGATAATTGCCATGATTCCATAACGGAGCACCTTAGGGAAGGTGAATCGTAGAACTATTCCCTTAAGTGGCAAAAAGAATTACTTTTGATACAAAGATCATTGAAACTCTCTATACCAGCCTAAGGCAATTCTCAAACGATCATCTGGAAGAGTTCGAAGGAGTGGCATTGTCGGGTGGTTGGTGCGACATATGCCAAAGGATGGCTTATCATTGTGGGAGCCAATAAAACGTCGCCGGTGCCCGGAAACGGGATGAGGCGAAGACATGCACGCCGGCGAATCTTACCCAGGTTCGGGGCTCTCCGAGGAGATAACACCCCTAATCCTGCTCTGCGGGGTCTCCGCATGATCACTAGATCGACAAAGGGTAGCTACAATTGCTCCTAGAGCTGTTGAGATCAAGGGAGAAGAAGAACAAGGCTAGCTCTTGCTTCTCTCTATCTATGGTGTGTGTGCTATGCGTGGGTGCGAACCTAGAAGCGAACCCTTTGCATGGGTGCTCCGGGGGGTTTATATAGGCCTACCCCCCGGGGGTACAATGGTAATCCGACTGGGAACTGGTCCCAGCCGTCAGTGTCTACGCTCGCCGGCTTCTCCGCCGGCTGCTGGGTCCCGCCGGCTGGTGGGCCCCGCCGGCTGCCGGCTACTTGGTCGACAGGCCGGTCCCACCGCCTAGGGTCTTGTCGGCGGCTGCTTACTGTAGCCGCGCCTCTGATGATGAGGGCTTTGTCGAGGTGAGCGTGGCTACAGTGGACCGCCTCGGGGGCTATCACTGTAGCCTCACCTCGTCTTGTCTCCTTAATGGGGCTCCTGCTTCGAGGAAAGGGGTAGCCGGCTTCTGGAGGCCGGCTATACTCTTGGCCGACAAGGAAAAGCCGGGCCGCCTTCACGCCTCTCTCTGGCTGAAGGGGCCCGCAGTCCTTGGGCCGTACAGGAGTGGGTCGTGGATGACGTCGAGGCTAGCGTGGCTACAGTGCCGAGCCGCACGGGAGACGTCCATCCCATACGGCCTCCTGTAGCCATGCCCGCCTCGGGCTTCGGGGGTCGTGGGCCGCACTGTGGCCACACCCCGTCACGTCGCCGTTATGTAGGAGTGGTTGTGGTCTTGGCCGGCTCCTAGGAGTCGGCGTCCTTCTTGGCCGGCTTCTTGGAGTCGGCCTCCCCGTAGTCGCCCTAGGGAGGAGTCGGTGAGGCTGGGTCGCCTTCCGGGAGTCGGCTTTAGTGGTAGCTGGCCAGGGAAGGCGGCCCAAATGCTTGGAGTGCTTGAAGGCCCAAAGGCCTAATAAATTTTCCGAAGAGCCAGGGGTAGTCGGTATGGCTACCCGTGGCCATTTACCCCGACAGTAGTCCCCGAAGCTGATTGGGCTTCGAGGTGGAGTGGGGTTCAAGAAGCTCGATCAGCTTCCTATCGTGACAAGCCGGCAGCTGGAGCCGGCCTTGGTCAGGCGCGCCGCCTTAGTCGAAATCTTCTGGAGTCGGGGGGCGGGAACCCGCAGGCACATGCACCGGGCCGCGGGCCGGCCTCGGGCCGTCGGCGTGCCACGTGGCCGGAAAGCCTGCCAGCCCACGCGCGTGACGGGACGTCGCCGCTGGGAGGGGGCCCGCCACGTCCGCGCCCCGGCCCAGGCGCGGATCCTTTGCATATCGAAACCGCCCGCACGTTTCGTGCGACAGTTTCGGCTCGCACTTATGCGTAATAAACGCGAGACGTGGGGGGAGTGGGCGCAGTTAATCCCACGTCTCCTCCCCACGTCCGGCCTCTTCGGCCTCATGAGGCTATAAGTAGGGGGAGGCGGAGGGCGGCAGGCCCTCGCACGCTCCTCCTACTTCCACCATCTTCTTCCCTTGCTCGTTCTCGCGACAGCGCCTCGCCGCCGCGCTCTTCCTCCGCACGCTCCTCTGCCGCCGCGCTAGCCCTCGCCATGCCTCCTCACGTAGAGCAGCTTGGAGGGGATTGGGACGGCTCCATCGTCCATGACGACCACATCGACTTCCTCCGCGACACCCGGCGTCTGCCCAGCGCGGACAAAGTGGAGGTCCGCCTCGCGCCGGAGAAGGAAATCAGGCCGGCGCCGCGGGAGGGCGAGCGGGTGGTCTTCCGCTCGCACTTCCTGCGCGGCTTCGGCCTGCCAGTGAGCGCCTTCTTCCGCTCCTGGCTGGAATTCTATCAGCTCCAGCCGCACCACCTCACCCCCAACGCGGTGGTGCTGCTGTCGGCCTTCGTCACCCTGTGCGAGGGCTATCTCGGCGTCCTCCCCACCCTCGAGATCTGGGGGGAGTTCTTCCAGTCGAAGCTGGGCACGCGCGTGCGGGGCGTGCTGGCTCAGACTGGCGCCTTCATCACGTCGCGGAGATCAGGCACTGACAACCCCTTCCCCATCATCACGCTGATCCAATCGGTGAAGAAGTGGCAGAAGTCATACTTCTACGTGCGGAGCATCGCTCCCCGGGGCGACTACCTCAACTTGCCGGCCTACGTAGCCGGCCCACCGGCGGGCAGGCTGCCCTAGTGGTCCTTCCGGGCCGTGACGCTGTCGCAGGCAGGAAACGCCGCCATCGCCCGACTGTGGGTGATGGTCCAGTCGGAGGGCCTGACGGGGCCCGACCTCCTGGCCGCGTTCGTCACGCGCCGGGTTCTTCCGCTCCAGAGCCGGCCTCATCTAATCTGTCAGATGAGCGGCCAGCTCGATCCGAGCCGAATGTGCACCAAGGAGATGCCGCAGCACGACGCCGCCTCCATGGTGAATTACCTCGCCAACTGCCAACTTTCCGAAGACTGGCAATTCGGCAAGGAGCCATATAGCCGTGCCAATCCTCCGCCTGCGGTACGCTCCCCTTGCTTCTTTTTTTCTCTCTCTCTCTCTCTCTCTCTCAGCCTTGTCGCCGAGTTCTTCTGGGCCGACTCTAACTCAGTCGGCTCGTTCTTTTGACAGGGTCCTCTGCTTCGGCCGGCCGGCGGGACAGACATGGAGCGCCGCTTCGTCCCCGATCGGACCGAGCACGACCAGGAAGACCCCGACTTGGGGGCGGTCCATATGGAGGACGCCGTTGAGCCGGCCGGTGGCCAAGCCGGCGGCGAAGCAGGCGGCTCCGGGTTCACCGCTACCTTCGATGACTGGCCGGACGAGGACGAAGCCGAAGCCGTCCCGCACCGCCAGCCGGCATCCGGACGCGGCGCGGGCTCCTCCGGCGCGCAGCCTGCTCGGGGTAGAGGCCAGAAACGTCGCGCCGCCCAGGGCTTGTTCGGCAGCCGGACGAAGAAGTCCAGGGGTGGGGCGGCAGCCACCAGGCGGGAAGAGGCGGCCGCGAAGGCGGCTCGCTTCCGCAAAGTGGTGAAGCAGCCGCAGACTGTGTCGACGTAAGTTCTCTCTTTCTATGTACTCTCCTTCTTTCTTTCCTTTGGTGGTTCTTGAACCTTCGTCTTCTTTTTCAACGGTCAGAGCTCCGCTGTCACTTGAGCGGGTGGCTGCCGGCTCCGTCGTCGAGTCGCCAGGGGGCTCTGGGAGCACCACCCTCCGCGTAGATCCCCGCGCTGCCCTCCTGGAGGCGACGGAAAGGAACGCGCGGGAGGTGCGGGAGGAGCAGGAAGCGTGGGAGGCGGAGGCACGGAAGGCAGCCGCCGCCCAGGCAGCTCGGGAGGAGGAGGCGGCGAAGGCGCTCGCCGAGGCCGCAGCCAAGGCCCAGGCAGAGGCCGAGGCCGAGGCGGCGGCAGGGAGGCTTTGATGGTCACCCCCCTGCGCACCATGGCGCCAGGGGACGTGGATCCCTCGCCAGGGGGAGCCAGCGGTTCCCAGCCGGGGCTGGGAGGAAGCGGCGACGACGTCATCATCCTGGAGAAGGCGCCGGAGCCGACTCCTCCGACTAGGGCGACCCAAGGCCGCCAGCCTGAGCCTGCGCCCGCACAGTCGGCGGAGGGCGAGCCAGCCGCGGGGGCTGAGGTGGCGGTCCGGGTTCCGCCAAGCCGGCGTGCAGGGAAGGCCGCGTCGGAGCCGCAGAAGGCCACGTCGGAGCCACAGCCGGCCGTGGGCTCCAGCTCGTCGGCCTGAGACGCGGAGGCGGCCAGCGCTACCTCGGGGTGGACACCAGGCGGAGGGACAGCCGTGGTGAACGTCGCTGCACAAGACGTCCGGACCCAGCTCCAGAGCCAAGCCGCGACGCTGAGGCAGTTCACCGATGAATTCCTCGCAACGCGGGCAGCCATCCAGGTTAGTATTCCCCTCTTGTTCTTTCTTGATCTTGATTTCTCTTCTTGATCTTGATTTCTCTCGTGGGGGCGCGTCAGCGCACCCACTGGGTGTAGTCCCCGAGTTTCGAGTCGGCTGTTGAGCAGGCGGCTTGGAACTTCTTGGAGATTTTGTCTTTGCTGCTTTTGTTCTCACTTCGGTCTTCTGTCCGTCTTGCAGGACTACCACAACCTCCGAGCGGCCGCCTTCAACTCCCAGGCTCGGGAGCTGACTCAGAAGACCGCCGATCTTACTGAAAGCCGAGGTATGTGACTTGATCTTTATCTCATGTGGGGGCGCGTCAGCGCACCCACTGGGTGTAGTCCCCGAGATTCGGGCCGACTGCTGAGCAGTCGGCTCGGATCTTCCTTGATGATTTCTTATTGTTCTTCTTCTTCTGCCGTCTCTGCAGCGGCCAACGCCAGTCTGAGGGCACAGCTGGGGGAGCCCCAGACTGCTCTTCGTGCCAAGGACGCGGAGCTCGCCGCCTTAGTGCAGGAGCGCGACCGCCTAGACAAGAAGCTGGCCGACCAGGAGGAAGGCCATAAGGCGGCGCTGAAGGCTGCGCAGGATCGCGAAGCCACCCTCCAGGCCGAGTTCGAGACGGAGGCGGCCGGCTGGGCAGAGGCCAGCAGACTCTGGTCTCCGGCTATGGCCAGATCGAGGATCTGGTTGACGGTAAGTCATCTACCCCTTCGTCCTTTCTTGCCGTCTGCCACTTTGACTTGTTTTTCTGATTTTGGTGTTCTTCTTTTCTTTTCTTCTTCGCGCAGAGTACTTCCCTGGCTATTCAACTGCCGCCAACCAGGCCATCGAAGCCCGTCGCCAGGCGAAGAGGCAAGCCGGCTTCGAGATCTCGCCAACCGCCGGCCGCTCGCTGGAGGAGCAGCTCCTGGCGATCCAGGCTCGCATCCAGCCGGCTCACAGGCTGCTCCGCCGGCTTCAGCGTGCCGGGTCGCAGGTCTTGGCCGCCCTCTGGCCCGGCCAAGTGGTCCCTCGCACCCCCAGTCGGACCGCCGACTGGCTGGAGGTAGCAGTCGGTCGCTTCGAGGCTTGGAAGGCGTCAGCGGCTCGCTCCGGTGCCAGGCGGGCGCTGGAGTTTGTCAAGGCCTGGTATCCCGGCCTGAACCTGGACCAGCTGGCTACCTGGCGGCAGCAAGCTGACACAGAGCTGGAGCCGGCGCGGCCGGCCATCATTCGGCGGGCTTCAGCGATCGCCGACTACACCGACACCAACGTCTTCGCCCCCGAGGTGGACGACAATGGAGTCGCCCAGCCAGAAGATTGGTTCGGGCTGGACCCGGCGTACGGCGAGGACTCGGCGGAGGAGATCGACTCCAGCGACGAGGGCGAAGAGGAGGAGGAGGAGGGTGAAGACGCCGAGCCGGCTGGTGGAGTAGCCGGCCAGCCTGACCGTGCCTCTAGCACTACGTCGCGTGCGAGTGCGTCTCCTGCCGCCGAAGGTGGTCAAGCCGGGACCAGCTAGGCGGCCACTCCTTCAGCCGGCGAGGCTGCCTTCCCCGACCAGCTCGGCCTTCGTGTCGCGCCTTAGTCTTCTTTCTTTTGTTTTCCTGTCTTGTTACTTTTGAACAATGTTTGGTTAAGTCTGCACAATTCCACCCACTGGGTGTATTCAAACTCAAGTCTGCTGCCGGCCTGTGGGCGGCTTTATGTATATAAGTTATGCAATCGGTCTTTCCTTGTACTTTTGCTTTTTTGTCCTCCTGCTTTTTTCCTTTGCCGCCCTCCCTTGGTTGCCGCCTCCCTAGTCAAATAGTTGCTCTGCAATCTGTAGCCGGGGAGTGCCTGGCCGATTGGGGAGGGGGAAGTACTTTTAGCTTTGCCGGACTTAAGCTATGTTTTTTAGGAAGCCGGCCAGCCGGCTGTTTTGACAGCCGGCAGGCATATTTGGAGGCCGTCTCTTTGCTATATAGGTTAGTTGTTCCTTAGCCGTTTTTCGTGTGGGCGTCCTTTCTGTCTTTCCTCTTGCTAGTCGGACAGTCAGTTCTTTGAGCTGCGACTTTCAACAAGGGAGGACTCGGGAGCCGGCGCACTACTTTGCTGACTTTAGGAAGAACTTTCGATATAGCTCAAGGCGGCCAGTCCCCGGGCCGACTAGTCGAACCCGGTGCCGGACAAGAATTCGGAATGTAATAGTACATTCATGGATATGACACTCGTCATTCATAGATAAATAAAAGGCAGTCCCCGAGTACTGTTCGGGGGGCCTGTTGGTTTGTACTTAATACAAAAGGGGGAGCGTGATACATACTGCTTTTCAGCTGTAAAATCGTCTTAGGAGGTTTGCGTTCCATGGTCGCTCCGACTCCTTGCCAGAGTCGTCTCTCTTGCGTGCTCTTGGTTTTTGCGCGTCGATCAAGTAGTAGGAGTCGTTGCCGAGTGCCTTGCTGACGACGAAAGGGCCTTCCCAAGGGGCCGAGAGCTTGTGCTGGCCGGCTGTTCGCTGGATCAGCCGGAGCACAAGGTCGCCCTCTTGGAAGGATCTTGGCTTGACCTTGCGGTTGTAGTAGCGGCGCAGGCCTTGCTGGTAGATGGTGGACCGGCTGAGGGCTAACAGCCGGCCTTCTTCCAGTAGGTCGACGCCATCTTCTCTTGCTTCTTTGGCTTCCTCCTCCGTGTACATGGTGATCCGAGGCGAGTCGAACTCGATGTCTGTTGGGATGACAGCCTCGGCACCATACACAAGGAAGAATGGAGTGAAGCCGGTTGACTTGTTGGGTGTAGTGCGCAGACTCCAGAGGACAGCCGGCAGCTCTTCGAGCCAGCAGCCGGCCGATCGCTCCAGTGGTACAACCAGTCGGGGCTTGATGCCGGAGAGGATGAGTCCATTTGCTCGCTCGACCTGGCCGTTTGACTGCGGGTGGGCAACGGACGCTAAGTCCAGTCGGATGCCCTGCGTCGCGCAGAAACGTGCCAGTGCGCCTTTGGCGAAGTTTGTGCCGTTGTCAGTGATGATGCTGTGCGGCACGCCGTACCGAGTAGTGATGTCGGTGATGAATGTCACGGCAGTCGGCCCGTTCAGCTTCTTAATTGGCTTGGCTTCAATCCACTTTGTGAACTTGTCCACCGCAACGAGTAGATGTGTCAAGCCACCGCGGGCTGTCTTGAAAGGGCCCACCATGTCCAGTCCCCAGACGGCAAAAGGCCAGGTGAGGGGAATGGTCTTGAGGGCAGAAGCCGGCAGGTGTTGTTTGGAACTGAAGACTTGACATCCTCTGCAGCTCTTGACTATTTCTTTAGCATCCTCCAAAGCAGTCGGCCAGAAGAATCCATGGCAGAAAGCCTTGGCCACGAGGGATCTTGAGGCGGCGTGATGGCCGCATTCGCCTTGGTGGATGTCTTTGAGGATTGCCACTCCTTTTTCTGGCTCGACGCAACGCTGGAAGACTCCAGTGACGCTGCGCTTCACAAGCTCCCTGTTGATTATTGTGTATGCTGCGGCTCGTCGTTGCACTAGTCTTGCTGAGATCTCATCAGCCGGCAGCTCTCTGCTGACTAGGAACTTGAGGATGGGCTGGGCCCATGAGGGAGCTGTGACTTCTTCTGCTGTTAATGTGGCCACCATGACTCAGGTGGGTGGGTTGGGTGTTGCATTGGAGTCGACCACCGCTTCCTGTGTCGTTGCAGTCCCCGGGCCGACTGCTGCAGTCCCCGGGCCGGGTTCTGAAGTCCCTAGGCCGGGTGCGACTACGTCAGTCCCCGGGGCAGTCGTCGAAGTCCCCGTGCCGCCTGCGGGATTTCTTGAGCCGGATCCGGCTGTTTCTGGCGCGGGCGGTACGAAGATGGAATCCGACTCTGGAGACGGCTTGATGGACGGCTTGAGGAGGCGCTGGAGGGAGACGCCAGTCGGTATGGCTTGTCGGGTGGAGCCGATCCGTGCTAGGGCATCTGCTTGGTCGTTGTCGGTCCTTGGCACGTGAAGGAACTCGCACCCTTCGAAGTATCCGCTCATCTGCTGGACGAGGAAACAGTAGCTCGCCATGTTCGCGTCCTTGGCGTCCCAGTCGCCAGATGATTGCTGGACCACCAAGTCTGAGTCGCCGTAGCACAGGATCCGGCGTATGCTGAGTTCTTTGGCTAGCCGGAGCCCGTGTACGAGCGCCTCGTACTCGGCCACGTTGTTGGAGGCGGCGAAGTGGATCTGCAGCGTGTACTTGAGCTTGTCGCCCTTGGGAGAGGTGAGGACGATGCCGGCTCCCAAGCCGGTGCGCATCTTGGACCCGTCAAAGTGCATCCGCCAATGGGTAGAGTCGGGAGCCGACGGTAAGTACTGGGTCTCGGCCCAGTCGACGAGGAAGTCGGCCAATGCTTGCGACTTGATAGCGGTGCGGGGTTGATAGAAAATCGTGTAGGGCGCCAAGGCAATGGCCCATTTGGCCACCCGGCCGGATGCATCCCGGCTGCCTATGATCTCGGCGAGCGGGGCGGTGCACACGACCGTGATGGGGTGCTCTTGGAAGTAGGGCTTCAATTTCTTGGCAGCGAAGTACACCCCATAGCACATCTTCTGGTAGTGCGGGTAGTTTTGCTTTGAGCTGGACAGTACTTCGCTGAGGTAGTAGACCGGCCTCTGGACCAGCTGGGCTCGGCCTTCCTCCGGGCGCTGGACCACAACAACAGTGCTGACGACTCGGCTTGTCGCGGCGATGTAGAGGAGCATGGGCTCCTTCTCAGTCGGCGCAGCCAGGACAGGCGGAGTGGTCAACATTTTCTTCAACTCATGGAAGGCTTGGTCGGCTTGATCGTTCCACTCAAAGTGAGTGGACTTCTTCATGAGTCGGTACAGGGGGAGAGCCTTCTCTCCTAGTCGGCTGATAAAACGGTTCAGGGAGGCTAAGCAGCCAGTGAACTTCTGCACATCTCGCAGCTTGGTGGGAATCTCCATCCTCTCGATGGCCTTGATCTTGACAGGGTTGCACTCAATGCCGCGTTCGGAGACCAAGAAGCCTAGCAGCTGGCTGGCTGGCACTCCGAACACGCACTTCTTGGGGTTGAGCTTGATCTGGAATCGGCGCAAGTTGGCAAATGTTTCTTTTAGGTCTTCCAGCAAGGTACCGCGCTTCTCTTTCTTCACCACAATGTCGTCTACGTAGACGTGGGCATTTCTGCCGAGTTGTTTCAAGAGACATTTCTGCATGCAACGCTGAAAAGTGGCACCGGCATTTCTCAAGCCGAATGTCATTGTCAGGTAGCAGAAAGCTCCAAAGGGTGTGATGAAGGCAGTCTTCAGGCGGTCAGCCGGGTCCAACTTGATCTGATGATACCCTGAGTATGCATCCAAAAAACTTAACAGCTCGCATCCGGCTGTGGAGTCTATCACTTGGTCAATCCGTGGCAAAGCAAACGGATCCTTTGGGCAGGCCTTGTTCAAACTTGTGTAGTCTATACACATGCGCCATTTGTTATTCTTCTTCAAAACCAGAACTGGATTGGCAAGCCATTCTGGAAAGAATACTTCCATGATGAAGCCGGCTGCAAGGAGCCGGGCTATCTCTTCTCCCACGATTCTTCTCTTCTCTTCTGATAGTCGGCGGAGGGGTTGCTTGACCGGCTTCGCATCAGCTCGGACATGTAATTTGTGCTCGGCGAAATCCTTCGGGACACCCGGCATGTCCTTTGGGGACCATGCAAAGATGTCTCGATTCTCACGGAGGAAGTCGACGAGCTCGCCTTCCTATTTACTGTCCAAGTTCGCCCCAATCACGGCGAACCTCTCCGGGTGCTCCGGGTCTAGAGGTATCTTCTTTGTCTCTTTGGCAGGCTGGAAGGAGCCCTGCGCATCACAGTCCTTGGGGTTGGGGGACAAGGCTGGCTGCTTGCCGGCCATGGACACAACCCGTTCCAACATTTTCTTCTCTTCTGCCACCACGAGGGACTCGGCCAGCCGGCTGCTGGCCATGGCACACTCGATGGACTTCTTGTAGTCGCCGGCTACCGTGATGATCCCCTTCGAGCTCGGCATCTTCATCTTCAGGTAGGCGTAGTGGGGCACAGCCATGAACTTGGCCAAGGCAGGTCGACCAAGTAGTGCATGATAGGGGCTCTCCAAATCCACCACCTCGAACCATATTGCTTCCCGGCGAAAGTGATCTTTGTCTCTGAAGAGAACATCCATCTTGATCTTGCCGATTGGAGAGCAAGATAGGCCGGGTACGATACCATGGAAGACGGTGCGGCTCGGCATGAGCTGCTTCGCTTTGATGTTCAGCTTGTCCATGGTATCGCGGTACAGTATGTTGATACTGCTTCCGCCGTCTATCAGGACGCGGGAAAATCTGGCAGCTCGCCTCTCCGTCGCAAGGGTGACGTCCAAGACCATAGCATAGGAGCCAGGCGAAGGCATCACCTCTGGGTGGTCGGCCTGGCTCCAGCTGATGGGCTTTTCCGACCAGTGCATGAACTCGGCGGTGCTAGAGGCGACTGCGTTTACTTCTTGGTGCTGCCGGCGTCGGCTGCGCTTGTCGTCGACTTGACTTGTGAAGACGATGTAGGCGTCGTGCGCTTCGGGGAACTCGTCTTGGATGGCGCCGACTGCCGGCCGGGCCGCCGGCTGCCGGGGAGCTGGAGGCGGCGGGCCGGGAGGCGGAGGCGGCACCATCCCTTCGCCCTTGGTGATGCGGGTGAGCCAGTGGCATTTCCGTGTTTTATGGTTGGACGGCTTCGCGCCGCTGTGGAATTTGCAGGGAGCATCGAGTGCTTGTTCGTAGGAGAAAGACGGCTGCCAGGGCGGCCGGCCACCCTTCTTCTTGGGAGCGGGCCGCTCTTCGGGCTGCTCGTCTTCAATGGCGGCCACCTACCGACTGGAGGAAGTCGGCATGGGGCCCTTGCGCTTGTGGTCGTTCTGGTAGGGGCGCCGGTTAGGGTCGCCAGCCGGCTTCTTGGGGGCGGGAGCAATTACTTTCCCCGAGGCATCCACTCGGAGCTCGGTCTTCATGGAGGAGTCGGTAGTGGCGTACTTGTCGGCGATGACCAGCAACTCGTCAAGGGTAGCCGGCTCGTCACAGAGGAGGCGGTGCTTGAGGAGGGTGCCCTCTCGGCACCCGGCAGAAGTACTCGATGGCCTGGACCTCGTGCACTCCCTCGCAGGAGTTGCGGAGCTCGGCCCATCGCGTGAGATAGTCGCGGGTCGACTCGTTGGGCCCCTGGACGCAGAGGGAGAGCTGGCGAGGCTTGGGAGGCCGCTTGTAGGTGCTGGTGAAGTTGCGGACGAAAACTTCGGTGAAGTCCAGCCAACTGTTGATGCTGTAGGGCTTGAGGCTGTTGAGCCATGTGCGCGCCGTGCCTTGCAGCATCAAAGGGACGTACTTCACGGCGACGCGCCGATTGCCGTTGGCGATGCTGACGGCTGTGGAGTAGTCGATGAGCCAATCTTCCGGCTTCACCGAGCCGTTGTACTTGGGCGTGTCTCTGGGAAGCGAGAACCCTTTGGGAAAGGGCTCGTCGCGGATGCGGGGGCCAAAGCATGGCGGGCCGACATCGTCTTCTTCTTCTAGCGCCAAGGATCGAGCAAGGCGGTCGATCCTGTGGCGGGCATCGTTCTCGCCGACTCCTTCTCGGCGGCCGAGTCGGTCACCAAGAGTTGGATGTGTGACAGGCGGTGGAGTGAGGCGTCTTTCTCTTCGAGGCGGGGGAGGAGGCAGGTTTCCCTGGTGCTCTACAGCTCGAGGGCGGCCATCCGCGTCGCGCTCGATGGTAATGCGAGTCCGGCTGCGGCTGGCAGCCGGCTCCTTGTCTTTCTTCTGGCGCGCGCCGCTCGCAGTCGGCGAGCGGGATGTCACGGCGTGCTCCCGGCGCGGGGGATGGCTATCAGCTCGGGCGTCGGCTTCGTGCCGTTCTGCAGCCGCGTCGATCAGCTGCTGGATCCGTCTTGTCATGTAAGGGAGCTCATCGGCTCCCAGCCCATTGAGCTCCTCTGCAGCCGCCTGAGCGGCTTGCAGGTTCTCGAGCGGGGTGGCGTAGACGGGGCGATCTGCGCCCAGCATGCTGGCAACGGCTGCGCCGCGCTTCTGGACGAAGCCGGCTCGGCTCGGGCTGCTAGGCGGCGGCGTCCCGAAGGCGGCGCGGTCGACTTCGCGCTGGTGGGCCTCGGTGAGGCGTCTCATCGAGGCTATCTTCTTGCCCTCCGCGATGAGGGCAAGGCAGCGTGCCTCCAGGGTCTCGGCGTCGGCGTCGGCCGGGATGGGGACGGAGAGGTCGTGCATCGCCGCTTGCTGAGCGTCGCGGGCATTCTCGCCCGAGTTGGAGACGTGGCTGATGACCAGCACTTCGGTGACAGCGCTGCTGCTGCTGTCAGCTCGAGGGAGGGGGTCGTCGAAGACCAGCACGTCGGAGGGGTAGGCGTCGAGCGACGCGGTGTCGGAGTCGATGAGCATCGGGTCGGTGGAGCCGACAGACTCCATGTCCGCAGCAGGCTCGCCGGAGACGTGAAGTTGGTCGAGGAGGCTGACGAGGCGGCTCTCGGGGTAGTCGGTGCCTGCGTCGGACGCAGGCTCGTCGGAGATGTGAGTCTCGCCGAGCAGATCGGCGAGGCGGCTCGCTGCGCAGGCGTCGTTGACGCCTTGCAGCGCGTCGAGGCAAACGCCATTGGGCGCAGCAGGCTGGCTGCGCTCGCGGGGGAGGAAGAGGGTTCCCGTCCAGAACAGGTCTCCGGACGATGGTGCACCTGGCCCCACGGTGGGCGCCAAATGTCGGGTGGTTGGTGCGACATATGCCAAAGGATGGCTTATCATTGTGGGAGCCAATAAAACGTCGCCGGTGCCCGGAAACAGGATGAGGCGAAGACATGCACGCCGGCGAATCTTACCCAGGTTCGGGGCTCTCCGAGGAGATAACACCCCTAATCCTGCTCTGCGGGGTCTCCGCATGATCACTAGATCGACAAAGGGTAGCTACAATCGCTCCTAGAGCTGTTGAGATCAAGGGAGAAGAAGAACAAGGCTAGCTCTTGCTTCTCTCTATCTATGGTGTGTGTGCTATGCGTGGGTGCGAACCTAGAAGCGAACCCTTTACATGGGTGCTCCGGGGGGTTTATATAGGCCTACCCCCCGGGGGTACAATGGTAATCCGACTGGGAACTGGTCCCAGCCGTCAGTGTCTACGCTCGCCGGCTGCTGGGTCCCGCCGGCTGCCGGCTACTTGGTCGACAGGCCGGTCCCACCGCCTAGGGTCTTGTCGGCGGCTGCTTACTGTAGCCGCGCCTCTGATGATGAGGGCTTTGTCGAGGTGAGCGTGGCTACAGTGGGCCGCCTCGGGGGCTATCACTGTAGCCTCACCTCGTCTTGTCTCCTTAATGGGGCTCCTGCTTCGAGGAAAGGGGTAGCCGGCTTCTGGAGGCCGGCTATACTCTTGGCCGACAAGGAAAAGCCGGGCCGCCTTCACGCCTCTCTCTGGCTGAAGGGGCCCGCAGTCCTTGGGCCGTACAGGAGTGGGTCGTGGATGACGTCGAGGCTAGCGTGGCTACAGTGCCGAGCCGCACGGGAGACGTCCATCCCGTACGGCCTCCTGTAGCCATGCCCGCCTCGGGCTTCGGGGGTCGTGGGCCGCACTGTGGCCACACCCCGTCACATCGCCGTTATGTAGGAGTGGTTGTGGTCTTGGCCGGCTCCTAGGAGTCGGCGTCCTTCTTGGCCGGCTTCTTGGAGTCGGCCTCCCCGTAGTCGCCCTAGGGAGGAGTCGGTGAGGCCGGGTCGCCTTCCGGGAGTCGGCTTTAGTGGTAGCCGGCCAGGGAAGGCGGCCCAAATGCTTGGAGTGCTTGAAGGCCCAAAGGCCTGATAAATTTTCCGAAGAGCCAGGGGTAGTCGGTATGGCTACCCGTGGCCATTTACCCCGACAGGCATACTCAGACTAGGATGGATGATGTGGACTACCTTGTTGAGGACAACGTAATGGATGCTTTTTGCTTATCATCGAAATGGATGGGACCCATGGTAAGCCCACTTTTGAAGATGGTCCCGAATAGCAATTACTGAAAAGGCAGACCATGGGAATTGGCACAATGGCGGTGCAAGCTGGGAACCAAAGGTGGATGTTGGGAATGTTCCAACCATCATATCTGCCTGAGATTCAGATTTGGTTGGTGTCAGGATATTCCTGACTTATCGAGTCGAGAGATAAAAATGAAAGATTGCAACACAAATCGACGAGATGGCGTTGCGAGATTCTCAGGAGATGAACTACGATAGCAAGCTCCAAAACATGAGCTGGTTCTGCTACATACATGTGAACACGTTGTCCAAGACAAGCATGACCACATAGTAGTCTTACAACGCAACACTACCGAGTTCCGATTGGGAACCATCATTGCGGAGAGCAAAGTCCTGCGCATGTACCTTTGGGTCCTTAAGGATTAGCACTTAAGAACTTTTCCTTGAACAAATCAATCAGTGGCTTGGTGTGCTAGGGATTACATATGGAATGAAGATGACCAGTCTATCAGACCATAGAATACTTCGCACGGGCATGACTGACTTGGGATGATTCTAAAGGAAGCAAAAACAAACTTTCTCGAATTCATGGCGGCAACTTACATCTAATGCACGTGAATCAAAGGAAGTCACTCCTTTCATCCAAACATAGGCTTCATGAACGGAACACGAAGATAATGCTTACAAAAGTTTCCAATACTAGCTTGATGTTCAACATGAATCATGGAGGAGACAAAATGCCGCTGATGGGCTCAACAGCAACTCATCGGAATTTCCATATCACTGGACTTCCACCATCATGTGAACACGGTGATAGCATTGATCAGACCAAAAGATGTAATGGTGTATGCTCGAGGGATCAACCACGAGTAAGACAACATTACGAACATCGTTGGTTCTGATTTGACTTGACGATAGCCCATACTCAAGTCAAAGTTTTGACAAGGCAATAGATCCAACAACTGATCACGAGGACCAATCGATGGAGATATCATCTTTCTTCAACACACACACACACACACACAAAGATATCCCTTAACATGAGCTAAGTCAGACAAGCTTTTATCTTCCAACTCTCCAAGTTGTTGTTTGGCTTAACCAACTAGCTCAGGGGTATCCAACACAGATTCTTGGAGAATGGGTTGTTTGGAGGAAAACCAACATGATCACGAACTCAACATAACAGTCAGGGGACAACCTGGTGATACTTCCGAGAAGATACTCGGAAGATCACGAACCACCAAAATGTTATTAAGCTCAGGAGCAATCTTGCTTTCAAGGCAAGATGATATGATCAAAAGAGTGAGGGATTGACACCATCCTAACTCATTGATCGAAGAGTGCACCGGAAATAAGGACTAGGTAGCACGATCAATCTTAGGATGATGATTCAATAACCAACACGCTAAGAATGAGAATATTGTTCATTAACTACCAAGCAACGAGGTTGCTAGGAGTATCGATTTCACACATCACAGTTCACTTGTTGGCATTCCGGTTACAACAACACGGGACCGAGGAATGAATAATGATAGCGAGAAGTATCACTGCGTCAAGAATTCATAAGAGGTGGTGCAATTCTCATGACATTCTTGACATAAAGATGGCAACACTCCAAGGTAGAACAGAGCAAAAGCTAGATTGGCATTTTGATCCACGGAATACAACTACTTTGACCCAATCCTGGATATGGATGAGGTACTGGAGTTTGTTTCTCCTAGTCATTCCGGAATAGAACGACTTGACGGCCACAAGAGCAATAGGCAACAATGAAGGAATGCACACATACTCTTGACTATCAATTGATAGACGAGGGCCAGGAAATAACTAAAGAGGGACAACCCAAAAGAACATATGATTCTCTGAGTTGTGGATGCATGGTTTAGCATGTCGAACGAAGTTCAAAAGGTTTCTTCCGGATAACCCATGCAGAAAGGTAGGACTGGCAGATTCACAATTCTTGAATGGAGAACCCATTAAGAGCACTCTTATTGTGATCTTTTGGTGTTGGGGAACGTAGCAATAATTCAAAATTTTCCTACGTGTCACCAAGATCAATCTAGGAGATGCTAGCAATGAGAGAGAGGGAGTGCATCTTCATACCCTTGAAGATCGCTAAGCGGAAGCGTTACAAGAACGCGGTTGATGGAGTCGTACTCGCGGCGATTCAAATCGCGGAAGATCCGATCTAGTGCCGAACGGACGGCGCCTCCGCGTTCAACACACGTACAGCCCGGGGACGTCTCCTCCTTCTTGATCCAGCAAGGGGAGAGGAGAGTTGAGGGAGAACTCCAGCAGCACGACGGCATGGTGGCAATGGAGCTCGTGGTTCTCCGGCAGAGCTTCGCTAAGCACTACGGAGGAGAAGGAGGAGGTGTATGAGGAGGGAGGGCTGCGCCAGGGAAGAGGTGCGGCTGCCCTCCCACCCCTTCACTATATATAGGGGCAAGGGGAGAGGGGGAGGCGCCCCTAGGGGGCGGCGGCCAAGCAGATTGGATCTCCCTAGGGAAAATCCTAGGGAGATTTGCCCCCCAAGCCAAGCAGGTGGAGGCTTGCCTCCCAAGCCAGGTGGAGGCGCCCCACCTCCCCAAGTAACGTGGAGGGTGTGGGGGGCGCACCACCCCTTAGTGGGCTGGTTTGCCCCTTCCCCTTTGGCCCATGAGGCCCTCCAACACTTGCCGGGGCTCCCGAAACACCTTTCGGTCATGCTGGCCATAGCCTGGTACCCCCGGAACACTTCCGGACTCCAATACCCTTCGTCCAATATATCGACCTTCACCGCCGGACCATTTCGGAACTCCTCGCTATGTCCGGGATCTCATCCGGGACTCCGAACAACCTTCGGTAACCACATACTATTTTCCATAACAACTCTAGCGTCACCGAACCTTAAGTGTGTAGACCCTACGGGTTCGGGAACCATGCAGACATGACCGAGACACCTCTCCGGCCAATAACCAATAGCGGGATCAGGATACCCATATTGGCTCCCACATGTTCCACGATGATCTCATCGGATGAACCACGATGTTGGGGATTCAATCAATCCCGTATACAATTCCCTTTGTCTATCGGTATGTTACTTGCCCGAGATTCGATCGTCGGTATCCCAATACCTCGTTCAATCTCGTTACCGGCAAGTCACTTTACTCGTTCTCTAACGCATGATCCCGTGGCTAACTCATTAGTCACATTGAGCTCATTATGATGATGCATTACCGAGTGGCCCAGAGATACCTCTCCATCATACGGAGTGACAAATCACAGTCTCGATTCGTGCCAACCCAACAGACACTTTCGGAGATACCTGTAGTGCACCTTTATAGCCACCCAGTTACGTTGTGACGTTTGGTACACCCAAAGCATTCCTACGATATCCGGGAGTTGCACAATCTCATGGTCTAAGGAAACGATACTTGACATTAGAAAAGCTCTTAGCAAACGAACTACACGATCTTGTGCTATGCTTAGGATTGGATCTTGTCCATCACATCATTCTCCTAATGATGTGATCCCGTTATCAATGACATCCAATGTCCATGGTCAGGAAACCATAACCATGTATTGATCAACGAGCTAGTCAACTAGAGGCTTACTAGGGACATGTTGTGGTCTATGTATTCACACATGTATTACGGTTTCTAGTTAATACAATTATAGCATGAACAATAGACAATTATCATGAACAAGGAAATACAATAATAACCATTTTATTATTGCCTCTAGGGCATATTTCCAACATTTGGTTCAAAGGCTTTTGCCATATTGGTTCATGGTATTGGAAGAAGGATATACCACGGACCTCGAGGACTATCGCAAAGGTTACTAATATATTGAGGGAACTAGCAAATACTAACAACATGAAGTAAGGTGAATCTCGGGTTCAAGAACCCAGGAATAGAATACCTACTAACTAATAACATCACGGGATGCTTTCGAGAATGATGGCCAGAATCATCACACGGGGAACACAAAACAGGGTAGATTACTAGGTGATCCTGACACCTCGGGTCATAATAATAGCTCCAACATATATGTCGAGGCAACAGAGTACCTCAACTCACCGATTAGTGTGATTGATCTGGCCCAAATGGTCATCAGGAACATGGAGGAATGATTGCAAGTGCATCAGACTATCTAGGAACCTGGGATGACTCGGGCAGCATAACGGCTATAAATGCTCAAAAAGATTTGAGACATCCTGAAAAATAGTGGCATGACCACTCAGCATCACAATATCAAGGTTCTGAGGCCTGCTATGAACATACAGAAATAGTAGAAACTGAACTGAGACTTGAATCCATCAATCCTATAAGTCTATGGATTAGTAACACGTCATCCTGATAGATAGATGAGAAGGCTAGTTCTTAATCCCCGTAGAAGAAAAGAGGCTGACTCAGATCAGAAGGGCATAAGGTATAAGGAGTAAAAAGAGCCTTACGTTCCCTTCCCCAATTAATTCCCTTACATAACTAAAGCATTTCTAGACACAACTTCGACCAGTTTGGCTTGGTAATCCTACAGGCAGTCGGGCTCTGGTACCAAAGCTGTCAGGACCCCGATTCCAAGTCACATCGATCTAGCCGGTAACACCTCATATCACTTTGCGGCCTCACGCACGGTATTCCCACGGGTGTCACCTTACCATGGCCCGGGACCGTTTGCGCCTTTTGGCTCACGTATATGATAGTGTCGCTAGCATCCTTATGACAGAGAACCCGGGCCGACATGACTAGTCGTGAACCCAAAGTGGCACTAACTTACGGGGACAGGCATACATGAATCAACATCGAGCATGTCGGTCAGAAGCATGCGAATCCGGGCTGTAGCACTGGGCTAACAGGACTCCGGTGAACCGGGCTGTAGCAGGCTAGGCAGGACTCCGGATGTCATTGCGTGACATTTCCCCAAAGGGACAGACACATGAACGAAGTGAATCACATGCCGGCCAGTCAAGTGTTCCGGAGCAGTAGTGCTGGGCTAGCAGGACTCTAGTGAACCGGGCTGTAGCGGACTACTATGGCTCATGGAAGCACAAGACTACATTTCCCCATAAGAGAGGCTACCAAGGATAAACAACTAGGTTGTCGGATCCCACACATACCAAGCATTTCAATCATACACACAATATGCTCGATATGTGTAAATACAACATGGCATCACAACAAAACTCTACGACTCAAAGTATTTATTCATTAGGTTCCGAGGAGCGAGATATTACAAACATGGGTCTTATGACCCAACATTCAGAGCATACAAGTCAAAGCACATGCGGAAGCTTAACATGTCTGAGTACAGACATCTACAAATGAAAAAGGCTGAGAAGCCTGACTATCTACCAGATCCTGCCGAGGGCACAAGATCGTAGCTGAGGTATCAAGCTAAACGTCGAAGTCCACACGGAACTACTAGCAAGACTGACGTCTCTCTGCAAAACATAAAATAGGCAAATATGAGTACAAATGTACCCAGCAAGACTTACAAACGAACTAGCTACATATGCATCAGTATCAACAAAGGGGGTGGTGGAGTTTGACTGCAGCAAGCCAACTTTGACCCAGTGGCTATCCTAAACTATGACTGCAAGTAACTCTTTTGAGGTGGCGCACACGAGTCCACATATTCACCATATCAATACACCACTATGGATCCGCTCCCATCTCCCTACGAGAAGGCCGTCCATAGCACTCACGCTTATCTTGCGAGTTTTAGAGTATCCACTTTCACTTGTCTATGAACTGTACAGGCAACCCAGAAGTCCTTTTCCGCGGACACGGCTATTCGGATAGATGATGTTAACCCTGCAGGGGTGTACTTCTTCACACACGCTCTCGCCACTTACCACCATGTACACGTCCTGTATCTCGACAACCTTCAAGCGGAAGCCTGGCGAGGGAGTCGGCCACGACCTGACTAACCACACAAGTCTCTAGTCCAGGTTTATCGCCTATTCGGGTTCCATCCGAGGGGAGATCCGGCCGGGGTGTCGCTCACAGCCCCAAACGATGAGAGCAGGGTTCCCGAGGCACCAAACGGGCGTCCCGGTACACCGTGCCTCGTGTCTCTACCACAACATAGCCCACCCCTAGGGTCAGCACTACGCACGCCCCCCAACACATATCCTACAAATACCAGAAACTAGTTGCAACTCCTGGACAGAGATCTAGGCGATTAATAAGTCGAGAGGGGCACTTAAGCATTCGAATGCGTGGTAGTAGCTGTTCATGGATCACAAACACAGAACTCAGTTCCTGAGGATGGCTGCAATGAGACAACCCACCTTGTACTCCTATATGGCCTCTCACCGCTACCTTTACCAAATCGTGTTCACACACTTAGCTCTCAACAGTAGGACATGTTCACCACATTCCAATTCATTCCCGATGAATCAGACCTGACTCAACTCTAAGCAGTAGCAGGCATGACAACAAGCATGAATGAGTAGGCACATCAGGGCTCGAACAACTCCTACTCATGCTAGTGGGTTTCATCTATTTACTATGGCAATGACAGGTCATGCAGAGGAAAGGGGTTCAACTACCGCAGCGTGTAACAGTTGAATCATTGTTGTCCTAATGCAATAAAAGAGAGCAGGAGCGAGAGAGTGGGATTGTATCGGAATGAACAAGGGGGTTTTGCTTGCCTGGCACTTTTGAAGATAGCATTGAGTCTTCATCAGTGTCAACGATCACAACGTCGGAACAACGTCTACCGAGGGGGAGCAACACCAGCAAACAGAGAAGAAACACGATAAATGCAATGCACAATATGATGCGTCATGACATGGCAATATGTTGTGATTTGAGCTAATGCAGCTAAGAACAGAAGGGTTTGAGCTTATTTGAACCAAAGATTCAAATTCAAACTCAAACTATGAATTTATAAAGTGCATTATCATGTTTTGATATGAACAGCAAGGTGAAGTTGCTTAAACATGCATGAAACCAGTACAGATGGATAGATTGGATTTTTCTGATCATTTTTCATATATAATTTATTTCATTCCGAGCTATAGATTAATTTCTATGATTTTTTGAAGTTTATACTATTTTCTGGAATTTTCTGAATTAGAATAAATCCAGAAAATGATTAACTGCGTCAGCTTTGCGTCATGCTGGCGTTAGCAGGTCAACAAGGCTGCCCCGGGTCAAACCTGACCAGTGGGGTCCATTGGTCAGTGACACAGTGCTGGTTGGTGTCGCTGACAGGTGGGGCCGGGTTAATTAGGGAGTGGGGCCCAGGTGTCAGTGTGCTAGGGGGTTAGTTAGGCGTCATTAGCGCTAATCACGCGGCCACGTCGGATTGCACCGACAGTTAGACGATGGCGACGACCCAGAGTGGCGGTGGCTCGCCGGAGTGGCGCCAGGGGCAGTGGCTAGGTGTGCTGAGGGCACCAGGAGGAAGCCCATGCTCCCGCGCATCCAGCGGAGGCAGCGGTAGGTCACGGGGTGCCCGGAGTTGACGACGGCGAGCACCGGGGCGTCGGCCGGAGGTCGGGCGTCGGCGGAAACGACGCTACAGCGCACGACAGGAGCAACGGATGAGTGTTCTAGGCTCCTGACGGCGTTTTGAGCATGTTGCAGTGCTCGGTTGCGATCATAACTAGCTCTCCCCGCGGCGGTGATGAAGCATGACGGCGGCGAGCTTTCGGGTCCGGCGGGGCAGCTAGCTAGGGGACGAATACGAGCTCAGGGAGCAGGGGAAAAAATGGTGGAGCTCACCGTAGGGTCGAGGCGAAGCTCAGCTGGGTCGAGGAGGCGGCAGAGACGGCGAATCGACGGCGGCGGTCGTCGGATGCCGAGGACGAGGACGACGGCGTAGTCGGTGGTGCAGGGCATCCGAGCTTGCGCTTGATGAGGGGGAAGCTTCACAGCGTCGAGGCGGGCGGTGGGGACGACGCGGAGAGGCGGGGGGTCGGCTTTGGCCGCGGCGGTGCTCGTCGGCGGCCTCGAGTGGGTTCGGTGAGCTCGGGGAAGGGACTAGAGGGTGAGGGAGAGAGCAGAGAGTGAGGGAGAGGAGCGAGGGGATTCCAGGGGGGTGCGTGGCGTCGTCTGGAGTCGTCCAGGGCGTCGGCAGAAGCAGGAGGTGGCCGGCGTGCAACGGGCACACGCCCTCTGCCTACTGGCAGAGGTGGAAGAAGACCTCGGCGCCCCTGGTGGGCTGGGCCGATTCTCTCCTGGGCCAGGTTAGCAGGTAAGATTCTTTCTCTCTCTCTCTCTTTTATTTTTCTGTTATGTTTTCTTTTGTTTAATATTCTGCCACTGTTCAAAATTCAAAACAATTTCAAAACAGTGACAAAACCCTTTGAATAATTTTATGTTGCAGAATGGACATTTCCAAATGCACATAAAATGTTTCAAAGATATTTGAAAATTATATTCTAGTTATATGAATATAACTCAAATTCAAATAGCTAGTGATTTAAATTCAGAGTCCCAAAAATAAATCCTTAAAAATGTTCCTAAATTCTAGTTTGATATATAGCTCTTGCGAAATTCTCAAACATTGCAAAAGGACATCTTGGAAACAAAGAATGAGATTTCCAGGGTTCTTTGCCCCTCTTTTATTTAAGTTTTTGAGGCTTCCACTTTCCTCAATTCCAAGTTTCAGAAATTTAGACATGATGCATGAGTGCTCTATGATGCAACTAATACAAGCAATAATCTAGGGCTATGACAATCTTTCAAAGAGTGAAGGGCACAATCTCGCTGGGACAACCGAGCAGCTAACACAATGCTCTCATAATTCCCTATTGGCATTGATTTCCTATCTATTAAGCCCCTTGAGGCCGACCTTGGCGAGACCAGCTTTCGTTAGCTCTTGCTCCTTTAAGAGATCTTTATTCTCTTTCCGTGAAGTTCGTGTGAAACACAACAAAATTTTCTTTCAAACGGATATCAATCCTTAATTCGGCCACCCCGTGCCCACATTAAGGCTCGGGGGCTACTGGGCTTCGCGCTTATCATTTAAAAATATTAAAGGGGCACATCGATCGCCTGATCTGGTGTTGCCATCCGACAGTGGCTCGGGGGCTACTGCATTGCCTATTGAATGCAGAAAATTCATAATGCCCAGTGTTCAGCTTGACCGAGCTATGGGTAAACGCGTCTTCGGACAACAATAGGTACCATTTTGACCTATCCGACATCAAGCAAATATATTACGACAACTTCGCAAGACCCTCTCTCAAGGACCCGTCTGCCGATCACTATTTCCTGCAATATATTACACCGCGTTTCAATTCCTATGTATGCTGCCGAGCTAGGAGTTGATCCTCAGGCCGATTTCCAAAGCGACCTGAGTCTCAGGGGCCAATGGGATCAGCGGTTTCATGTTTTCCTTCAGGTGCATCTCGAGTTTTAGACCCACACACACCTTGAGGGCTACTGGTTATATATCTCGGCAGAGAATAAATTGCACCAATCAAGAAAAATATATCCACAAAAAATCAGCCCATACCCGAGGTAGTGCACCACCTCGGATGCAGTCCGGCATAAAGCTCGGATACAAGTAGTTGGCTCCATAAAGGGCATTTCCAGCGTTAAGCATGGCTGAACTCCTTCAGAGTTTTTCATATACCAAGCTAACCAATGATGCCTCGGATACAGTCCGACATTGGTACTCGAATGCGAGAGGACACCTCGGATGCAGTTCGGTGTTGGAGTTCGGCTGCAAAAATATACCTTGGACGCAGACCGACGTTGGAGTTTGGCTGCAAAGATATACCTCGGATGCAATCTGACGTTGGATTTCGATGCAAGAGGGCACTGCCGCATGGGAAACACTTTAAACCCGAGGTGTGGCGTAAAAATAACAAGGCATTGATAAAGGCCGAAGACTTAAAGGCCTCCTCGGATGCCCGGCGTGTAAACTCTTCGGATTTAGCTTGGCAATCCTCAAGATCGAAGTTGGGAAGATTTGTTGAACCAGTTTTCAAGGCCGATGACCGAAGATGAAGAAAAGTTTGGAAGAACCAAGGAGCGTCCCCAACTTGAAGACCGGTTCAGGGGGCTATTGACGGTGTCCTGGACTAGGGGGTACTCACCATGTCGTCTCCCTACCAGTGGGTCGGGCCGAGGACCCCCATGGCGGTTCATTAATGGGCCAGTTCGGATAGCCGATGACGTATACGAGGAAGATTCCACAAGACTTGGTGATCAAGATAAGGACTCCTCTCCACTGACGTATTCGACTAGGACTCTTGTTATCCTAGGCCTCTGGTATATTATATAAGCCGAGGCCAGGCTAGTCGATAGATCATGATGACATTAGTCATCATACCCCTAGGGTTTAGACCACAATATATGACCTCGAGGTAGATTAACTCTGTACCTTGATACTTCATCAATATAAACAAGAGTAGGACGTAGGGTTTTACCTCCATCAAGAGGGCCCGAACGTGGGTAAAACACCATGTTCATCGTCCCTGTTACCATCGATCCTAAATCCACAGCTCGGGACCCCCTACCCCGAGATCTACCGGTTTTGACACCGACACCTAGCACGGATGCTTACCATGGGCATGCCCACCTGCTTGCAAAAGTTGGGGTCATTTTAAAGATGTCCAAAAAAGACCATTTTTAACGTAGGTGTCTGGGTAGGCCAGAAGGCTCCGTTTGAGAGCATGTTGTTTCTCTACATCCCTCAAATGACCCCAATTATTTCATTGGCCTGTATGACCAATTCAAGGCACCATGCTAAGTTGTTTTGGTTTTCTACAAAATTTTACATTTACTAGAGTTTTGTCGGTAAAAAAAGGGCGATAAATGGCTGATGTGTCACAACTTGCATACGGTGTTAAAAATCGTTCAAACCTGGCATGGATGCTTACCATCAGAATGCCCACATGCTTTCAAAAGTTGGGGTCATTTAAAAAATGTCAAAAAATAGGTCATGTTCAACACAGGTGTCTATGTAGCCCAGAAGGCTCCGTCTAAGAGTACATTGTTTCTCGACCTCGTTGAAACGGCCCAATATTTTTTCATGGCCTTGTATGACCATTCAAGGGACCATGACAAGTTGTTTGGGTTTTTGGTAAGTTTTGCATCTGGAGTTTTCTTGGTAAAAAGGCCGATAAATGGTCGACCATGTCACAACTTGCATACAGTTTTGGAAGTCGTTCAAACCTCACATGGATGCCTATCATGGGCATGCCCACCTGCTTGCAAAAGTTAGGGTCATTTCAAGGATGTCCAAAAATAAATCATGTTGAACGGAGGGTGTTCGGGTGCTTGAAGGCTCCTTTTGAGAGCATGTTGTTTCTCGACATCCTTGAAATGGTCCCAAATTTTTTTCCACGACCTTTTATGACCAATTTAAGGCATCATGCCAAGTTGTTTGAATTTTCAAAAACTTTTGTATTTGCTAGAGTTTTCTTGGTGAAAAAAGTAGATAAATTGTCGGGCGTGTCGCAACATGCAAACGGTGTCGAAATTTGTTCAAACCTCGGATGGATGCCTAGCATGGGCATGCCCACCTTCTTGCGAACGTTGGTGTCATTTCAAAGATGTCCAAAACTAGACCATGTTCAACAGAGGGTGTTCGGGTAGAGGCTAGAAAAGGTCATATGAGAGCATGCTGGTTTCAAATGTTGTTCGTATTTTTCTGATCTTTTTTTAGAATTCTAAATTTTTTAGTGTTTTTCAAAAAAGTTCGTAAAGCTAAAAAAAATTGAGTTCTCTCTTTTTTAATAAATATTCTTATTTTGACATTCTCAGCATATTTGGAAGACACATTTTTCTGGAATTTTTGTACAAGTTTTTAAAATGTGAATATTTGTATTTTTTTTGAACAACATTTGGAAACGAGCATTTCTTGAAATTTTGAACAAGTTTTCAAAAGCGCGGGCATTTTTTGGAAAAGAAAAAAATGAAAAACAGGAAAAATGAAAAAGAAAAGCCATGAACACAAAGAAAAGAAAAGAAAAGGTGCGAAAAGGACTTGTTCGCTACAGTAAACTAGTCAATGTCATAAGTTTTGAGAAAAAGTTCACGAATTTGAAAAAAAGTTCAAGAATTTTGGAAAGAAATTCGTGAAAACTGAAAGTAGTTCGTGGATTCAAAAAAAAATCTTGGATTTGAAAAGTTCATAAATTTTTAATTTATTTACAATTTTTAATAAAAGTAAATAAAAATGAAAAGAGAAAGAGAAAGAGAAGGGAAAAAAAGTGAAACTAGCCAAACATACTAGAAAAAATTGAATGGAAAAAAGAAGTGAAGCTACGACCTCCTCGGCCAAACGAAACGAGAAAAATCGTGACCTCCTTGTTCAGTGTGACACAAACAAAAGGAAGAAGAAAAATGATGTAAGTATTTGCATAAGGTGAGTTGTCTTGTTGGCTATTGCAGTGTACAGTTTACGAGGAGGTCACGAGTTCGAGTCACGTTCTGGTCGAGCACGGAGGGGGGCTCTACGTATGGCTTATACGTTTCAGCGGGCGATGTACTTTTAAAAAGACCATCCTACCCTTTATTATCAGGGGTAAGGAGAGACTTCCTCCGTTGATGCGTTTAGAGGGGTTAAACCGAAGCGAAAGTGAAAATAATAATAAAGCAACATCATTTAGAGTCCAGATTTCATCTTCTTGTCCAATGAGAACTTCAACAACGCGGCAACATTTTCCCAGTTCAAGTCAACCTTCTGAACCAAGGCTTCCATCTTCCTCGGGCCTAGAGGGCTTGAATACATAAGCTCCAAACAAACGAGTCAGCGGAAGCAACAATATCTGAGTACACACATAAGTTAAACAAGGATGCCTTAAGAAGACTAGCACAAAAGCAACACGAGCAAAGAGGCAAGGCCTCCTTCCTGGGACCTCCTAACTACTCCTGGTCGTCGGCGGTCTCCACGTAGTAGTAGGCACCCTCGGGGTAGTAGCAGTAGTTGACAGGGGCGACATCTGGCTCTTGGGCTCCGCCATCTGGTTGCAACAACCGGAAAGAAGAAAGAAGGGGGAAAGGGGGTAGCAAAGCAACCGTGAGTACTCATCCAAAGTACTCGCAAGCATCAGATCTATACTAAGTATGCATTGGTATCAAATGGAAGGGTTGTATCTGTGGACTGAACTTTAGAATGCCAGAATAGAGGGGAAAGCCTAGTCCATCGAAGACTAGCATCTTCAAGCATCTTGCAGCATTCAGAAGAGTACAGAATAGCATATTATAATTAACAAACATGTTGTAGCACTAATGCCCAGAGATCCTTCCTTGGCTCCCTGCGAGGAAGCAATCCCAGGGCCACATATCCATCACATATCTCAAGTATCCATTTCTAGTTGTAATAGATCAGGATACCATTCCGAGCGTCCATTACCGTGGACACGGTATTCGAATAGATAACTTCCCTGCAGGGGTGCACCACATTACCCTGTTGGAAATATGCCCTAGAGGCAATAATAAAATGGTTATTATTGTATTTCCTTGTTCATGATAATTGTCTGTTGTTCATGCTATAATTGTATTAACTGGAAACCGTAATACATGTGTGAATACATAGACCACAACATGTCCCTAGCAAGCCTCTAGTTGACTAGCTCGTTGATCAATAGATGGTTATGGTTTCCTGACCATGGACATTGGATGTCATTGATAACGGGATCACATCATTAGGAGAATGATGTGATGGACAAGACCCAATCCTAAGCATAGCACAAGATCGTGTAGTTCGTTTGCTAGAGCTTTTCTAATGTCAAGTATCATTTCCTTAGACCATGAGATTGTGCAACTCCCGGATACCATAGGAATGCTTTGGGTGTACCAAACGTCACAACGTAACTGGGTGGCTATAAAGGTGCACTACAGGTATCTCCGAAAGTGTCTGTTGGGTTGGCACGAATCGAGACTGGGATTTATCACTCCGTATGACGGAGAGGTATCTCTGGGCCCACTCGGTAATGCATCATCATAATGAGCTCAATGTGACTAAGGAGTTAGCCACGGGATCATGCGTTACGGTACGAGTAAAGTGACTTGCCGGTAACGAGATTGAACAAGGTACTGGGATACCGACGATCGAATCTCGGGCAAGTAACGTACCGATTGACAAAGGGAATTATATACGGGATTGATTGAATCCTCGACATCATGGTTCATCCGATGAGATCATCGTGGAACATGTGGGAGCCAACATGGGTATCCAGATCCTGCTGTTGGTTATTGACCGGAGAGTCGTTTTGGTCATGTCTGCATGTCTCCCGAACCCGTAGGGTCTACACACTTAAGGTTCGGTGATGCTAGGATTGTAGAGATATTAGTATGCGGAAATCCGAAAGTCGTTCGGAGTCCCGGATGAGATCCCGGACGTCACGAGGAGTTCCGGAATGGTCCAGAGGTAAATATTTATATATGGGAAGTCCTATTTTGGCCACCGGAAAATGTTCGGGATTTTTCGGTATTGTACCGGGAAGGTTCTAGAAGGTTCCGAAGTGGGGCCCACCTGCATGGGGGGACCCACATGAACGTGGGTAGTGGGGGCAAGGCCCCACACCCCTGGTCAAGGCGCACCAAGATCCCACCTTAGAAGGAATAAGATCATATCCCGAAGGGATAAGATCAAGATCCCTAAAAAAGGGGGATAACAATCGGTGGGGAAGGGAAATGATGGGATTTCTTTCCCCCACCTTTGCCAACGCCCCAATGGACTTGGAGGGCACGAAACTAGCCCCCTCCACCCCTATATATAGTGGGGAGGTGCATGGGAGCAGCACCCCAAGCCCTGGCGCCTCCCTCCCTCCCGTGACACCTCTTCCTCCCCGCTTGCGCTTGGCGAAGCCCTGCCGGGATCCCGCTACTTCCACCACCACGCCGTCGTGCTGCTGGATCTCCATCAACTTCTCCTCCCCCTTGCTGGATCAAGAAGGAGGAGACGTCCCCGCTCCGTACGTGTGTTGAACGTGGAGGTGCCGTCCGTTCGGCGCTAGGATCATCAGTGATTTGGATCACGACGAGTACGACTCCATCAACCCCGTTCTCTTGAACGCTTTCGCTCGCGATCTACAAGGGTATGTAGATGCACTCCTCCCCTCTCGTTGCTAGCATCTCCTAGATTGATCTTGGTGACACGTAGGAAAATTTTGAATTTCTGCTACGTTCCCCAACAGTGGCATCATGAGCCAGGTTTATGCGTAGATTCTATGCACGAGTAGAACACAAAATAGTTGTGGGCGATGATTTGTTCAATTTGCTTGCCGTTACTAGTCTTATCTTGATCAGCGGCATTGTGGGATGAAGCGGCCCGGACCGACCTTACATGTACTCTTACGTGAGACAGGTTCCACCAACTGACATGCACTTGATGCATAAGGTGGCTAGCGGGTGTCTGTCTCTCCCACTTTAGTTGGATCAGATTTGATGAAAAGGGTCCTTATGAAGGGTAAATAGCAATTGGCATATCACCATTGTGGCTTTTGCGTAGGTAAGAAACGTTCTTGCTAGAAACCCATAGCAGCCACGTAAAACATGCAACAACAATTAGAAGACGTCTAACTTGTTTTTGCAGGGTATGCTATGTGATGTGATATGGCCAAAAGGATGTGATGAATTATATATCTGATGTATGAGATTGATCATGTTCTTGTAATAGGAATCACGACTTGCATGTCGATGAGTATGACAACCGGCAGGAGCCATAGGAGTTGTCTTAATTTATTGTATGACCTGCGTGTCAATGAAAACGCCATGTAATTACTTTACTTTATTGCTAACCGTTAGCCATAGTAGTAGAAATAATAGTTGGCGAGACAACTTCATGAAGACACGATGATGGAGATCATGATGATGGAGATCATGGTGTCATGCCGGTGACGAAGGTGATCATGCCGCGCCTCGAAGATGGAGATCAAAGGCGCAAGATGATATTGGCCATATCATGTCACTTTATGATTTGCATGTGATGTTTGTCATGTTTACATCTTATTGGCTTAGAACGAAGATAGCATAAATAAGAGGATCCCTCACTAAAATTTCAAGAGATGTGTTCCCCCTAACTGTGCACCGTTGCGAAGGTTCATTGTTTCGAAGCAGCACGTGATGATCGGGTGTGATAGATTCTAACATTCGCATACAATGGGTGTTGACGAGCCTAGCATGTACATACATGGCCTCGGAACACAAGCAAAACACTTAGGTTGACTTGACGAGCCTAGCATGTACAGACATGGCCTCGGAACACAAGAGACCGAAAGGTCGAACATGAGTCGTATAGTAGATACGATCAACATGGAGATGTTCACCGATGATGACTAGTCCGTCTCACGTGATGATCGGACACGGCCTAGTCGATTCGGATCATGTATCACTTAGATGACTAGAGGGATGTCTATCTAAGTGGGAGTTCATTAAATAATCAGATGAACTTAATTATCATGAACATAGTCAAAAGGTCTTTGCAAATAATGTCGTAGCTTACGCTTTAGTTCTACTAAGATATGTTCCTAGAGAAAATTTAGTTGAAAGTTGATAGTAGCAATTATGCGGACTGGGTCCGTAAACTGAGGATTGTCCTCATTGCTGCACAGAAGGCTTATGTCCTTAATGCACCGCTCGGTGTGCTGAACCTCGAGCGTCGTTTGTGGATGTTGCGAACATCTGACATACACGTTTTGATGACTACGTGATAGTTCAGTGCGTAATGTTGAACGGTTTAAAATTGTGGCACCAAAGACGGTTTTGAAATGTCGCAGAACACATGAGATGTTCCAAAGACTGAAATTGGGATTTCAGACTAGTGCCCACGTCAAGAGGTATGAGACCTCTGACAAGTTTCTTAAGCCTGCAAACTAAGGGAGAAAAGCTCAATCGTTGAGCATGTGCTCAGATTGTCTGAGTACTACAATCACTTGAATCGAGTGGGAGTTAATCTTCCAGATGAGATAGTGATGGTTCTCCATAGTCACTGCCACCAAGCTATTAGAGCTTCGTGATGAACTATAACATATCAGGGATAGACATGATGATCCTTGAGCAACTCGCGATGTTTGACACCGCGAAAGTAGAAATCAAGTAGGAGCATCAATTGTTGATGGTTAGTAAAACCACTAGTTTCTAGAAGGGCAAGGGCAAGAAGGGATACTTCATGAAACGGCAAATCAGTTGCTACTCTAGTGAAGAAATCCAAGGTTGAACCCAAACCCGAGACTAAGTGCTTCTGAAATGAGGGGAACGGTCACTGAAGCAGAACTACCCTAGATACTTCGTAGATGAGAAGGCTGGCAAGGTCGACAGAAGTATATTGGATATACATTATATTAATGTGTACTTTACTAGTACTCCTAGTAGCACTAGGGTATTAGATACCGGTTCGGTTGCTAAGTGTTAGTAACTCGAAATAAAAGCTGCGGAATAAACGGAGACTAGCTAAAGGTGAGATGACGATATGTGTTTCCAAGGTTGATGTGATCAAGCATCGCATGCTCCCTCTACCATCGAGATTGGGGTTAAACCTGAATAATTGTTATTTGGTGTTTGCGTTAAGCATAGACATGATTGGATTATGTTTATCGCAATACGGTTATTCATTAAAGGAGAATAATGGTTACTCTGTCTATTTGAATAATACCTTCAATGGTCTTGCACCTAAAATGAATGGTTTATTGAATCTCGATCGTAGTGATACACATGTTCATGCCAAAAGATATAAGATAGTAATGATAGTACCACATACTTGTGGCACTGCCACTTGACTCATATTGGTATAAAACGCATGAAGAAGCTCCATGTTGATGGATCTTTGGACTCACTCGTTTTTGAAAAGATTGAGACATGCGAACCATGTCTATTAGTATATATGCATGAAGAAAGTCCATACAGATGGATCATTTGGACTCACTTGATTTTGAATCACTTGAGACATGCAAATCATACCACATGGGCAAGATGACTGAAAGGCCTCGTTTTCAGTAAGATGGAACAAGAGAGCAACTTGTTGGAAGTAATACATTTGATGTGTGCAGTCCAATGAGTGCTGAGGCACGCAGTGGATATCGTTATGTTCTTACTTCACAGATGATTTGAGTAGATGCTGAGAATATTTACTTGATGAAACACAAGTCTGAATTATTGAAAGGTTCAAGTAATTTTAGAGTGAAGTTAAAGATCGTCGTGACAAGAGGATAAAATGTCTGTGATATGATCATAGAGATGAATATCTGAGTTACGAGTTTGGCACATAATTAAGAAATTGTAGAAATTGTTTCGCGACTAATACCGCCTGGAACACCATATTGTGATGGTGTGTCCGAACATCATAACTGCACCCTATTGGATATGGTGCATACTATGATGTCTCTTATCGAATTACAACTATCGTTTATGGGTTAGGCATTAGAGACAACCGCATTCACTTTAAATAGGGCACCACGCAATTCCGTTGAGACGACACCGTATGAACTATGGTTTAGAGAAACCTAAGCTGTCGTCTCTTAAAAGTTTGGGGCTGCGACGCTTATGTGAAAAAGTTTCAGGCTGATAAGCTCGAACCCAAAGCGGATAAATGCATCTTCATAGAATACCCAAAACAGTTGGGTATACCTCCTATTTCAGATCTGGAAGCAAAAGTGATTGTTTCTAGAAACGGGTCCTTTCTCGAGGAAAAGTTTCTCTCGAAAGAATTGAGTGGGAGGATGGTGGAGACTTGATGAGGTCATTGAACCGTCACTTCAACTAATGTGTAGCAGGGCACATGAAGTTGTTCCTGTGGCACCTACACCAATTGAAGTGGAAGCTTATGATAGTGATCATGAAACTTCAGATCAAGTCACTACCAAACCTCATAGGACGACAAGGATGCGTACTACTTCAGAGTGGTACGTAATCCTGTCTTGGAAGTCATATTGCTAGACAACAATGAACCTACGAGCTATGGAGAAGCGATGGTGGGCCCGGATTCCGACAAATGGCTTGAGGCCATAAAATCTGAGAGGATCCATGTATGAAAACAAAGTATAGACTTTGAAAGAACTACTTGATGGTCGTAAGGCTGTTGGGTACAGATGGATTTTAAAGGGAAGACATACAATGATGGTAAGTGTCACCATTAAGAAAGCTCGACTTGTCGTTAAGATGTTTTCCGGCAAGTTCAAGGAGTTGACTGCGATGAGACTTTCTCACTCGTAGCGATGCTAAGAGTCTGTTAGAATTATATTAGCAGTTACTGCATTATTTATGAAATCTTGCAGATAGGATGTCAAAACATTGTTTCCTCGACGATTTTCTTGAGGAAAGGTTGTATGTGATACAACCAGAAGGTTTTGTCAATCCTGAAAGATGCTAACAAGTATGCAAAGCTCTAGCAATCCTTCTATGGATTGGAGTAAGCATCTCAGAGTTGGAATGAACGCTTTGATGAGATGATCAAAGATTTTGGGTTTATACAAGGTTCATGAGAAACTTGTATTTCCAAAGAAGTGAGTGGGAGCACTATAGAATTTTTGATGAGTATATGTTGTTAACATATTGTTGATTAGAAATGATGTAGAATTTCTGGAAAAGCATCCAGGGTTATTTGAAAAGTGTTTTTAATGGAAAACCTGGATTAAGCTACTTGAACATTGAGCATCAAGATCTATAAGGATAGATCAAAAATGCTTAATAGTACTTTCAAATGAATACATACCGTGACAAGATCTTGAAGGAGTTCAAAATAGATCAGCAAAGAAGGAGTTCTTGGCTGTGTTACAAGGTGTGAGTATTGAGTAAGACTCAAGACCTGACCACGACAGAAGAGAGAGAAAGGACGAAGGTCGTCCCCTATGCTTTAGACGTAGGCTCTACAGTATGCTATGCTGTGTACCGCACCTGAAGTGTGCCTTGCCGTGAGTTAGTCAAGGGGTACAATAGTGATCCGGGAATGGATCACATGACAGCGGTCGAACTTATCCTTAGTATCTAGTGGACTAAGGAATTTTCTCGATTATGGAGGTGGTAAAATAGTTCGTCGTAAAGGGTTACGTCGATGCAAACTTTGACACTAATCCGGATGACTCTGAGTAGTAAACCGGATTCGTATAGTAGAGCAGTTATTTGGAATAGCTCCAAGTAGCACGTGGTAGCTACATCTACAAGATGACATAGAGATTTGTAAAGCACACACGGATCTGAATGTTGCAGACCCGTTGACTAAAACCTCTCTCGTAAGCATAACATGATCAAACCCTAGAACTCATTGAGTGTTAATCACATGGTGATGTGGACTAGATTATTGACTCTAGTGAACTTTGAGTGTTAATCACATGGTGATGTGAACTAGATTATTGACTCTAGTGCAAGTGGGAGACTATTGGAAATATGCCCTAGAGGCAATAATAAAATGGTTATTATTGTATTTCCTTGTTCATGATAATTGTCTGTTGTTCATGCTATAATTGTATTAACTGGAAACCGTAATACATGTGTGAATACATAGACCACAACATGTCCCTAGCAAGCCTCTAGTTGACTAGCTCGTTGATCAATAGATGGTTATGGTTTCCTGACCATGGACATTGGATGTCATTGATAACGGGATCACATCATTAGGAGAATGATGTGATGGACAAGACCCAATCCTAAGCATAGCACAAGATCGTGTAGTTCGTTTGCTAGAGCTTTTCTAATGTCAAGTATCATTTCCTTAGACCATGAGATTGTGCAACTCCCGGATACCGTAGGAATGCTTTGGGTGTACCAAACGTCACAACGTAACTGGGTGGCTATAAAGGTGCACTACAGGTATCTCCGAAAGTGTCTGTTGGGTTGGCACGAATCGAGACTGGGATTTGTCACTCCGTATGACGGAGAGGTATCTCTGGGCCCACTCGGTAATGCATCATCATAATGAGCTCAATGTGACTAAGGAGTTAGCCACGGGATCATGCGTTACGGTACGAGTAAAGTGACTTGCCGGTAACGAGATTGAACAAGGTACTGGGATACCGACGATCGAATCTCGGGCAAGTAACGTACCGATTGACAAAGGGAATTGTATACGGGATTGATTGAATCCTCGACATCATGGTTCATCCGATGAGATCATCGTGGAACATGTGGGAGCCAACATGGGTATCTAGATCCCGCTGTTGGTTATTGACCGGAGAGTCGTCTCGGTCATGTCTGCATGTCTCCCGAACCCGTAGGGTCTACACACTTAAGGTTCGGTGACGCTAGGGTTGTAGAGATATTAGTATGCGGAAATCCGAAAGTCGTTCGGAGTCCCGGATAAGATCCCGGACATCACGAGGACTTCCGGAATGGTCCGGAGGTAAATATTTATATATGGGAAGTCCTATTTTGGCCACCGGAAAATGTTCGGGATTTTTCGGTATTGTACCGGGAAGGTTCTAGAAGGTTGCGAAGTGGGGCCCACCTGCATGGGGGGACCCACATGAACGTGGGTAGTGGGGGCAAGGCCCCACACCCCTGGTCAAGGCGCACCAAGATCCCACCTTAGAAGGAATAAGATCATATCCCGAAGGGATAAGATCAAGATCCCTAAAAAAGGGGGATAACAATCGGTGGGGAAGGGAAATGATGGGATTTCTTTCCCCCACCTTTGCCAACGCCTCAATGGACTTGGAGGGAAAGAAATCATCCCCCTCCACCCCTATATATAGTGGGGAGGCGCATGGGAGCAGCACCCCAAGCCCTGGTGCCTCCCTCCCTCCCGTGACACCTCTTCCTCCCCGCTTGCGCTTGGCGAAGCCCTGCCGGGATCCCGCTACTTCCACCACCACGCCGTCGTGCTGCTGGATCTCCATCAACTTCTCCTCCACCCTTGCTGGATCAAGAAGGAGGAGATGTCCCCGCTCCGTACGTGTGTTGAACGCGGAGGTGCCGTCCGTTCGGCGCTAGGATCATCGGTGATTTGGATCACGACGAGTACGACTCCATCAACCCCGTTCTCTTGAACGCTTCCGCTCGCGATCTACAAGGGTATGTAGATGCACTCCTCCCCTCTCGTTGCTAGCATCTCCTAGATTGATCTTGGTGACACGTAGGAAAATTTTGAATTTCTGCTACGTTCTCCAACATACCCAACACACTTGATTACTCTGTCCGGACACACTTTTTTGAGTCAATGCCCGGCCTCAGAAGATTAACACATCGCAGCCCTACCTAGGCTCAGCAGAGGGGTCCCCGCCAGTTACATCCTAAGCACTCTGGGGTCTTGGGCCCATTGCCCGTTGCACTCCGGGTCATTGCGAGCTGGGCGGACCCAGGCTCCACCACTACATGGATGGTGCTGGCCCAGCCATGCCACAATGCTGAACTAGACGTCTGATACTATGATGCCGAGTGCCCATAAATGTTCCCGCGTGGTGGTTAGTGTGTAAAAGCCAAAGGCCAACTCAGAACAAATACCCAAACCTTTAGTGTATTAGGAGTTCGCGGAGACGAGCAGAGACTCACGATTGATGTGACCCCGTCGCCCCGTCTCGTGGACTTACAACATGGGCCCAGAATGCCCAGCCGTGCCACGTAATTATCTCACGAGTGCTCTCTGGGCCCGCCCAACTTTCACATCAACTCGTGGGTACCCCTCAGGGCCGACCCGACTTCAACAATGGTCTCAACTAAAGTTTAGGTAACCATGTGTCCATAACATCAAGGGGGAATCCGAGGAATCGCCCTCGATGGAATCGACTTGATGTAATCATCAAGCTGAACTTAGGAGGAATCACCCTCGAGGTTCACACTTGAGGTGTTGCATGGCAGAGTCGTATCGAGAGTGGTGAAGGAGGAATCACCCTCGATGACCACGGCCGAATAGCTAAACTGCAGAGTTATCATCAGGAGTGCGTTACGAGGTATCACCCTCGGCACTTGATAGTAGCTGTGTAGAGTTGAGCAACTAAGGGGAGAGGGGTGATGTGATGTGAGGTGTCGGACTCTGGTCGTCGATCACATTGATCGAGTCGTCGATGATGAAGCAGGGGCAACAAGGACAAGGTGGGGGTCACCGATGTGTCACTATCCAACCTATGCTAAGTAGCTTAGGATAAGCAGGTAAGGTACAATGAGCAGGTGAAAGTGCAACTAATCCCCGGGTGGTTTTGGTAATTCATGACAACATATAGCTCATTGAACTAATATCCATTCAACTTTAATATTTCAGAAAGATCAATGATTGGCATGGCATGGACTAGAGATGTGGACTCTCAAAATGCTAAGGACAAATGTTGGCAAAAGCTCAAGACTCTTCAGTTATATTTTAGTGATCCTAGATCACATTGAGTCCATAGGAAAGCCAATACTATTAAAAGGGGATGAGGTGTTGCTTAGTGGTCTACTTGCTCAAAGTGCTTAGTGGTATTACTCCTAAACCCTCAGCCACTTTCTCTTCCAAATATGTCCAAAACTCAAAGTCAAACTCGGCCCCACCGAAATGATCCATCCGGCGCCATCGAGTTCAGTAGACATAGCCACTGCCAGAAACCCTAGCAATTCGGTTACACCGATACAGATCTCGGTCTCACTGAGATGGCCTTGCAAACTCTTTGTTGCTTGTTGCAATTATTTCGGTCTCACCGAAATGTGCAATCGGTCCCACCGGGTTTGCTTGACCAACTCTCTGTTTGCTCTTTGCTAAAATCGGTCTCACCGAGTTCAAACAATCGGCGCCACCGAGATGAGGTTTTACCCTAGCCCTAGCACATCGGTCCCACCGAGTTGCTCTAGTCGGTCCCACCGAGATTCCTAACGTTCACATTTTGAACTGAATCGGTCTCACCAAGTTCTTCTATTCGGTCTGACCGAGTTGGGTCAATTGTGTGTAACGGTTGGATTTTGTGTGGAGGCTATATATACCCCTCCACCCCCTTCTCCATTGGAGAGAGAGCCATCAGAATGTGCCTACACTTCCACTACTCATTTACTTAGAGAGAACCACCTACTCATGTGTTGAGACCAAGTTATTCCAATCTTACCACAAGAATCTTGATCTCTAGCTTTCCCCATGTTGCTTTCCACTCAAAATCATCTTTCCACCATAGCCAAATCTATGACAGAGAGTTGAGTGTTGGGGAGACTATCATTTGAAGCACAAGAGCAAGGAGTTCATCATCAACACACCATCTATTACCTTTTGGAGAGTGGTGTCTCCTAGATTGGTTAGGTGTCGCCTGGGAGCCTCCGACAAGATTGTGGAGTTGAACCAAGAAGTTTGTAAGGGCAAGGAGATCGCCCACTTCATGAAGATCTACCCAAGTGAGGCAAGTCCTTCGTGGGTGATGGCCATGGTGGGATAGAAAAGGTTGCTTCTTCGTGGACCCTTCGTGGGTGGAGCCCTCCGTGGACTCGCGCAACCGTTACCCTTCATGGGTTGAAGTCTCCATCAATGTGGATGTACGATAGCACCACCTATCGGAACCACGCCAAAAATCTTAGTGTATTCATTGCGTTTGCCTTCTCCAAACCCTTCCCTTTTACCTTCATATGCAATGTTTTACTTTTCACTGCTACACTCTTAGAATGGAACGTGTAGGTTGATTGCTTGACTTGTACTAGTTGCTAAATTCTGCCAACAATTAAAATTGGGAAAAGTTTAGATTTTTATTTGGTCAAGTAGTCTAATCACCCCCTCTAGACCTACTTTTGATCCTACAAGTGGTATCAGAGCTTTGGTCTCCATTTGCCTTGATTTCCATAGCTTTGGTGATCATAGCCTTGGTTTCACAACCTAGGAGAGTATGGCGTCTAGTGGATCTGTCAAGGGCTTAACTTCCAAAACCTCTTAATGCCTTTCGGTCAAACCAACTCACTGCTATTCGAACTCAACATTAGTCATAAAGAACTCATATACTTATTGCAAAAATCTACAAGTTATCAAAGCAAAGTATTACGCGCATGCTCATAGGGGGATAGATTGGTAGGAAAAGACCATCGCTCGTCCCCGACCGCCACTCATAAGGAAGACAATCAATAAATAAATCATGCTCCGACTTCATCACATAACGGTTCACCATACGTGCATGCTACGGGAATCACAAACTTTAACACAAGTATTTCTCAAATTCAAAACTACTCAACTAGCATGACTCTAATATCACCATCTTCATATCTCAAAACAATTATCAAGCATCAAACTTCTCATAGTATTCAACACACTCATAAGAATTTTTCTTTTACTAATCTTGTATGCCTATTATTATTAAAGCATACTACCATGCTGTTTTGTAGGACTCTCAAAATAATCTAAGTGCAGCATGAGAGAACAATAGTTTCTATAAAACAAAATCACCACCGTGCTCTAAAAGATATAAGTGAAGCACTAGAGCAAAAACTATATAACTCAAAAGATATAAGTGAAGCACATAGAGTATTCTAATAATTTCCAAATCATGTGTGTCTCTCTCAAAAGGTGTGTACAGCAAGGATGATTGTGGTAAACTAAAAAGCAAAGACTCAAATCATACAAGACGCTCCAAGCAAAACACATATCATGTGGTGAATAAAAATATAGCTCCAAGTAAAGTTACCGATGGAAGTAGACGAAAGAGGGGATGCCTTCCGGGGCATCCCCAAGCTTTGGCTTTTTGGTGTCCTTAGATTATCTTGGGGGTGCCATGGTCATCCCCAAGCTTAGGCTCTTGCCACTCCTTGTTCCATAATCCATCAAATCTTTCACCCAAAACTTGAAAACTTCACAACACAAAACTCAACAGAAAATCTCGTGAGCTCCGTTAGCGAAAGAAAACAAAAGACCACTTCAAGGTACTGTAATGAACTCATTCTTTATTTATATTGGTGTTAAACCTACTGTATTCCAACTTCTCTATGGTTTATAAACTATTTTACTAGCCATAGATTCATCAAAATAAGCAAACAACACACGAAAAACAGAATCTGTCAAAAACAGAACATTCTGTAGTAATCTGTAACTAACGCAAACTTCTGGAACTCCAAAAAATCAGCCAAAATAGGACGACCTAGACAATTTTTTTATTGATCAGCAGCACTTGGTACCAATATTTTATCACGTTCTAGTGATTTTTAACAATTATTTTCATGAATAGAAAGTTTCTGCAATTTTCAGCAAGATCAAATAACTATCATCCAAGAAGATCCTATAGGTTTAACTTGGCACAAACACTAATTACAACATAAAAACACCTCTAACCAGATGCTAGAACAAATATTTATTCCTAAACAGAAGCAAAAAGCAAAAAGCAAGGATAGATCTAGGTATTGCCATCTTTGGTAGGCAATCCATAAGTGGCTCTCATGATAGATTCATATGGTAATTTTATTTTCCTCCTAGGGAAGTGTTCCATGCCTTTCTTTAATGGAAATTGGAATCTAATATTCCCTTCCTTCATATCAATAATTGCACCAATTGTTCTAAGGAAAGGTCTACCAAGAATAATAGGACATGAAGGATTGCAACCTATATCAAGAACGATAAAATCTACGGGCACATAGTTCCTATTTGCAACAATAAGAACATCATTAATTCTTCCCATATGTTTCTTAATAGTGGAATCCGCAAGGTGCAAGTTTAAAGAGCAATCATCAAAATCACGGAAACCTAACAAATCGCACGAAGTTTTTGGAATCGTGGAAACACTAGCATCCAAATCACACAAAGCATAGCATTCATGATCTTTAATCTTAATTTTAATAGTAGGTTCCCACTCATCATAAAGTTTTCTAGGGATAGAGACTTCCAACTCAAGCTTTTCTTCATAAGATTGCATCAAAGCATCAACGATATGTTTGGTAAAAGCTTTATTTTGACTATAAGCATGAGGAGAATTTAGCACGGATTGCAACAAGGAAATACAATCTATCAAAGAGCAATTATCATAATTAAATTCCTTGAAATCCAAAATAGTGGGTTCATTAACATCTAATGTTTTGATTTCTTCAATCCCACTTTTAACAATTTTTGCATCAAGATCTAAAAACTCCGAATTTTTGGAACGCCTTCTAGGTAGAGGTAGATCATATTCAGTCCCATCATTATCAAGATTCATGTTGCAAAACAAAGATTTAATAGGGGACACATCAATAACTTTTAGATCTTCATCTTTATTTTCATAGAAATTTGAAGAACACGCTTTCATAAAGCAATCTTTCTTAGCACGCATCCTAGCGGTTCTTTCTTTGCACTTATCAATGGAAATTCTCATGGCTTTGAGAGACTCATTGATATCATGCTTAGGAGGAATAGATCTCAGTTCCAAAGAATCAACATCAAGAGAAATTCTATCAAGGTTCCTAGTCAATTCATCAAGCCAATTCATCAACTTTAAGCAATTTTTCTTCAAGCAAGGCATTGAAATTCTTTTGCGAATTCATAAATTCCTTAACACTAGTCTCAAATTCAGAGGGCATCTTATTAAAGTTTCCATAAGAATTGTTGTAGGAATTACCATAATTATTAGAGGAATTGCTAGGATAAGGCCTAGGATTAAAGTTTCCTCTATACGCATTGTTACCAAAATTATTCCTACCAACAAAATTCACATCCATAGATTCATTATTATTCTCAATCAAAGTAGACAAAGGCATATCATTAGGATCAGAAGAAACACTCTTAGTAGCAAATAATTTCATAAGTTCATCCATCTTTCCACTCAAAACATTAATTTCTTCTATCGCATGCACTTTTTTATTAGTAGATCTTTCAGTGTGCCATTGAGAATAATTAACCATAATATTATCTAGGAGTTTAGTAGCTTCTCCTAAAGTGATTTCCATAAAAGTGCCTCCCGCGGCTGAATCTAAAAGATTCCTAGAAGCAAAATTCAATTCAACATAAATTTTTTGTATAATCATCCACAAATTTAAACCATGCGTAGGGCAATTACGTATCATTAATTTCATCCTCTCCCAAGCTTGTGCAACATGTTCATGATCAAGTTCCTCAAAATTCATAATATCGTTTCTAAGAGAGATAATCTTAGCGGGAGGAAAATACTTAGATATAAAAGCATCTTTGCACTTATTCCAAGAATCAATACTATTTTTTGGCAAAGACGAAAACCAAGCTTTAGCACGATCTCTAAGCAAAAAAGGAAATAGCTTCAATTTAAAAATATCATTGTCAACATCTTTCTTCTTTTGCATATCACACAAATCAACAAAGCTATTTAGATGAGTAGCGGCATCTTCACTAGGAAGGCCGGCGAATTGATCTCTCATAACAAGATTCAACAAAGCAACATTGATTTCAGAAGATTCAGTATCGGTAAGAGGAGCAATCAGAGTGCTAAGGAAATCATTATTGTTGGTATTGGTAAAGTCACATAATTTGGTATTATCTTGAGCCATCGTGATAAACAAGCAATCCAACACACGAGCAAACAAGAGACGCGCAAAAAGAGGCAAACGGAAAAGAGAGGGCGAATAAAACAGCAAGGGTGGAGTGGGGGAGAGGAAAACGAGAGGCAAATGGCAAATAATGTAATGCGGGAGATAAGGGTTTGTGATGGGTACTTGGTATGTTGACTTTTGCGTAGACCTCCCCGGCAACAGCGCCAGAAATACTTCTTGCTACCTCTTGAGCACTGCGTTGGTTTTCCCTTGAAGAGGAAAGGGTGATGCAGCAAAGTAGTGTAAGTATTTCCCTCAGTTTTTGAGAACCAAGGTATCAATCCAGTAGGAGGCTACACGCAAGTCCCTCGCACCTACACAAACAAATAAATCCTCGCAACCAACGCGATAAGGGGTTGTCAATCCCTACATGGTCACTTACGAGAGTGAGATCTGATAGATATGATAAGATAATATTTTTGGTATTTTTGTGATAAAGATGCAAAGTAAAGTAAACAAAATAAAAATGGCGCCAGAAATAGCTTGTTGTCGGGAGATTAATATGATGGAAAATAGACCCGGGGGCCATAGGTTTCACTAGTGGCTTCTCTCAAGAGCAGAAGTATTTTACGGTGGGTGAACAAATTACTGTTGAGCAATTGACAGAATTGAGCATAGTTATGAGAATATCTAGGTATGATCATGTATATAGGCATCACGTCCAAGACAAGTAGACCGACTCCTGCCTGCATCTACTACTATTACTCCACACATCGACCGCTATCCAGCATGCATCTAGAGTATTAAGTTCATAAGAACAGAGTAACGCTTTAAGCAAGATGACATGATGTAGAGGGATAAATTCATGCAATATGATATAAACCCCATCTTCTTATCCTCGATGGCAACAATACAATACGTGCCTTGCTGCCCCTACTGTCACTGGGAAAGGACACTGCAAGATTGAACCCAAAGCTAAGCACTTCTCCCATTCCAAGAAAGATCAATCTAGTAGGCCAAACCAAACTGATAATTCAAAGAGACTTGCAAAGATAACCAATCATACATAAAAGAATTCAGAAGATTCAAATATTGTTCATAGATAAACTTGATCATAAACCCACAATTCATCGGTCTCAACAAACACACCGCAAAAGAAGATTACATCGAATAGATCTCCAGATGAGAGGGGGAGAACATTGTATTGAGATACAAAAAGAGAGAAGAAGCCATCTAGCTAATAACTATGGACCCGAAGGTCTGAGGTAAACTACTCACACTTCATCGGAGAGGCTATGGTGTTGATGTAGAAGCCCTCCGTGATCGATGCCCCCTCCGGCGGAGCTCCGGAACAGGCCCCAATATGGGATCTCGTAGGTACAAAAGGTTGCGGCAGTGGAATTAGGTTTTTGGCTCCGTATCTGATCGTTTGGGGGTGCGTAGGTATATATAGGAGGAAGGAGTACGTCGGTGGAGCAACGTGGGGCCCACAAGGGTGGAGGGCGCGCCCAGGGAGGGGGGCGGGTAGGCGCGCCCCCTACCTCGCGGCTTCCTGCTTGATTTCTTGACATAGGGTCCAAGTCCTCTAGATCATGTTCATTCCGAAAATCACGTTCCCGAAGGTTTCATTCCGTTTGGACTCCGTTTGATATTCTTTTTCTGTGAAACTCTGAAATAGGCAAAAAACAGCAATTCTGGGCTGGGCCTCCGGTTAATAGGTTAGTCCCAAAAATAATATAAAAGTGAATAATAAAGCCCAATAATGTCCAAAACAGAAGATAATATAGCATGGAGCAATCAAAAATTATAGATACGTTGGAGACGTATCAGCCCCTGCCTCCGGAGGGGGGGCGCTTGAGTCTCCCCCGTCTCTGCCCGGCGCCCACGCCCGCGCGTGGCTGTGGAGGGGCTACCAGCTCCCCCTGGACCTCCGTACGCCCCGTCCCGGCGCAAGGGCGGCGGCCGGCCTCCCCAACACCTGTGACATGCGTGGGGCCCCCCTTCGGGCTAGAAGCCGTCTTCGCCTTCGCTGACTCCTTCTTCTTCTTTCGGTCATTGACGAACCTCCTTTACATACAGTAAATCAGGCCCGAGCTCGAACAAGGAGTGCGCGCATAAGACATGGGAACGAGCGTGGGAACTTACTCGTTGCTGGCGGTTCATTTCCTATTCTTCTTGGAGGTGATCGACACATCGCCACCGTCTTCAAGCGCCACTCCAGCACCGCTTTCCGGGCCCTCAGAGCGGTTCTCGGTGGGCCCAGCCGCGCAGTCGCCTTCCTTAAGGTGTTGGGAAGCCCCTGCTCCTTGAAGGATCTCGGCCGGTGAAGGTTCGAAGGTCCACCCCCGCCGTGAGTGACTGGACGGCCGCGCCAACGGGTGACGACCCACAAGTATAGGGGATCAATCGTAGTCCTTTTGATAAGTAAGAGTGTTGAACCCAACGAGGAGCAGAAGGAAATGATAAGTAGTTTTCAGCAAGGTATTCTCTGCGAGCACTCAAAGTATAAGTAATGAGTAGTTTGATAGCAAGATAATTTGTAATGAGCAAGTAATGGTAATGGTAACAAAAGTGCAGCAAGGTAGCCCAATCCTTTTAATGCAAAAGACATGCCAAAACGGTCTCTTATGATAAGCAAAACATTCTTGAGGGTACGCGAGAATTTCATCTAGTCACTCTCATCATGTTGGTTTGATTAATGTTCGCTACTTTGATAATTTGATATGTGGGTGGACCGGTGCTGTTCTTACTTGAACAAACCTCCTACTTATGATTAACCCCCTCGCAAGCATCCGCAACTACGAGAAAAGTATTAAGATAAAGGGACATTTACATCTATGCCCCTAACTTGATCCCACTACTCATATTTGCCCCTAATTTCAAAGGGTGCTCAAATTTGCCCCTCTGCCGTTAGTTGCCCTTATAGAAATGCCCTTCTACGCCGTTACCGTTCGGTCAAAGGGCGTCAAAGGGCTTTGACCGTCTCGAAAAAATAGCAAAAAAAATAAAAAAAATCCGAAATTTTGTGGGATCGAGGATACTCAAGTGCGCAAGGTGCGTGCACATTTTGATTCTGCTTGGACACTCTAGGAGCTCATGGCAAAGGAAAAACAGTAAATATGTACGCTCGTGAACAGTAAATTCAAAAAAATAGCAAGAAAATTCAAAAAATATGAAATTTTTTGGTGCAAAATTTTGTTGTGTTTGGACATTGTAGGAGCTCGTGGAAAAAAATGGCTCGGAAAAAACTTTGGAAAAATACACTATTTTGTTTTTTCCTAGAGCTCCTCGCATGCCATTTGATAACAAAATTTTGCACACACCTTGCGCAACCGATCATCTTGGATGCCAAAAAATTTCATATTTTTTGAATTCTCTTGCTATTTGTTTTGAATTTACTATTCACAAACGTAGAGATTTATTGATTTCTTTTGGCATGAGCTCCTGGTATGTCTAAACATCACGAAAATTTGCACACACCTTGCGCACCTAACTATCTTCGATCCGACAAAATTTCAGATTTTTTTGATTTTTTTGCTATTTTTTTGAGACGGTCAAAGCCCTTTGACCGGACGGTAATGACGCAGAAGGGCATTTCTATAAGGACACCTAACGGCAGAGGGGCAAATTTGAGCACCCTTCGAAATTAGGGGCAAATCTGAGTAGTGGGATCAAGTTAGGGGCACAAATGTAAATGGCCCTAAGATAAAATCTAACCATAGCATTAAACTTTTGGAACCAAATCAGTCTCTTATGAAGTAGCGCATAAACCAGGGTTTAAGCTTTTGTCACTCTCGCAATCCATCATCTAATACTACTACACAATGCATTCCCTTAGTCCCTAATAAGGTGAAGTGCCATGTAGTCGACGTTCACATGACACCACTAAGGGAATCACAACATACATACCATCAAAATATCAAACACATATCAAGTTCACATGATTACTTGCAACAAGATTTCTCCCGTTACCTCAAGAACAAAAGTAACTACTCACAAATGATAATCATGCTCAAGATCATAGGGGTATTAAATAGCATAACGAATCAAAACATATAATCTTCCACCAAATAAATCATATAGTAATCAACTACAAGATGTAATCAACACTACTAGTGACCCACAAGCACCAATCTAAGGTTTCGGTACAAAGATTGAACACAAGAGATGAAATAGGGTTTGAGAGGAGATGGTGCTTTTGAAGATGTTGATGGAGATCCCCCCCAAGATGGGATAGTTGTTGGTGATGATGATGATGATGATTTCCCCCTCCAGGAGGGAAGTTTCCCCAGCAGAATCGCTCCGCCGGAGGGCAAAAGTGCTCCTGCCTAAGTTTCGCCTCGAGACGGCAGCGCTTCGTCCCGAAAGTCCTCCCCCTATTTTGTTCTAGGTCAAAATGACTTATATACCAGAAGAGGGGCACCAGAGGTGGGCCGAGGAGGGCACAACCCACCAGGGCGCGCCCAGGTGGGTTGTGCCCACCTGGTGGGCCCCCTCTGGTAGTTATTTGCTCCAATAATTCTTATATATTCCATAAAAATTCTCCGTGAAGTTTCAGCTCATTTGGAGTTGTGTGGAATAGGTGGCCTTATGTAGCTTTTTCAGGTCCAGAATTCCAGCTGCCGGTATTCTCCCTCTTTGTGTGCACCTTGCATATTATGAGAGAAAAGCCATTAGAATTTGTGACACCCAAGTTTTTATTTGGATTTTTTTCAAAAGATTTTTTTTTGACTTGAGGGGAGTGATTTAAATTTTTCTTCAAGAGAACTCTCCCTCTCATATACTTTTCTTCATGGCAAAAGTTTTGTTTGGATTCACCCAAGATCTGCCTTTGGTCTTGGAGGTTCTTGCTTTTCACTTGGACTCAAGACAAAATGTTTTTCATTTGGGAAAATGACTTTTGAAAATCTCCTTGAAATTTGCACTATGGCTTTTGGAAAACTCCTTTGCCACTTTCAACAAATTCCTTCTTGCCATGGCCCTAGTGCAAATGCTCTCTCCTAACCCTTCCCTCACCTTTGGATCATGTTTTACACCAAATCCAGCAAGTTGAACCTCCCCATGTATCTATTTCCATTCAAATTCTATTCAAATAAATTTCTGCCTTCTTTTCTAGCACTTGGAGATTTGCAAAGGAACTCCACTTTCTGTCTTGATTTTTGGCCCCAAACCTTTTTCCCCTCCTAGTCCTTTGAACCCTCAACCTAGAACCATGAAGATCCACTGGTCTTCAGTTCAAAATTTTCAAACTACACTTGCTGCAAGTTTGGACCAGATTTGCCAAATTTGGTGAAATTCATTCAAAACCTTCTGCAAAAATTCCAAGTAAAATCAGGCAGCCCCTGGGTGCTTTGAGTGGTCATCTCACCAAGTTACAGCTCCAGAAAAATTTATCTCATAGCCAAAAGCTTCTGTCGAACACCTGCAGTGCACTGTCTTTGTCACATTCAGAAAGTTCAGAGAACACTGCAGTGGCTGCTATCGTTTTCTTCAGAGAAGGACGTCGATCTCGCCAGTGCCACCGCGTCGCCTTGCTCCTCGTCCCCGCCCCCTTGTTCCTGCACCGCACGAACGCCTGGCACCTTGCGGGCGTCGGCAACGAGCAGCAGAAGGTGCGCCGCCCCGTGACCGACGCCGGCGGCGGCTTTGCGGGCGCCAGCGGGAGACACGGCGCCGACGACGCCACCCAGCGCCGCCCAAACCACCGGAGCTCGCCGCGAGGCCTTCCACTCCCCCGAATGTGCTGCCGCTCTCGTCGTGAACCGCAGGGCGCGGAGCGCGCTCTCTGCCGCCGTTGAGCCCGTGCGGTCACCTCACCGTGGACCGACGCCATTACACCAAGACCATCTCCGTTTAGCTGTAAAACGACTCCAGTAACCTCCACTGATGCTGCCTGGCCGCTCAAACCACCTGCCAATCCACTACTCCGCCGTAATCGCTCGCCGGAGATTCTCCGTTCACGGCCACCCCGTCGATCTGCCTATAAATAGAGGCCCCGAGCTTCAACTCGAGCACCCACCAGCCCTGCACTCCCCCTAGAGCAAGCCTAGCCACTGGTAGAGCCCCGAGGAGGTCTCCTTCCTCGACTCCGGCCGCCGTGACCCGCCACGGGATCCAGCCCGATTCGCCCCCGTGTGTGCTCCTCCGCCTCCATTCTCTTGCCAGTAGCTTCACCTTGCATCACTCGTTCTGACCCGCGCCTCAATTCGTAGTTTGCAGCCCTCCACCGGAGTTCCCCATCCTCACCCGAGTCGCCGTCCGCCGGAGATAGTGTCGCCGTCGACGTGGTGCTCCCCGTTGGACGAGTCCACCACCCACCGACGCGGAAGAAGACGCTGAAGCTCTTGGTACCCTCCGTTTCTCCTAACTCGCCGTGGTTCGACGCCGGCGTCCACCACAGTCTTCGGGCGCCGGCGAGCTTTACAAACCTGACATGTGGACCCCGCGTGTCAGCCTCTGTTCTTTTATTCGCAAACCGTTTTCTGTTGGCGCCTTCGGGCAAAATACGTCTTCTCCTTTGCGCTTGCGCATTCCCAACCGAAGCGTTTTCTGTTTTCTCAGTTAAAACCCTGGAACTTTTCTGTTTCATTACAGACAAGTCCCTAGACATATACCTTTATAACTTTTTAATAAAAAGGAATATTTGAGTGATTCTTTTTCTGACAATCTTCAAATTTTGTCTAGTTTTTTATGGGATTTATTTGAAAAATATTTGGAAAAGTTTCTGTGTATGTGTTGGTTTTCACGTTAGTACCCGTTTCGTGATTGCCGTAGGTTCCGGAAGAGGTGACGGAGCCGCGAACTTCGCCGAGCTAGACTCCGACTTCTCCGAACCAGGCAAGCATGTTTTGGACATTTGATATGACAGATGTTTTACATGTTCACGTGAGAGTTTGTGCGTGGCATATGAGTGTCGGTAAATACCTCGTTGCTTGTAGGGCAACGACCCGGTTGTTCCAAAGTTGCGATGATCTCTGATGAGAGATGGCCTAATCATGTGGTGACATGAAGGGGCAGCAAGGTGGTACTGTTGTAGCATACCAGCCTTGCGTCATCCGACTTCCTCCGATGTTAACGTGGTTGGAGCCACATTACCGTTCTTTCCCCTTTCCGTGCTACCACATGTCTCATTGCCAGGATGCGGTTTAGTAAGTTGGTAACCTCTTTCCGTGTACACACCAAACAGAGAGGCCGGGATGATGGTACCTTGGCCCAGGATTAAAGCCAGTCATCCGGTCAGGGGGCATGGGTGTTTCCGGTTGGGACCGAGAGGGGGGGCACCCCCTTAGAGCGCGCGTATAGAAATTTGATCCCATGCTACGCGAGGTTGTAGCCTCCCCGTCTCAAGGTTTTTCTTGAATGTCGCCGAGGGTGATCCCTGGCTTCGGATGGTTGAATTGGGTGTGTACTGGTTAGACGTGTTTCTTCCAAAACACCGTAGACGGAACTAGTCCCCGTGACTACTGAAATCCGTTGGCTGTGGTTAAGTACAAACTCTACAGAGTCAATTCTTTCCAAATCATCGTATCCATGATCAAGTAGTGTAAACATTATATCCATATCTATCCGTGTGAAAAACTTGTCCCCGGTGAACAAGCTCAAGTGGTAAATTCAGATTTATTGTTATTCCTGTGGATGGACTAACTTTATATTTGTCTCATGCTTGTGATAATTTATGTTCCCGAACTATTGTATTATTGAGTTTTAAATATAAGCCCTTTATGTGACGTCGCGCAGACGTCCGACTGTGGCATGCACTGTCTTTATTTTCTGTTATAAGCCCTTTATGTGGTGTCGCCCCGACGCCCGACTGTGGCATTATCATTCCGCATTTTCCGCTCGAGGAGTCTTTCAGACACTCGTTTGGCACCAGCATTATCATTCCGCAATTTCCGCTCGAGGAGTCTTTCAGACACTCGTTTGGCACCAGTATTATCATTCCGCATTTTCCGCTCGAGGAGTCTTTCAGACACTCGTTTGGCACCAGTATTATCATTCCGCATTTTCCGCTCGAGGAGTCTTTCAGACACTCGTTTGGCACCAGTATTACTATTCTGCAGTTTCCGCTCGAGGCGTCATTCAGAACCTCGCTTGGCACCCAGTATTTATTATCTCTATGTCTGATCGCACTGGTTAACTTGTTCATATGCTTCATGTTTACATTTGTTATACCTTATGTCTGAATTGTCTTGCGAGTACTTTCATAGTACTCACCTGGCTTGTTGATTTGGCCAGATGTTGACGAAGGCGATCTCTTGGATGAAGAGTTTGATAGCGCGTCCGATGCCTAGAGGAGTCCCAGTCAGTCCTGCGCGATCCCGGATATTGGTCACTTGTATTGTATACGCTTCCGCCACCCGCAATAAGTCTCCTCGAGCCTCATTCCGACGCTCGAAGAGCTGTAGTCTTCTGGAATCATATCACTCGCTTCGCGGTGATATCTCCACCACCGTTATTATCGTGAGTTAGTAGTTGCCACCCTATCCGCCGTTTTGTTTTAGCGGCGTGCATGTAATAAATTGTTGGGCAGTCTCTGCTCAACCTTGTATTATATTTAGTACTCCTGGTATTTTTCTTCTGTGACCAAGATATTGTCTACCAGTGAGAAGGAATTCTTCCTCGCTGGTCCGTAAAAGGGATTGGTCTCTCAATAATTATTTTATTGAAAAACCGGTCGTGACAGAATTACTCCAAAAAGCATTATTATGCATATTTTTTTTATAAATAACAGTAGATAGACATGATACAAAATGGACGTATCAACTCCCCCAAGCTTAGACCTCGCTTGTCCTCAAGTGAAAACCGAAATCAAAAAACATGTCCACATGCTTAGAGAGAGAGGTGTCGATAAAACAAAATACGGACATAGAAGCATCATGTATATTATTATAATAGCAACAAACTTTATTATAGAACTTTTATCACATAACGTTTATCATAAACTTCTCATGAACAAGTAACAATTCATCACAACATCGGAGTATAAAGCATAAACTCTTTTGAAAACCAACAAACTATGTTCTCAGTCAACTTTGCAACTACAATTCATCATCTTTTCAGGAAGGGTCACGTGTCGGAGCCTTTTGGCAAGTCCACATACTCAACCATCATATAGTCTTCTACAATTGGTAACACTCACCGCATACACATGAGCAAATAGTTTCAATCGGACACATAGAAAGATAGGGGCTTATAGTTTCGTCTCCCAGCGTACTCACCTAAAGGGTGATGTCAACAATAATAACTCATACCCACCCATATCCAACTGGATATATGTTCCTAGATCTTTCTTCACCACATGGTGCTTGCCAAAAGAGAAAATAAAAAGGAATAGATAGAAATACTTTGACTCTTGCATAAAAGTAAATACATAAATGTAAAATATAGGCCCTTCGCAGAGGGAATCATAGGTTTCCATACTCTTTTTGGTTGTATCCTCAATCTCTTAGTGCAAAAGAACGTCACGTTATATTGCCCCTTATGATAGCAACATTTATTATGCAGTCTGTCGCTTTTATTCTTGCCATCACAAGTTCGTACAACGCTCAATTTTCTCTTACACTAAATGATCTAACACATTTAGAAGCATTTTTTATTGCCTTATTTCACCAATGACAACTTACTTGATGGATCTTACTCAATTCATAGGTAGGTATAGTGGACTCTCAAAACAAGATTTGGGTTTAATGGTTTTGGATGCACAAGTAGTATCTCTACTTAGTGCGGATTTTTTGGCTAGCAAAGATGGGGGGCAAACACCACATGTTAAAGGATCTATGACAATATAACTTCTATGTGAATATGAACAAACATAAATCATTACGTTGTCTTCCTTGTCCAACGTCAACAATTTTGGCATATAATATTTTGATGGGGCGCACAATCATAAAAGATGTCCAAGATAGTGTATTTGCATGTGAATCTTCTCTTCCCTTATTAATTCTTTCATGAATTGCATCATTGGCCAATGCTATGTTTGTCAACCTCCAATAAATTTTACTACTTATACTCTTCCTTGTGTGATGTCATTACTTACCATAAGATTAGCATATGATCTTTTCCATTTATTTCCTTTCTTTTTATTGAACATGAAAATAAAGAAAGCAAAACTCAACTAAACTTTATTATATATCTCACACACGATTAAAAGGATAGATCACTCGAAAAGAAAGGATCGAACTAAACTTTTATTCAACTAAAGCAAAAGATAACAAAGGATTGAACTAAGATAAATAAAGGCAAAAGATAGTGGTGGTGATACGATACCGGGGCACCTCCCCCAAGCTTGGCCCTAGCCAAGGGGAGTGCTCATAACCGATACTCAAGTCTCCTTTGGTGATGAAGAAGGTGGTGGCGATGGTGAGGTAGCCGCGATCTTATCTTCAGGTTTCCATGGCAAGGGCTCACCATAATAAGAGGAGGAGTGAGTCTCGCGGGTCCTGCAACTCGCAGCCAAACTCATACCTTTAATCCTTGCCTCATATTCAAAGACCTGGTTTTGGAGATCGTAGATCTGGCTTTGAAGAAAGTTGATTTGCTCGTTGAAGGTGAAGACGATGTCCTTCATGGACTTGCCATCCACCTTGAGATCATGGGTGTAGTCCGCGATCATGAGGTGATTGGCATTGAGTCCATGTTCCACCATCCCCTTGCACCTGAAGACCTCCTGCTCCGTATATAGCTTCAAGCCTGGCATCCATGGTTCCTATCCCTTTGGGGCCCTAAACATCGCAGATGTGGAGCACCCCCTCGCGCGTCTCGATAGCTTGAGGGTGCCGCATCACTTCCCGCAAATATGGGTTGATGACGTTCTCGAAGAACTTGTCCTTGGAGGAGCTTGAAGCGACCATGGTGATCTAGATCTGTCAAAAAACAGCGAGAAAAGAAAACAAAAGATTTCTCTGCGATACGGTGGTCAATAGGTTCGGGGGGTATATAAAGATTTTTTTATCTTGGGAAACAAGCAAACGGGAGAAAAACGGAGTCCAGAAGGTTCATCTCCAACGTATCTATAATTTTTGATTGTTCCATGGTATTATATTATCTGTTTTGGATGTTTAATGGGCTTTAATATGCTCTTTTATATTATTTTTGGGACTAACCTATTAACCGAAGGCCTAGTGCGAATTTATTGTTTTTTGGCCTATTTCAGTGTTTTGCAGAAAAGGAATACCAAACGAAATCCAAACGGAATGAAACCTTCGCGATGATCTTTGTTGGAACAAACGCAATCTAGAAGACTTGGAGTTGAAGTCTGGAACTCCGTGAGGCGGCCACGAGGCAGGAGGGCGCCCCCAGGGGGGTAGGCACGCCCCCACCCTCGTGGGCCCCACGGAGCTCCACCGACGTACTTCTTTTGCCTATATATACTATTATACCCTAAAAACACCAGGGGGAGCCACGAAACCACTTTTCCACTGCCGCAACCTTCTGTACCCGTGAGATCCCATCTTGGGGGCCTTTTTCGGCGATCTGCCGGAGGGGGAATCGATCACGGAGGGCTTCTACATCAACACCATAGCCTCTCCGTTGATGTGTGAGTAGTTTACCACAGACCTTCGGGTCCATACTTATTAGCTAGATGGCTTCTTCTCTCTCTTTGGTTCTCAATACAAAGTTCTCCTCGATGTTCTTGGAGATCTATTCGATGTAATACTCTTTTGCGGTGTGTTTGCTGAGATCCGATGAATTGTGGATTTATGATCAAGATTATCTATGAATAATATTTGGTTCTTCTCTGAATTCTGATATGCATGATTTGATATCTTTGCAAGTCTCTTCGAATTATCGGTTTAGTTTGGCCTACTAGATCGATCTTTCTTGCAATGGGAGAAGTGCTTAGCTTTGGGTTCAATCTTGCGGTGTCCTTTCCCAGTGACAGTAGGGGCAGCAAGGTACGTATTGTATTGTTGCCATCGAGGATAAAAAGATGGGGTTTATATCATATTGCTTGAGTTTATCCCTCTACATCATGTCATCTTACTTAATGCGTTACTCCGTTCTTATGAACTTAAAACTCTAGATGCATGTTGGATAGCGGTCGATGTGTGGAGTAATAGTAGTAGATGCAGAATCATTTCGGTCTACTTGACATGGACGTGATGCCTATATTCATGATCATTGCCTAGATATTCTCATAACTATGCGCTTTTCTATCAATTGCTCGGCAGTAATTTGTTCACCCACCGTAATACATGCTATCTTGAGAGAAGCCACTAGTGAAACCTATGGCCCCTGGGTCTCTTTCTATTATATTGCATCTCTTTTATTTACATCACATCTCGTTTTACTATTTTGCAATCTTTACTTTCCAATCTATACAACAAAAATACCAAAAATATTTATCTTACTATCTTTATTAGATCTCACTTTTGTGAGTGACCGTGAAGGGATTGACAACCCCTTTATCGCGTTGGTTGCAAGGTTCTTGATTGTTTGTGCAGGTACTAGGTGACTTGCGTGTTATCTCCTACTGGATTGATACCTTAGTTCTCAAAAACCGAGGGAAATACTTACGCTACTTTGTTGCATCACCCTTTCCTCTTCAAGGGAAAACCAACGCATGCTCAAGAGGTAGCAAGAAGGATTTCTGGCGCCGTTGCCGGGGAGATCTACGCTCAAGTCAAGACATACCAAGTACCCATCATAAACTCTTCTCCCTCGCATTACATTATTTGCCATTCGCCTCTCATTTTCCTCTCCCCCACTTCTAAAACAATTTTCAAAAACCTTTGCCTTTTCTTCGCCTTGATACGTCTCCAACGTATCTATAATTTATGAAGTATTCATGCTATTATATTATCCATCTAGGATGTTTTATGGGCTTTATTATACACTTTTATATTATTTTTGGGACTAACCTATTAACCGGAGGCCCAGCCCAAATTGCTATTTTCTTGCCTATTTCAGTGTTTCAAAGAAAAGGAATATCAAACGGAGTCCAAACGGAATGAAACCTTCGGGAGAGTTATTTTTGGAACGGAAGCAATCCAGGAGACTTGGAGTATACGTCAGGGAAGCAACGAGGAAGCCACGAGGCAGGGAGGCGCGCCCTACCCCCTGGGCGCGCCCCCACCCTCGTGGGCCCCTCGTGGCTCCCCTGACCGACTTCTTTCACCTATATATATCCATATACCCTAAAAACATCGGGGAATAGAATAGGTCGGGAGTTCCGCCGCCGCAAGCCTCTGTAGCCACCAAAAACCAATCAGGACCCTGTTCCGGCACCCTGCCGGAGGGGGGAACCCTCACCGGTGGCCATCTTCATCATCCCGGCGCTCTCCATGATGAGGGGGGAGTAGTTCACCATCGGGGCTGAGGGTATGTACCAATAGCTATGTGTTTAATCTCTCTCTCGTGTTCTTGAGGTGATACGATCTTGATGTATCGCGAGCTTTGCTATTATAGTTGGATCTTATGATGTTTCTCCCCCTCTACTCTCTTGTAATGGATTGAGTTTTCCCTTTGAAGTTATCTTATCGGTTTGAGTCTTTAAGGATTTGAGAACACTTGATGTATGTCTTGGATGTGCTTATCTATGGTGACAATGGGATATCACGTGATTCACTTGATGTATGTTTTGGTGATCAACTTGCGGGTTCTGTGACCTCGTGAAGTTATGCATAGGGGTTGGCATACGTTTTCGTCTTGACTCTCCGGTAGAAACTTTGGGGCACTCTTTGAAGTACTTTGTGTTGGTTTGAATAGATGAATCTGAGATTGTGTGATGCATATCGTATAATCATACCCACAGATACTTGAGGTGACATTGGAGTATCTAGCTGACATTAGGGTTTTGGTTGATTTGTGTCTTAAGGTGTTATTCTAGTACGAACTCTTGAATAGATCGATCTGAAAGAATAACTTTGAGGTGGTTTCGTACCCTACAATAATCTCTTCGTTTGTTCTCCGCTATTAGTGACTTTGGAGTGACTCTTTGTTGCATGTTGAGGGATAGTTATATGATCCAACTATGTTATTATTGTTGAGAGAACTTGCACTAGTGAAAGTATGAACCCTAGGCCTTGTTTCCTAGCATTGCAATACCGTTTACACTCACTTTTATCATTAGTTACCTTTCTGTTTTTATATTTTCAGATTACAAAAACCTATATCTATCATCCATATTGCACTTGTATCACCATCTCTTCGCCGAACTAGTGCACCTACACAATTTACCATTGTATTGGGTGTGTTGGGGACACAAGAGACTCTTTGTTATTTGGTTGTAGGGTTGCTTGAGAGAGACCATCTTCATCCTACGCCTCCCACAGATTGATAAACCTTAGGTCATCCACTTGAGGGAAATTTGCTACTGTCCTACAAACCTATGCACTTGGAGGCCCAACAGCGTCTAAAAGAAGAAGGTTGTGTAGTAGACATCAAGCTCTTTTCTGGCGCCGTTGCCAGCGAGGTGAGTGCTTGAAGGTATATATTTAGATCTTGCAATTGAATCTTTTAGTTTCTTGTTTTATCACTAGTTTATTTTATAAAAGAAAACTACAAAAAAATGGAATTGAGAGTGCCTCATATGCTTCATCTTTTTAATGTCTTTCGTGAAAATAAGGATTCCGATAATTGTGCTCAAGTGCTAGAAGAAGAATGCATTGGAATGTTTGGCACTAAATATTTGAATGATGAGCATGATTGCAATGTTGTTATTATGAATTCCTTGAATATCCATGATGCTAATTATATGCAAAGCCACAAGCTTGGGGAAGCTATGTTTGATGAAGATGATATGTTTTATCCCCCAAGTTTTGATGAGCAAATTTATTATGATGATAGCATGCCTCCTATTTATGATGATTATATTGATGAACATGGGTTTGGAAGAGTGTCAACTTTAGGAACTAATGATCCCACTATTTTGGAGGATGTTGAATCTTATTGTGATAATTATGAAAGTGGATTTGGAGAGGTCATGACTTTATTTAGTGATGAATCCACTATTTCGGAAGAGGTTTCAATTGATTATGATGAGAACAAAGTTGCTACTTATGATGATTATTATGATGAAACTTATGCTATAAAAAGTAGTGATGATTATATTTATAAAACTTGTCATGATTATGATTACCCTTTTGCTGAACATTACTCTTTTAATGTGGAAACAATTTATAGTATTCGAGTCTCTTATGATAGTCCCACTATTCCGAATGAGAGGAAATTTGCTTATGTGGAGAGTAGTAAAATTTCTATGCTTGTGGATCATGAAAAGAATGCTTTATGTGCTGGTTATATTGTTGAATTCATTCATGATGCTACTTAAAATTATTATGAGCGAGGAATATATGCTTGTAGGAATTGCAATAATATCAAGTTTCCTCTCTATGTGCTTAAAGTTTTAAAGTTATGCTTGTTTTGCCTTCCTATGCTAGTTGATTATTGTTCCCATAAATTGTTTTCTCACAAAATCCCTATGCATAGGAAGTATGTTAGACTTAAGTGTGTTTGTCATATGTTTTATGATGTTCTCTTTGTGCTTCAATTCTTGTCTTTCATGTGAGCATCATTAAAATCATCATGCCTAGCTAGAAAGGCATTGAAGAAAAGCGCTTGTTGGGAGACAACCCAATATTTACCCCTACTGTTTTTGTGTGTTCACATGATTAAGCTACTGTAGTAATCATGTTTTATAGCTTTTGTTTCAATAAAGTGCCAAGTAGAACCTTTGTGAAGACTTAGGTGAAGTCTTTATGATCTTGCTGTAAAAACAGAAACTTTAGCACTCACGAGATTAGCTAAAACTTTTTACTGGAGAGTGATATTTAGTTGATTCTTTTTGAAGATGATTACAAGACAAATTCCTCAGGTCCACCAATTTATTTCAGAATTTTTGGAGTTACAGAAGTATTCGAATGATACAGATTACTACAGACTGTTCTGTTTTTGACAGATTCTGTTTTCTATGTGATGTTTGCTTATTTTGATGAATCTATGAGTAGTATCGGAGGGTATGAACCATAGAGAAGTTGGAATATAGTAAATATTACACCAGTATGAATTTAGAATAAGTTCACAACAGTACCTAAGTGGTGATTTATTTTCTTATACTAACGGAGCTTACGAGTTTTCTATTAAGTTTTGTGTTGTGAAGTTTTCAAGTTTTGGGTAAAGATTCAATGGACTATGGAATAAGGAGTGGCAAGAGCCTAAGATTGGGGATGCCCAAGACACCCCAAGGTAATATTCAAGGATAACCAAGACCCTAAGCTTGGGGATGCCCCGGATGGCATCCCCTCTTTCGTCTTCGTTCATCGGTAACTTTACTTGGAGCTATATTTTTATTCACCACATGATATGTGTTTTGCTTGGAGTGTCATTTTGTTTTATTTTGTTTTGCTTGCTGTTTGAATAAAATATCAAGATCTGAAATTATTAAATGTTAGAGAGTCTTCACATAGTTGCATAATTATTTAACTACTCATTAATCTTCACTTATATCTTTTTGGAGTAGTTTGTCATTTACTCGTGTGCTTCACTTATATCCTATGAGTAAATGGTTGAATGAATTGAATATCATAAATCTGAAATTATATATGTTTCATATGCTTATCCCATGGGGAGTAATGACTTTACATATAAAAAGTAGAGGTGGTAAATTTATTGAAGGTTAGCAAACATTGTATTGGTCACTTGAACAATTCATGGAAGAATATTGAAGGAAGAGACATTTCACATATAAATATACTATCTTGGACATCTTTTGTAATTGTGAGCACTCATTAAAACATGACATATTAAAAGGTTGATGTTGGACAAGGAAGACAACGTAATGGGTTATGTTTTCTTATATCTGAAATAAAGTATATTGTCATGGATCATCCAACATGCTGAGCTTGCCTTTCCCCCTCATGCTAGCCAAATTCTTTGCACCAAGTAGAGATACTACTTGTGCTTCCAAACATCCCTTAAACCAGTATTGCCATGAGAGTCCACCATACCTACCTATGGATTGAGTAAGATCCTTCAAGTAAGTTGTCATCGGTGCATGCAATAAAAATTGCTCTCTAAATATGTATGATCTTTTAGCGTGGAGAAAATAAGCTTTATACGATCTTGTGATATGGAAGCAATAAAAGTGACGGACTGCATAATAAAGGTCCCTATCACAAGTGGCAATATAAAGTGACATTCCCTCGCATTAAGATTTTGTGCATCCAACAATAAAAGCGCATGGCAACCTCTGCTTCCCTCTGCGAAGGGCCTATCTTTTATTCTTGTCTTTTACCTTATGCAAGAGTCACGGTGATCTTCACCTTTCCTTTTTACATTTTATCCTTTGGCAAGCACATTGTGTTGGAAAGATTCTGATATATATATCCAATTGGATGTAAGGCATCATGAGCTATTATTATTGACATTACCCTTGAGGTAAAAGGTTGGGAGGCGAATCTATAAGCCCCTATCTTTCTCTGTGTCTGATTAAAACTTTGAACCCATAAATATCGCGTGAGTGTTAGCAATTGTGAAAGACTAAATGATAGTTGAGTATGTGAAGTTTGCTGAATCAAAGCTCTAACATAGACTCTTCCTGAAAATAAGATGAATTGCAATTGTTTGATGACTAATAACACGGTTTGTTAGTTTTCAAGAAAGTTTATGATCTATACTTTAACATGTGAATAGTTTGTTACTTGATCATGAAAAGTTTTATGAGATGAGCTACTGTTATGACATATGATGATGCTAGACAAGGTGATTGAAATTATCATTGATCAAACTTGTGCACCTGCTAGCATTCACACTTCATAAATTATTTCTTTTATCATTTACCTACTCGAGGACGAGCATGAACTAAGCTTGGGGATGCTGATACGTCTCCAACGTATCTATAATTTATGAAGTATTCATGCTATTATATTATCCATCTAGGATGTTTTATGGGCTTTATTATACACTTTTATATTATTTTTGGGACTAACCTATTAACCGGAGGCCCAGCCCAAATTGCTGTTTTCTTGCCTATTTTAGTGTTTCGAAGAAAAGGAATATCAAACGGAGTCCAAACGGAATGAAACCTTTAGGAGAGTTATTTTTGGAACGGAAGCAATCCAGGAGACTTGGAGTATACGTCAGGGAAGCAACGAGGAAGCCACGAGGCAGGGAGGCGCGCCCTACCCCCTGGGCGCGCCCCCCACCCTCGTGGCTCCCCTGACCGACTTCTTTCGCCTATATATATCCATATACCCTAAAAACATCGGGGAATAGAATAGATTGGGAGTTCCGCCGCCGCAAGCCTCTGTAGCCACCAAAAACCAATCGGGACCCCCCTGCCGGAGGGGGGAACCCTCACTGGTGGCCATCTTCATCATCCCGGCGCTCTCCATGATGAGGAGGGAGTAGTTCACCCTCGGGGCTAAGGGTATGTACCAGTAGCTATGTGTTTGATCTCTCTCTCTCTCTCTCTCTCTCTCTCTCTCTCTCGTGTTCTTAAGGTGATACGATCTTGATGTATCGCGAGCTTTGCTATTATAGTTGGATCTTATGATGTTTCTCCCCCTCTACTCTCTTGTAATGGATTGAGTTTTCCCTTTGAAGTTATCTTATCGGATCGAGTCTTTAAGGATTTGAGAACACTTGATGTATGTCTTGCATGTGCTTATCTGTGGTGACAATGGGATATCACGTGATTCACTTGATGTATGTTTTGGTGATCAACTTGCGGATTCCGTGACCTCGTGAACTTATGCATAGGGTTTTCGTCTTGACTCTCTGGTAGAAACTTTGGGGCACTCTTTGAAGTACTTTGTGTTGGTTTGAATAGATGAATCTGAGATTGTGTGATGCATATCGTATAATCATACCCATTAATACTTGAGGTGACATTGGAGTATCTAGGTGACATTAGGGTTTTGGTTGATTTGTGTCTTAAGGTGTTATTCTAGTACGAACTCTTGAATAGATCGATCCGAAAGAATAACTTTGAGGTGGTTTCGTACCCTACAATAATCTCTTCATTTGTTCTCCGCTATTAGTGACTTTGGAGTGACTCTTTGTTGCATGTTGAGGGATAGTTATATGATCCAACTATGTTATTATTGTTGAGAGAACTTGCACTAGTGAAAGTATGAACCCTAGGCCTTGTTTCCTAGCATTGCAATACCGTTTACGCTCACTTTTATCATTAGTTACCTTGCTGTTTTTATATTTTCAGATTACAAAAAACTATATCTATCATCCATATTGCACTTGTATCACCATCTCTTCGCCGAACTAGTGCACCTATACAATTTACCATCGTATTGGGTGTGTTAGGGACACAAGAGACTCTTTGTTATTTGGTTGCAGGGTTGCTTGAGAGCGACCATCTTCATCCTACGCCTCCCACGGATTGATAAACCTTAGGTCATCCACTTGAGGGAAATTTGCTACTGTCCTACAAACCTCTGCACTTGGAGGCCCAACAACGTCTACAAGAAGAAGGTTGTGTAGTAGACATCACGTCTCTTTTCCGTTCGCCTCTTTACGCTTGCCTCTTGTGTGCTTGTGTGTTGGATTGATTGTTTGTCACGATGGCTCAAGATAATACTAAATTATGTGACTTTTCCAATACCAACAACATTGATTTTATTAGCACTCTGATTGCTCCTACTACCGATGATGAATCTTGTGAAATTAATACCGCTTTGTTGAATCTTGTTATGAAAGATCAATTTTCTGGCCTTCCTAGTGAAGATGCCGCTACCCATCTAAACAACTTTGTTGATTTGTGTTATATGCAAAAAAAGAAAGATGTTGATAATGATATTGTTAAATTGAAGCTATTTCCGTTTTCACTTAGAGATCATTCTAAAACTTGGTTCTCTTCTTTGCCTAAAAATAGTATTGATTCATGGAATAAGTGCAAAGATGCTTTTATCTCTAAGTATTTTCCTCCCGCTAAGATCATCTCTCTTAGGAACGATATTATGAATTTGAAGCAACTTGATCATGAGCATGTTGCACAAGCTTGGGAGAGGATGAAATTAATGATACGTAATTGCCGCACACATGGTTTGAACTTGTGGATGATTATACAAAACTTTTATGCCGGATTGAATTTTGCTTCTAGAAATCTTTTAGATTCGGCCGCGGGAGGCACTCTTATGGAAATCACTTTAGGAGAAGCTACTAAACTCCTAGATAATATTATGGTTAATTATTCTCAATGGCACACCAAAAGATCCACTAGTAAAAAGGTTCATGCGATTGAAGAGATTAATGTTTTGAGTGGAAAGATGGATGAACTTATGAAATTGTTTGCTAATAAAAGTGTTTCTTTTAATCCTAATGATATGCCTTTTTCCACTTTGATTGAGAATAATAATGAATCTATGGATGTGAATTTTGTTGGTAGGAACAATTTTGGTAACAACGCGTATAGAGGAAACTTTAATTCTAGGCCGTTTCCTAGTAATTCCTCTAATAATTATGGTAATTCCTACAACAACTCTTATGGAAATTTTAATTATATGCCCTCTGATTTTGAGATTAGTGTTAAAGAATTTATGAGTTCGCAAAAGAATTTCAATGCTTTGGTTGAAGAAAAATTGCTTAAGATTGATGAGTTGGCTCGGAACGTGGATAGAATTTCTCTTGATGTTGATTCTTTGAAACTTAGATCTATTCCACCTAAGCATGACATCAATGAGTCTCTCAAAGCCATGAGAATTTCCATTGATGAGTGCAAAGAAAGAACCGCTAGGATGCGTGCTAAAAAAGATTGCTTTGTGAAAGCGTGTTCTTCTAGTTTTCATGATAATAAAGATGAAGATCTAAAAGTGATTGATGTGACTCCTATTAAATCTTTGTTTTCCAATATGAATCTTGATAAAGATGGGACTGGAGATGAGTCAACTTTAGTTAAAAGGCGTCCCAATGATTCGGAGTTTTTAGATCTTGATGCAAAAATTAATAAAAGTGGGATTGAAGAGGTCAAAACTTTACATAGCAATGAACCCACTATTTTGGATTTCAAGGAATTTAATTATGGTAATTTCTCTTTGATAGATTGTATTTCCTTGTTGTAATCCGTGTTAAATTCTCCTCATGCTTATAATCAAAACAAAGCTTTTACTAAACATATCGTTGATGCTTTAATGCAATCTTATGAAGAAAAGCTTGAACTACAAGTTTCTATCCCTAGAAAAATTTATGATGAGTGGGAACCTACTATTAAAATTAATATTAAAGATCATGAATGCTATGCTTCATGTAATTTGGGTGCTAGTGTTTCCACGATGCTAAAAACTTTGTGCGATGTGCTAGGTTTCCGTGAATTTGATGATTGTTCTCTAAATTTGCATCTTGCGGATTCCACCATTAAGAAACCTATGGGAAGGATTAATGATGTTCTTATTGTTGCAAATAGGAATTATGTGCCCGTAGATTTCATTGTTCTTGATATAGATTGCATCCTACATGTCCTATTATTCTTAGTAGACCTTTCCTTAGAACGATTGGTGCAATTATTGACATGAAAGAAGGAAATATTAGATTCCAATTTCCGTTAAGGAAAGGCATGGAAAACTTTCGTAGAAAGAAAATTAAATTGCCTTATGAATAAATTATGAGAGCCACTTATGGATTGCATACCAAAGATGACAATACCTAGATCTATTCTTGTTTTTATGCCTAGCTAGGGGCGTTAAACGATAGCGCTTGTTGGGAGCCAACCCAATTTTATTTTTGTTCTTTGCATTTTGTTCCTGTTTAGTAATAAATAATTCATATAGCCTCTGTTTAGATGTGGTTTTATGTTTTAATTAGTGTTTGTTCCAAGTAGAACCTTTGGGAAGACATGGGTGAAGTCTTTGCAATCTTGCTGTAAAAAACAGAAACTTCTGCGCTCACGAGATTAGATGCCATTTTTTACTGGATAGTGCTTTTAGGTTGATTCTTCTTGCAGATGATTAATAGAAAAATTACTCACGCCCACCTATTTATTTCAGAATTTTTGGAGTTCCAGAACTATTAGTTAGATACAGATTGCTACAGACTGTTCTGTTCTGACAGATTCTGTTTTTCGTGTGTTGTTTGCTTATTTTGATGAATCTATGAGTAGTATCGGGGGGTATGAACCATATAGAAGTTGGAATACAGTAGGTTTAACCCCAATAAAAATGAAGAATGAGTTCATTACAGTACCTTAAAATGGTGGTTTGTTTTCTTATACTAACGGAGCTCATGAGATTTTCTGTTTAAGTTTTGTGTTGTGAACTTTTCAAGTTTTGAGTAAAGATTTGATGGATTTTGGAATAAGGAGTGGCAAGAGCCTAAGCTTGGGGATGACCAAGGCACCCCAAGGTAAAATTAAAGGACAACCAAAAGCCTAAGCTTGGGGATGCCCCGGAAGGCATCCCCTCTTTCGTCGTCGTCTATCGGTAATTTTACTTGAGGCTATATTTTTATTCACCACATGTTATGTGTTTTTCTTGGAGCGTCTTGTATGATTTGAGTATTTGCCTTTTAGTTTACCACAATCATCCTTTCTGTACACACCTTTTGGAGAGACAGGCATGAATCGGAATTTATTAGAATACTCTATGTGCTTCACTTATATCTTTTGAGCTAGATAATTTTGCTCTAGTGCTTCACTTATATCTTTTTAGAGCACGGTGGTGGTTTTATTTTATAGAAGTTATTGATCTCTCATGCTTCACTTATATTATTTTGAGAGTCTTTTAGAACATCATGGTAATTTGCTTTGGCTATAAAATTAGTCCTAATATGATGAGCATAAGAGATCGGTATAATAAAAACTATCATATAAAGTGCATTGAATATTATGAGAAGTTTGATTCCTTATGATTGTTTTGAGATATGAAGATGGTGATATTAGAGTCATGCTAGTTGAGTAGTTGTGAATTTGAGAAAAACTTGTGTTAAAGTTTGTGATTCCCGTAGCATGCACGTATGGTGAACCGTTATGTGATGAAGTCGGAGAATGATTTATTTATTGATTGTCTTCCTTATGAGTGGCGGTCGGGGACGAGCGATGGTCTTTTCCTACCAATCTATCCCCCTAGGAGCATGCAAATAGTACTTCGTTTCGATAACTAATAGATTTTTGCAATAAGTATGTGAGTTCTTTATGACTAATGTTCAGTCCATGGATTATACGCACTCTCACCCTTCCACCATTGCTAGCCTCTCTAATACCGCACACCTTTCGCCAGTATCATACACCCACCATATACTTTCCTCAAAACAGCCACCATACCTACCTATTATGGCATTTCCATAGCCATTCCGAGATATATTGCCATGCAACTTTCCACTGTTCCATTTATTATGACACGCTCCATCATTGTCATATTGCTTTGCATGATCATGTAGTTGACATCGTATTTGTGGCAAAGCCACCATTCATGATTTTCATACATGTCACTCTTGATTCATTGCACATCACGGTACACCGTCGGAGGCATTCACATAGAGTCATATTTTGTTCTAAGTATTGAGTTGTAATTCTTGAGTTGTAAGTAAATAAAAGTTTGATGATCATCATTATTAGAGCATTATCCCAGTGAGGAAATGATGATGGAGACTATGATTCCCCCACAAGTCGGGATGAGACTCCGGACGAAAAAAAAGAGGCCATAAAAAAAAGAGAAAGGCCGAAATAAAATAAGAAAATAAAAAAATGAGAGAAAAAGAGAGAAGGGACAATGCTACTATCCTTTTACCACACTTGTGCTTCAAAGTAGCACCATGATCTTCAAGATAGAGAGTCTCCTATGTTGTCACTTTTATACTAGTGGGAATTTTTACATTATAAAACTTGGCTTGTATATTCCAATGATGGGCTTCCTCAAATTGCCCTAGGTCTTCGTGAGCAAGCAAGTTGGATGCACACCCACTTAGTTTCGTTTGTTGAGCTTTCATAAACTTATAGCTCTAGTGCATCCGTTGCATGGCAATCCCTACTCACTCACATTGATATCTATTGATGGGCATCTCCATAGCCCGTTGATACGCCTAGTTGATGTGAGACTATCTTCTCCTTTTTGTCTTCTCCACAACCACCATTCTATTCCACCTATAATGCTATGTCCATGGCTCATGCTCATATATTGCGTGAAAAATTGAAAAAGTTTGAGAACATCAAAAGTATGAAACAATTTCTTGGCTTGTCATCGGGGTTGTGCATGATTTAAATATTTTGTGTGATGAAGATAGAGCATAGCTAGACTATATGATTTTGTAGGGATAACTTTCTTTGGCCATGTTATTTTCAGAAGACATGATTGCTTTATTAGTATGCTTGAAGTATTATTGTTTTTATGTCAATATTAAACTTTTGTTTTGAATCTTATGGATCTGAACATTCATGCCACAATAAAGAGAATTACATTGAAAGTTATGTTAGCACATCAAAAATTCTGTTTTTATCATTTACCTACTCGAGGAAGAGCAGGAATTAAGCTTGGGGATGCTGATACGTCTCCAACGTATCAATAATTTTTGATTGTTCCGTGCTATTATATTATATGTTTTGGATGTTTAATGGGCTTTAATATGCTCTTTTATATTATTTTTGGGACTAACCTATTAACCGAAGGCCCAGTGCCAGTTTCTGTTTTTTTGCCTATTTCAGTGTTTTGCAGAAAAGGAATACCAAACGGAATCCAAACAGAATGAAACCTTCGCGATGATCTTTCTTGGAACAAACGCAATCCAGAAGACTTGGAGTTGAAGTTTCGAGCTCCGCGAGGCGGCCACGAGGCAGGAGGGCGCACCCAGGGGGGTAGGCGCCCCCACCCTCGTGGGCCCCATGGAGCTCCACCGACGTACTTCTTTCGCCTATATATACTCTTATTCCCTAAAAACATCAGGGGAGCCACGAAACCACTTTTCCACCGCCGCAACCTTCTGTACCAGTGAGATCCCATCTTGGGGCCTTTTCCGGCGATCTGCCGGAGGGGAATCGATCACGAAGGGCTTCTACATCAACACCATAGCCTCTCCGATGATGTGTGAGTAGTTTACCACAGACCTTCGGGTCCATAGTTATTAGCTAGATGGCTTATTCTCTCTCTTTGGTTCTCAATACAAAGTTCTCCTCAATGTTCTTGGAGATCTATTCGATGTAATACTCTTTTGCGGTGTGTTTGCCGACATCTGATGAATTGTGGATGTATGATCAAGATTATCTATCAATAATATTTGGTTCTTCTCTGAATTATTATATGCATGATTCGATATCTTTGCAACTCTCTTCGAATTATCGGTTTAGTTTGGCCTACTAGATTGATCTTTGTTGCAATGGGAGAAGTGCTTAGCTTTGGGTTCAATCTTGCGGTGTCCTTTCCAGTGACAGTAGGGGCAGCAAGGCACGTATTGTATTGTTGCCATCGAGGATAAAAAGATGGGATTTATATCATATTGCTTGAGTTTATCCCTCTACATCATGTCATCTTGCTTAATGTGTTACTCTGTTCTTATGAACTTAATATTCTAGATGCATGCTGGATAGCGGTCGACGTGTGGAGTAATAATAATAGATGCATAATTGTTTCGGTCTACTTGACACGGACGTGATGCCTATATTCATGATGATTGCCTAGATATTATCATAACTATGCGCTTTTCTATCAATTGCTCGGCAGTAATTTGTTCACCCATCGTAATACATTCTATCTGGAGAGAAGCCACTAGTGAAACCTATGCCCCCGGTCTCTTTCTTATTATATTGCATCTCTTTTATTTACATCACATCTCGTTTTACTATTTTGCAATCTTTACTTTCCAATCTATACAACAAAAATACCAAAAATATTTATCTTACTATATTTATTAGATCTCACTTTTGCGAGTGACCGTGAAGGGATTGGCAACCCCTTTATCGCGTTGGTTGCAAGGTTCTTGATTGTTTGTGCAGGTACTAGGTGACTTGCGTGTTATCTCCTACTGGATTGATACCTTGGTTCTCAAAAATTGAGGGAAATACTTACGCTACTTTGCTGCATCACCCTTTCCTCTTCAAGGGAAAACCAACGCATGCTCAGGAGGTAGCAAAGGTACCCGAGGTGGGCACAACCCACCTGGGCGCACCTGGCAAGCAGGCGTGCCCTGGTGTCTTGTGCCCACCAGGTTTGCCTTCCTAGTTGTTTCTTATTTTCCTAATTTTCAATATATTCCAAAACTGACAGAAAATATTTTTGCGTATTTTTCAGAGTCCGTTTACTTACCGTATCACGTACCTCCTCTTTTTCGATTATTCTGGAGCATTCTGGAAGGTTTCTTTTATGTGTTCCTCTGGTGTCATTGTTTGAATAATATTGCATTTAACATTAATGGGCGTACCTGAGATATAATGTTTTATTCTTTGCCCATTGACAACCTTCGAGTTAGTACCTTCGACATTATTTATTTTGATAGCTCTAGATCGATAAACCTCCTCGATAACATAGGGTCCTTCCCATTTAGAGAGAAGCTTTCCTGCAAAGAATCTGAAAAACGAGTTGTACAAAAGAACATATTCTCCAACTTTGAACTCATGCTTTTGGATTCTTTTATCATACCATCTTTTGACTTTTTCTTTAAATAACTTGGCATTTTCATAAGCTTAGGTTCTCCATTCATCTAGTGAGCTAATATCAAATAACCTCTTTTTACCAGCAAGTTTGAAGTCATAGTCGAGTTCTTTAATTGCCCAATATGCTTTAGTTCTAACTCAAGAGGCAAATGACAAGCTTTTCCATAAACCATTTTGTAAGGAGACATACCCATGGGATTTTTATATGTTGTTCGGTAAGCCCAAAGTGCATCGTCTAATTTCTTAGATCAATTCTTTCGGGGCCTATTGATATTTTTTGTAAAACTATTTTTATTTCTCTATTATTAAGTTCAACTTGACCACTAGACTGAGGATGATAGGGGGATGCAATTCTATGGTTAACATCATACTTAGCAAGCATTTTATGGAAAGCACCATGAAAACAATGTGAACCACCATCAGTCCTTAAATATCGAGGGACTCCAAACCTTGGGAAAATAACTTCCTTAAGCATTTTTATAGAGGTGTTGTGATCAGCACTACTAGTTGGAATAGATTCTACCCACTTAGTATTGTAATCAACAACAACCAAAATATGTGTATACCCATTAGAGGAAGGTAAAGGTCCCCTGTAATCGAAACCCCAAACATCAAATGGTTCAACATCAAGAGAATAATTCATAGGCATTTCCTAACGCTTACCAATATTACCAATTATTTGACATTCATCACAAGATGAAACAAACTTACGGGCATCTTTGAAGAGAGTAGGCCAATAAAAACCAGATTGCAATACCTTGTGAGCAATTCTATCTCCCGCATGATGCCCTCCGTAAGCTTCGAAGCACATTTTCGTAGGATTTGTCCCTGTTCATGCTCAAGTACACAACGTCTAATAATACCATCTACCCCTTCTTTATAAAGATGTGGGTCATCCCAAAGGTAATGTCTTAAATCATAGAAGAATTTTTTTCTTTTGTTGGTAAGTGAAGCTAGGTGATATATGTTTAACAACAATATAATTAGCATAGTCAGCATACCAAGGAGTGTTATGAGAAACATTTATTGCAGCTAATTGCTCATCTGGAAAACTATCATTAATAGGTTGTGGGTCATCAAGACTATTTTCTAACCTAGACAAGTTATCTGCTATGGGGTTCTCGGCTCCTTTTCTATCAGTGATATGCACGTCAAATTCTTGTAGCAAGAAAACCCACCTAATGAGTCTAGGTTTAGCATCTTTCTTTTCCATAAGATATTTAATAGCAGCATGATCAGTGTGAATAATCACTTTAGAATCAACAATGTAAGATCTAAATTTATCACAAGCAAACACACCTGCTAAGAATTCTTTTTTAGTAGTAGCATAATTTCTTTGGGCACTCTCTAGAGTTTTACTAGCATAATGGATAACATTTAATTTCTTATCAACTCTTTGTCCTAAAATAGCACCAACAACATAATCACTAGCATCACACATGATTTCAAAAGGCAAGTTCCAATCTGCTGGTTGAATAATAGGTGCAGAAATTAAGGCTTCCTTAAGTGTTTCAAAGGCTTCTACACAAGTATCATAAAAATCAAATGGGACATCCTTTTGTAAAAGATTTGTAAGAGGCCTAAATTTTTGAGAGAAGTCTTTAATAAATCTCCTATAGAAACCAGCATGACCTAGGAAACTAGGAATACCTTTAATATCTCTGGGACACGGCATTTTCTCAACTGCATCAACTTTAGCTTTATCCACCTCAATACCTCGTTCAGAAATTTTATGTCCCAGGACAATACCTTCATTAATCATAAAGTGGCACTTCTCCCAATTCAAGACGAGATTAGTTTGCTCGCATCTCTGCAAAACTCAATCAAGGTTTCTTAAGCAATCATTAAAAGAAGTTCCGTAAACGGAAAAACCATCCATGAAAACCTCAATAATCTTTTCACAAAAATTAGAGAATATAGCAGTCATACATCTTGGAAAAGTAGCAGGTGCATTGCATAAACCAAAAGGCATACGTCCATAAGCATAAGTTCCAAAAGGACAAGTAAAGGTGGGTTTCTCTTGATCAGGTTGTGAAACAGGTATTTGAGAAAAACCATAATATCCATCGAGAAAACAAAAGTGTGTGTGCTTAGATAGCCTTTCTAGAATTTGATCAATAAAAGGCAAAGGGTAATGATCTTTTTATTTGCTTTATTGAATTTTCTAAAATCAATTACCGTTCTATAGTCAGTGACAATTCTTTGTGGGAATAAGTTCATTTTTATCATTAGGAACAACAGTAATACCTCCTTTCTTAGGGACACAATGTACATGACTTACCCATCTACTATCAGCTATGGGATAAATTATACCTGCTTCCAGAAGCTTCAGTATTTCAGTTCTTACCACTTCTTTCATTTTAGGATTTAAACGCCTTTTGTGATCAACAACGGGTTTAGCATCAGGTTCCATATTAATCTTGTGCTGACAGAGAGTGGGACCAATGCCCTTAAGATCACCAAGAGTATATCCAATAGCAGCTCGGTGCTTCTTCAGAATTTTCAATAATCTTTCTTCTTTATGTTCTGAAAGGTTAGCACTAATAATAACAGGATATATCTTTTTCTCGTCAAGATAAGCATATTTCAAAGTGTCTGGCAATTGTTTTAATTCAAACACAGGATCCCCTTTAGGTGGAGGATGACCTCCTAGAGTTTCAGTAGGCAAATTATGTTTAAGCAGAGGTCGTTGTTCAAAGAAAATTTTATCTATCTCATTTCTTTCATGCATATGCATATCATTTTCATGGTCTAGCAAATATTGTTCTAGTGGATCAGTAGGAGGCACGACAATAGAGGCAAGACTGATTATTTCATCCTTACAGACAATTCTCTCTTATGGTGTTTTCTATTGAACTTGGAAAAAATAAACTCATGAGACTCATCACCAAAACTAACACCGACAGTTTGTTTCCCACAATCTATTTTAGCATTAACGGTGTTCAAGAAAGGTCTACCAAAGATAATGGTACAAATGTAGCGACCCGACCCAAATGGATCAAGTCTCTGTGCTTACGTGTCATCCCTGGATCGGTATGCTGACACACACAGTACTCGAGGATTTATAACAGAGAGCAATCACATGTAAAAAGTAACGTAAATACTATTACCTCAATCCATATAGTGGAAGTAATAACAAAGTTGTGGAGTCCCAACAACACCAACGACAAAGTTGAGTGTAGACATCGTAACCCTATCGAATCACTTACTCGTCGTAAAATTCCTGCAACATGAGACGTTGCAACCATGTAGGTCAGTACGTTGAATGTACTGGCGATTTCACACCATAGAATAATGATGAAAATGTCTATCTCTATATGCATATTTGGCTGGTGGAGGCTCTAAGTTTAATTTTGCATAAAGCTAATTTTTCCCTACAACAAAGGAACACATTTTTATTTTTCCATTATTGAGAAGGTTCCTCCAACTCAATCCCAAAATTCCCAAATTATTAATAACCCAATACATTAATTAAGTAACGTGATGAGATCAACCAATAACTCACTTCCAGATACTCAATGTTGTACATAACCGGGGACACGGCTAATCATGATTTGTTTGTACACTCTGCAGAGGTTTGCGCACTTTTCCCCACAAGACTCGATCTCCTCCGTTGAATTCCTTGCACTGCCTGATGTTTGAGAACCGGATGATCGAGACATAGTCTTTCTGAGGAGGTCCCCTTAACCGATAGATAGGTCGGTACACCTACAATTCCCCTACATCTGCTAGCCTATCATGGAAAGGTTTCCCACAACTTACTCAACTATGCCAGAGCCCATAATGGCTTGTGGCTACACACGAAAGTTTCTAGGCATGAAATCGTATGATCCCTTTGAGCCTGGGTGGCATTCCATAGGGTAATCACGCGGGTACTCCGGGATTCCCTTGGGCAAGCACTAGTTTCTCCAAGTGCCTCGGCAAGCCACTGGTTTCTCCAGGGTGCCCCAACCATTCCACCCAGATGTGTGTTGATGTTGCCACCTTAAGTTACCCTTAATTATTATTTCTCTCATAACTTGCATGAATCTCACATACCAATCCCCGTCTACAAGCATGGCTAAGCAATATGTAACAAAACGTATATTCCCGGGGTGATCAAAAGTCATAGGTTCCTACCTCATCAACTACATAGCATAACCACATGTTCCCAATCCTACTCATGCAATCTTTGAGGATGAAACTAATGCAAGTAAAACTTGGTATAGGAAGAATATGATCAAAGTGTGAACTTGCCTTGTATTATTGATGAAGATTCCTCGCACTCATAATTCCTGATAGTTCTACTCGTCACACTCCGATAAATCTGTCATCAGCAAGCAATTATTTGCACACATAAGAAATCACTCAAAGGTCCAAAAGAACGAAGGAAATACTTCGGAAAACTTCAAAACCATCAAATTAAACTTCTGGACAGAAACATATTTTTAACAGTAGCAAAATTGTGTGATTTTGATCTTAACAGAAAGTACATGTCAAGAGCTTTGATTTGCAAAAAGAATCAATTAAATCGGAGTTATAAAACTCAAGTTATAGCCAAAACAAGTTTGAACATGAATCTGCTCTAATTCAAATTTTAAAATTTCAAAAAGTTTATTTCATAAGTTCTCTGGATAGAGGGGATCATGATGAAGAACTTGGCATTGGTTTCGCTGAATTTGGACAAACAGTTTAAAAGTTGTGCTAGTTTGAAAAACAGGGACTGATCTGTAAGAAAATAATTGCATCTATGTCCCTGGACACGTGATAGAAAACTAACGGACGAACGTCCACTACAGAAGCTTATGTGACGAAGTCGTTTGCTGCAAAGGTGAAACCGGCGAACGTCCGCTAAAAAAAGATACCGGTTAAAAAAACAAATCTAATCTAATCCTAACCGTAGAATGGAGATCGGACGGGCGAGGAGTAGCGGCGGCTTACCGCGCTGGTGGGCGTCGACGTTGCCGGATAAGGAGACGGCTGCGGCGTCGAGGTTGTCAGGGTGGGGTCTCCGGTGGCCCTCCGGCTCGGGCGAAACCATGGGGAGAAGCGGCTCGGGGTGACGCGTCCGACGATGGAGGCGGCGGCGGTCAGGAGCGAAGGTGGAGCGCGGGGCAACGGCGGCGACGGTTGCGGACGGCGGTGGTTTGCGGCTTGGAGGAGGAGGGAGAGAGGGGTCGGTGGCTTTTATAGGAGGGAGTGGAGGCGGTGCCTTGGGTGAGGGGCCGATGCGGAGGCGGAGTCCTGGTCGAGGACGGCGTCGGCCGGCGAGGCGTGGCCGAGGCGGACTCCCGCCCGGAGTCGGGGATGACGCGGAGCTGGGCTGGGCCGCAGCCTGGCTTGCGAGCTGGGCCGGCCCAGTTTGGCGGCTCCTCACTTAAAAAAACACAGACATAACGAAATAAAATAAAACCAAAATAAAAATATAATATAGGCATATTATATATCAAATTTTTTAGAAAAAGATTTTCTAAAACATGAACATGTTTTCAGCGGCAAATAAATTCTACCAAAAATTAAATAAAGAAAACAGTTCTACTGGTTTATTTAAAAACCAAATAAAAATATTTTAAAATAGCAAAATGATTTCAAACTCATCTTTATCCACTTTTCTACTGTAGGGAATCATTTTACCCTATTTTCCATATATTTTATTTTTGGAGAAAATTAATTTGAATAAAAACCAAATAACTCCAAATTAAAAGTGGGTTTCAAAATAACTACAAAAGGACTTTCAATTTGATTCTTTGAAACTTCTAGCTCTCTTTCTTAGCATTTGAAGAAGTCATTTTATCTTCTCTCATGAAACTCATTGAGTTGCATAAAGTTTTTGAATTTGGAATATTTCCAAATGGAATTCAAATCTTTTCAAAACCCTGTTCATTTATTTAGATGGAAGAAGTCATATCATCTTCACTCTAGGGTTTTGTGATGAAATGAATTTTAATTCATGTAGATCATAAATGCAAGGTGAAAGTTCGGGAAAGTCATTTCATTCCCTCTCTTTCAACTTTCAAAAAGAAAAGGTTTCAGATTCCACTCAATTTCACACAACAAATCACTCAAGCAATCATTATTACCTAATTAATATAACATTCAAAAATTTAGAATTTTGGGACGTTACAACAAAAGTCATCTTGTGGGGAACCAAGAACTAGAAAATTAGTAGGATATTTTATTTTCCCACACAAGACTTCAACATCTCTAACAATCCCAAGTGGTGTGATGGTGTCTCTATTAGCAAGCTTAATAGTAACATCTATGTCTTCTATTTCAGCGGGTGCGATGTCATTCATAGTTTCTTGATATAAGGTAACGGAAATAGCACGCACGCTAGCACCTAAGTCACATAAACCATGATAACAATGATCTCCTATTTTGACTGAGACAACAGGCATGCCAACAACAGGTCTATGTTTATCTTTTTCATTGGGTTTGGCAATTCTAGCAGCTTCATCAGAGAAGTAAATAACATGCCCATCTATATTACCAAGAGATCTTTAACCATAGCGACACTAGGTTCTTGTAGCATCGAAAGTATGTCTAGAGGGGGGTGATTAGACTAATTGACCAAATAAAAATCTAGCCTTTTCCCAATTTTAAGTCTTGGCAGATTTTAGCAATTTATCACAAGTCAAGCAATTAACCTACACATGCAATTCTAAGAGTATCGCAGCGGAATGTAAATCATTTCATATGAAGGTAAAGGGGAGGAGTTTGGAGGGAGCAAACGCAATGTAGACACTGAGATTTCTGGCACGTCGATGGAGACTTCAACCCACGAAGGGTAACGGTTGCGCGAGTCCATGGAGGGCTCCACCCACGAAGGGTCCACGAAGAAGCAACCTTGTCTATCCCACCATGGCCATCGCCCACGAAGGACTTGCCTCACTTGGGTAGATCTTCACAAAGTAGGCGATCTCCTTGCCCTTACAAACTCCTTGGTTCAACTCCACAATCTTGACGGGGGCTCCCAAGTGACACCTAACCAATCTAGGAGACGCCACTCTCCAAAAGGTAATAGATGGTGTGTTGATGATGAACTCCTTGCTCTTGTGCTTCAAATGATAGTCTCCCCAACACTCAACTCTCTCTCACAGATTTGGATTTGGTGGAAAGATGATTTGAGTGGAAAGCAACTTGGGGAAGGCTAGAGATCAAGATTCTTGTGGTTGGATTGGAATGTCTTGGTCTCAACACACGAGTAGGTGGTTCTCTCTCAGAAAATGAATAATGGAAGGGTAGGCATGTTCTGATTGCTCTCTCCACGAATGGAGGAAGGGTGGAGGGATATATATAGTCTCCAGACAAAACCTAACTGCTACACACAATTTACCAAACTCGGTGAGACCGAATAGTGAAACTCGGTCAGACCGATTCAGTTCAAAATGTGAACGTTAGGCTTTTCGGTGGGACCGACAAGATCAACTCGGTGGGACTGATTTTGTTAGGGTTAGGGCATAACTTAATCTCGGTGAGACCGATCACATGAACTCGGTGAGACTGATTTCAGTAATAGGCAAACAGAGAGTTGGTCAGGCAAACTCAGTGGGACCGATCGCTCATTTTGGTGAGACCGAAATGTTATGAAAAGGAAACAGAGAGTTTACATTGCGAACTCGGTGGGACCGATCGCTCATTTTGGTTAGACCGAAACGTTACGAAGGGAAATAGAGAGTTTGCAATCCCATCTCGGTGAGACCGAGATCCCTATCGGTGAGACCGAACTGATTAGGGTTTCTGGCTATGGCTATGTCAAATGAACTCGGTGGCGCCGGATAGATCAAATCGGTGGGGCCGAGTTTGACTTTTGGTTTGGGACATATGTGGATATGAGAAAGTGGTTGAGGGCTTTTAGAGCATATCACTAAGCATTTTGAGCAAGCAAGCCATTAAGCAACACCTCATCCCCTTTAATAGTATTAGCTTTTCCTATGGACTCAATGTGATCTTGGATCACTAAAATGAAAATGTGGAGTCTTGAGCTTGTGCCAATATGTGTCGTTAGCATTTTGAGGGGTCCACATCTCTAGTACATGCCATGCCAATCATTGAACTTTATAAAAAGATTATATTGAATGGATATTTGTTCAATGAGCTACATGTTGTTAATAATTACCAAAACCACCCAGGGATTAGTTGCACTTTCAATCTCCCCCTTTTTGGTAATTGATGACAACATATAGATCAAAGCTTCGACAAATGATAAAAGGAATGAAATATATCGTCGCTTTGAGAAGTATGTGATAAGTAAGAGCTCCCCCTAAATTTGTGCATTATTTAAAATTTGCTTTTGAATGCAAATGCACAATCGATTAGGATCATAGGTTACTCTTCCGTGGCACATACATCTTGGTGGAGCACTCAAAATGATAGAATATGAAATATACACTCATCACCAAGACAAAGTGAATGATCATACATGAGAGATAGATAATATCATCATCCAAGCACAAACATTAAAGTATGATATGATCAAACACATGACCATACAAGTATCTCACACACACAACAATAAAGTATCATCCAAGCAAGCAAACAAATAAGTAGCCAACAAGTAGAAAAAGAGATAGCAAAAAGAAGCAAATCTCTCTCTCTCATCCTATGATCTATACACTTTCTCCCCCTTTGGCAACAAGTTACCAAAAAGCTTAAAAATGCCTAGTGCTATGCGGCTCTCTAAGCTTGATTTTCGGGAGGTGGCGTGGAGAGGAGTCCTGCAACAAATGCATTTGTAGAGGTAGTAGGATGTAACGCCCCGAGACCGACGGTTCAGAAGACTTCCATATTTTTCGTGATCACCATGTGTTTCTTTTGTGCTTGCTATTTTATTTTTCATTGCATCATGTCATCATGTCATTAATTTTTAAAAAAACTCAACTAAGTAAATTGCATGGATCTTCGATCCATTTAAATCGAGGGAAATGCACATGGTGATTTCTCTTTATAACATATATCCTCCCAATATTATTAGGGAACTATATTAAAATATTCCATTAATTGGAGTTCACCATAACACACTTGTAAATATCCCAATGCCTTTGTTATCTTAATTCTTGGTCTCCAACCTCCCATTATATTTTTTCATGTTATCCGGAGCTCCACCAAAAATCCGATCATTTTTGGACCTTCCCAACCCTCACTCCTATTCAAATCATTTGAATTAAATTCAAATGCATTTGAATTTATATTGTCCAATCAGGCCACTTCTATTTTTCCTGGATCAAGCGCATTTTTGTGAGTCCGGGAAAATAATCCCCATGTCCAACTTCTTTCCCTAACCCTCTCTTTCTTTTCTTCTCTCTAATTATTTTCTGTTAAAGAAAGAGAGAGAGAGAGAGAGAGAGAGAGAGAAGAGAGAGCCCAGCCGCCAGGCCTCTGGCCACTTCCCTCTCTACTGGGCCGGCCTCTAAGGCCCATCCTTCCTCCCAGTAACCCTAGCCTCACCCCGATCCATCTCCTCGTCCTCCTCTTTCCCACGCGCGCCGCCATCCCTCTCTCGCCCACGCCTTGCCTCCTACGACGCCCGAAGCCATGCCCCGTCGCCACTCCGGCCGGCGAGTCCAGGCCGCCCAGCTCGCCCCGCCTCGTTCCCGGAGGGAACCGATGCTCCCGCGCCTCCTCCTCACCCAGTCCCCGTCGTCCGAGCGCTCGAGGAGAGGAGCTCCTCAAGCACCTGCTTCCGCGTCCGTCGTCCTCGCGTCTCCCTTCCTCGTCCCGCACCCGAGCTCCTAGAGCCCAAGCCGTCCCCGAGCTCCTCCTCCTTGCTGCTTCGTCTATCGCCGAGCAGGAGCTCCGCCGCCTCGACTACTGGTCTGGTCGCCATCGGCCGCTCCCTCCCGCTCACCTCCTTCTTCTCTTCCTCGCGCGCCCGCGACCATGGCTGCCTCGTCATCAAGCTCGCCTTCATCTCCCTGGTGACTGACTGCGTCGACCTCCTCTGCAAGGACAAGCCACTGCTGCTGCCACCACCACCACCTTGCTCCGTCGCTCGCCTCCCCCACGACCTCGCGTCGCCCCGCTGCCCGAGCCGTCCTCTCCGCCCTCCTCCTGCGCCGCACACACACGCCCCGCGCCTCACCTCCATGGCCTTCTGCCCGAGCCACCACGACCATGTGCGCCTCCCTCATGGTTGCCGTGCTGTCGGTTTTTCATGCCTCGTCCTGCTGTTGTGGGTGCCTCACGAGCCGCCGATGTCCTCGCGTGCTGCTCTGTCCGATAGGGCTCCCTTCCAAGACAAGCTGGCTGCCCCGTTGGCCCTGCTGCCTTTGTCATGGCCAAGTCAACCCAGACGCCCGGAGCACATCTTTGGTTGCACACCAAGTCGGCCATGCCTTGCTGCCTCTTGTACACTGTTGGTCAACAGCTGATGCACGCCAAGTACTTCGACTACAGCCGATACCCCGAGGACACCGAATACGACTACTCACGGGAGCCGTCAAGTTCATCTACGTGCATGTACGACTACACATCTGGGATGCGTCCAGTACCTCTATGGAAGACACGAACGTCTATGAACCGTGTACGACGAACATTGCCAAAGACCGTCGTGTGTACCACTACCATCGCCGAAGACCCGTGTAACGGAACCGTCAAGTTCGACTACCTCCGCGTGTACCACTACTTCCACTACCGTCGCGAGAACGACTACTTCCACTACGGCTCGTGAACCACTACTTCCCTCGACGATTTTGAACCGCTCCGAAAATGCATGCTTCGAAGCTTCGGTTTCGTTCCGGAGTTGTGAGGATTCGTTCGACTACGTCCGATTGTCTTCTTCATGGACTCGTTCTTCTTCCTTGCGGGATCTCAGGCAAGATGACCATACCCTCGAAATCACTTCTATCTTTGCTTGCTAGTTGTTCGCTCTATTGCTATGCTGCGCTACCTATTCACTTGCTCTTCAAGCCTCCCAAACTGCCATGAACCTCTAATCTTTGTCACCCTTCCTAGCAAACCGTTGTTTGGCTATGTTACCGCTTTGCTCAGCCCCTCTTATAGCGTTGCTAGCTGCAGGTGAAGGTGAAGATTGCTCCATGTTGGATTATGTTTATGTTGGGATATCACAATATCTCTTATATTATTAATGCATCTATATACTTGGTAAAGGGTGGAAGGCTCGGCCTTATGCCTGGTGTTTTGTTCCACTCTTGCCGCCCTAGTTGTCGTCATACCGGTGTTATGTTCCTTGATTTTGCGTCCCTTACGCGGCTGGGTGATTTATGGGACCCCCTTGACAGTTCGCTTTGAATAAAACTCCTCCAGCAAGGCCCAACCTTGGTTTTACATTTGCCTCACCTAGCCTTTTTCCCTTGGGAGTCGCGCTCCCGAGGGTCATCTTATTTTACCCCCCGGGCCAGTGCTCCTCGGAGTGTTGGTCCAAACTAGAGCCACTTGCAGCGCCACCTCGGGGAAACTTGAGGGCTGGTTTTAGTTGTACGTAGTGTTCATCCGGTGTGTCCTGAGAACGAGGTACGTGCGACTCCTATTGGGATTGTCGACACATCGGGCGGCTTTGCTGGTCTTGTTTTACCATTGTCGAAATGTCTTGTAAACCGGGATTCCGAGACTGATCGGGTCTTCCCGGGAGAAGGTTTATCCTTCGTTGACCGTGAGAGCTTATAATGGGCTAAGTTGGGACACTCCTGCAGGGTATAAACTTTCGAGAGCCGTGCCCGCGGTTATGTGGCAGATGGGAATTTGTTAATATCCGGTTGTGGAGAACTTGACACTTGACCGTAATTAAAACGCATCAACCGCGTGTGTAGCCGTGATGGTCTCTTCTCGGCGGAGTCCGGGAAGTGAACACGGTTTCTGGGTTATGTTTGACGTAAGTAGGAGTTCAGGATCACTTCTTGATCATTGCTAGTTCACGACCGTTCCGTTGCTTCTCTTCTCGCTCTCATTTGCGTATGTTAGCCTCCATATATGATAGTGCTTGCTGCAGCTCCACCTCACTACCCCATCTTTTTCCTATAAGCTTAAATAGTCTTGATCTCGCGGGTGTGAGATTGCTGAGTCCTCGTGACTCACAGATACTTCCAAAACAGTTGCAGGTGCCGATGATACCAGTGCAGATGATGCTACCGAACTCAAGTGGGAGTTCGACGAGGATCTTGGTCGTTACTATGTTTCTTTTCCTGTTGATCAGTAGTGGAGCCCAGTTGGGACGATCGGGGATTTAGCAGTTGGGTTGTCTTCTTTTCTTTTGGTTCCGTAGTCGGACCTATGTGTGTATCTTGAATGATGTATGAATTTATTTATGTATTGTGTGAAGTGGCGATTGTAAGCCAACTCTTTATCCCATTCTTGTTCATTACATGGGATTGTGTGAAGATGACCCTTCTTGCGACACAACCACAATGCGGTTATGCCTCTAAGTCGTGCCTCGACACGTGGGAGATATAGCCGCATCGTGGGTGTTACAAGTTGGTAATCAGAGCCATCCCCGACTTAGGAGCCCCCTGCTTGATCGAATCGCTGACGTTGATGAGTCTAGAACAAAAATGTTTTGAGTCTTAGGATTATATATATCGGAGAGTAGGATTCTTTTTACTCCTCAGTCCCTTCGTCGCTCTGGTGAGGCCTCCTGACGTAGAAGTTTTGACTCTTCTCTCCTCAAATCTCACTACCTTTTTTTAGGATCACGCGGGTATCTTAGAATCGTTCCGATGGTTTTGTGACGAGAACATTGTTCTTGGTGCCTCCTGACATTTAGGGGTTGTGGCAGTGTCCCAGGGAGTTGAGCTCCGAGGTGTTGTCGTCACAATTTTATCATTGCAGTTCTGGAATACCTGAGTTTCGCCGACATCGAAAATCTCTTTTATGCAGTTGTTGGTGAGATCACCTCGACGCCACCCAGTACTGGGGCGGGAGTTCGGGAGTATTACCATAACTCGTATAACAGATGCTTTTCGAACGTCGAGGTAAACGATTTCCGAAGGTTTCTTGGTTATGTGTTGAAGGATGGATACAGCTGGATCTAGGTTTTGTTAATTTGGGTAATATATTTTGTGTCCCCTGTATCCCTAACACCTGATTGCATAACCAGAAAGTTTCGGGAGTTTATAAGTGGGAATTCAAGTAGCTCCTAGGATATCTTTCCGACAGATGCATGATATGAGATTGGGGTTCGACGTCTAGTGGTCCGCCTTTCCATGGTTGGTTTTACAGTGGTCTCATAGTGTCTTAAAGAGTCCTTGGCTATGCCGACTCGGGGATGTTTCGTATGTCATGTGCACTGCCTTGTACATGATGGTGTTGTACGATCGAGCCCGTGTGGGCCCCACCATGAAAACTTCGGACGAAATCTCTATCATATGTTTGTTCCGGCTTATTTCCTAAGCCAATCCTTTGTTTTGTTTTAAGTTGTGGTATTCGAGTTGCTTCAATGTCAAGTGTTGAATCCATACCTTCCCTAAGCGGTGTTCTCATATTGCTATGTGAATACTAATCCTTCTTGATCATCGAGATCGTCATGTTAATTCTGTTCCAACCGGTGTGTTTCTCTTCAAGTGCATCCAGTCATTCCAACGTTCGCAAGATCAATTCTAAGCTTTTCTCAACGGTGTTCGTTTCATCCGACCCAAGTTGTCTTTGTTTTCCCACCCTCCCACCCTTTTTCTTTAAGGACTCAGATTTCTTAACCAAGTATCCATTTTATTCACGTGAGGTCTCTTCATTGTTTTCCTTCAATGTTCTCACCCGGTGATTCTTCATGAAGATACTATCGAAACTTCGAGTTTATTATTCTTCGTTCCTTTTTCTTCTCCGGTGAATTCAATTCAAGCTTTCAGTGTCGATCATAGCCCTTTCCTCCTTTCAAATGCTTTCTCATGCTGGTGTACCTTTTAATCATCCACTTCTCGCCATTCATTTATTCTGGAGTGCCGAAGATATCTCAGAAGATTCACATTTCCATTCCAAATCCGTTCAAGCTATTTTGAGGTTGTTATCTCATTCAAGCCATTTAATTCAACCGGCGCAATCTTTCTATTAATCATTCAACGGTGTTTCTTTTGAGTGGGCCCTAACCCACCGGTCTTTTTCCAGGATCTGACCTGACTCTTCTAATTTTTCCGGAGTTACTCTCAAATTCATTGCAAAGTTTGACGTAAGAATGAATTATCATCAGTCAAATGTCTTTCTCCAAGATCTTTCAAATTCTTTTCATCGTTGGTTCAACCTTTCCAATTTTCATCCCGAAGTATCTCAACAATTCTTGGTGGTGTTTCTCATCGTCATGCTCAACATCTGAAGACCGAAGAAGAATTTCTCCTAAATCTTGGTCCGTTCTCTTGAAGATTCATAGTTCTAGCTTATGCCATCCTCTCATAATTGTTTTTCGATTGTGAGAATTCTTTTCTTACCCATCCGGAGCATTTCATGAGTTGTTTTCATTTCTTGATCATCCAAAGGCCATCATTTCAGAAGATTTCTTCGTTCTATGTTTTCAGATTCGTTCTCCAATTATTCTAAATTGTTGTCTCTTCGTTCATCTCCATATTCTCCCGGTGCATCGTTCAAGTATCCTCTAGTCAGCTCGTGATCTATTCGTTCTCATGTATCTAAATTCCCTCGAGTATTTTCGCGCGTTCTTTAATTCTTACGGTGTTTCGTCCTCTTTTCTTTAATTGTTTTCAATTCTCGCGGTGGTTCGCTCAAGATTTTTCTCTTCCTTCGTTATCATATCAATTTATTCATTGTTTCAATCCTACCGGTGGTTCGATGAAGACCTTCCCAAGTTTGCGCTATATCTATCTTAATCCTTTCTACGAGAATAAGTAGTATGCCAAATCCATTGTTTGTCATCAATCTAAATTGGTGAAGGATACGCGTAATGTAATTCTTATTCTTATCTCCTCCAAGTGATTAATTCCTTCTTCCGAAGTTCGTTCATGATATCAAATTCTCGGTTCCAAGTTGTTCATCTTTTCTTTCCGGAGCTCCAAGTTATTTCAATTATATCATTTCAAAGCTTCATCTAATCGTCGCAAGGCTTCTCCCGGAGTTCTTTTCAACTTTCCCTTTCGTTTGATCATTCTTTTATTACCGGAGTTCTTCATGGAGGCTCTGCATGGTGGTTCGTCAAGGATTCTTTTCATTCTTCAATTGTTCTTCAAGATTTCTCTTGGAGTCAAGATCCGTCAAGCTATACTCTAAAATAAACATGGTGCTCAACACATGTTTGTTTTGAGAAGTTCAAGCATTCTTCATCTTGCATTCCGAAGTGCAATTCTTTCTCTCTTATCTTTTGAGGTGGTGTTATGTCATTCTTGACAATTTGAGTTCGCGTTTCATGATTCACATGTTGTCAAGAATGAGATATTTTAAATCCATCAATCTCTTCGTTGGATTTATCTTGTGTCATGTTTCACCTAAAGCCTTCCCTAAGGAATGTTGCTATTATGGTGCTTATCAATGATCCAAGTTTTCTCCTATCCTCTTGGTGAAAGAAGTTTTTTTTTTCATCGCCTTGGTGCTCTCACTCAAACCAATGGCTTCCTTTAGTGGCCGTTTGTCACCTCATAATTTTGAGATGTGTTCCATAAGCCCACTACAAGCTTGTTCTTTTCGTTGTTGATTTCCCAACAACTCCGTTATTACCTTCTTGGAAGGATGCTTTCCAAGCTCATTTGTGGCAGAAGTTGTCATTTTCTTCTACATGCTTTATTCCAAGGATCTATCTTCTATTATTTATTTCTTCCGGAGGCATTGTGATGTTGCTCTCTTCACTCATCTTCTCGGTTTGTGAGGACCGTGTTCTTTTCGTGCTTATCCATTTCCAACCGGAGTGTCGTGCCCTCTTTTCAAGTTCTTCCCATTCTGTCAAGTTTTGTCTCCTTTTCAAACGGAGTGCTGTCTGAAATCTTTCCTACCCCTTGTGCCATTCTTTCATTAGTTCCGGAGGAAATGTGTTGTTAATTTCATCGAGTATCCTCATCTTGTCAAGATCATGTTCAATTCCTTCCATTTACAGTCGGAGTGCTGCCCAAATTATATCACTCTTATTCCTTCTCTATCTTGTTTTAACCGGAGTGTTGTCGTAATTGATCTTTATCGTTCCTTATACATCTCGTTTCAACCGGAGTGCTTGCATGTACTTCGTGTCCATCTTAACCATTTTTGTTTGTTTTTCAACCTACAAGGTTCTTGTAATGGTCCTTGTTCCTCTTGCTGAACGGAGTGTTGTAAATTTTGTTCACCTCCGCCGTGTCATTTCTTCAAGCTTTGCGACCTCTCAAGGTTCTTTGGTTTCACTCGTTTGTCAAAGAAGCAATTTGTTTTACCTCTTCCTCTTCCGTTGCTCTCCGGTGCCATCCTAGATCTCGGGACGTGATCCTCTTGTAGTGGTGGAGTGTTGTAAAGCCCCGAGACCGACGCTTCAGAAGACTTCCATATTTTTCGTGATCACCGTGTGTTTCTTTTGTGCTTGCTCTTTTATTTTTCATTGCATCATGTCATTAATTTTTAAAAAACTCAACTAAGTAAATTGCATGGATCTTCGATCCATTTAAATCGAGGGAAATGCACATGGTGATTTCTCTTTATAACATATATCCTCCCAATATTATTAGGGAACTATATTAAAATATTCCATTAATTGGAGTTCACCATAACACACTTGTAAATATCCCAATGCCTTTGTTATCTTAATTCTTGGTCTCCAACCTCGCATTATATTTTTTCATCTTATTCCGGAATTCCACCAAAAATCCGATCATTTTTGGACCTTCCCAACCCACACTTCCTATTCAAATCATTTGAATTAAATTCAAATGCATTTGAATTTATATTGTCCAATCAGGCCACTTCTATTTTTCCTGGATCAAGCGCATTTTTGTGAGTCCGGGAAAATAATCCCCATGTCCAACTTCTTTCCCTAACTCTCTCTTTCTTTTCTTCTCTCTAATTCTTTTCTGTTAAAGAAAAAGAGAGAGAGAGAGAGAGAGAGAGAGAGAGAGAGAGAGAGAGAGAAGAGAGAGCCCAGCCGCCAGGCCTCTGGCCACTTCCCTCTCTACTGGGCCGGCCTCTAAGGCCCATCCTTCCTCCCAGTAACCCTAGCCTCACCCCGATCCATCTCCTCCTCCTCCTCTTTCCCACGCGCGCCGCCATCCCTCTCTCGCCCATGCCTTGCCTCCTACGGCGCTCGAAGCCATGCCCCGTCGCCACTCCGGCCGGCGAGTCCAGGCCGCCCAGCTCGCCCCGCCTCGTTCCTGGAGGGAACCGATGCTCCCGCGCCTCCTCCTCACCCAGTCCCCGTCGTCCGAGCGCTCGAGGAGAGGAGCTCCTCGAGCACCTGCGTCCGCATCCGTCGTCCTTGCGTCTCCCTTCCTCGTCCCGCACCCGAGCTCCTAGAGCCCGAGCCGTCCCCGAGCTCCTCCTCCTTGCTGCTTCGTCTGTCGCCGAGCAGGAGCTCCGCCACCTCGACTACTGGTCCGGTCGCCATCGGCCGCTCCCTCCCGCTTGCCTCCTTCTTCTCTTCCTCGCGCGCCCGCGACCATGGCTGCCTCGTCATCAAGCTCGCCTTCGTCTCCCTGGTGACCGACTGCGTCGACCTCCTCTGCAAGGACAAGCCACTGCTGCTGCCACCACCACCACCTTGCTCCGTCGCTCGCCTCCCCCACGACCTCGCGTCGCCCCGCTGCCTGAGCCGTCCTCTCCGCCCTCCTCCTGCGCCGCACACACACGCCCCGCGCGTCACCTCCATGGCCTTCTGCCCGAGCCACCACGACCACGTGCGCCTCCTTCATGGTTGCCGTGCTGTCGGTTTTTCATGCCTCGTCCTGCTGCTGTGGGTGCCTCGCGAGCCGCCGATGTCCTCGCGAGCTGCTCTGTCCGATAGGGATCCCTTCCAAGACGAGCTGGCTGCCCCTGCTGCCTTTGTCGTGGCCAAGTCAACCCAGACGCCCGGAGTACATCTTTGGTTGCACACCAAGTCGGCCATGCCTTGCTGCCTCCTGTACACTGTTGGTCAACAGTTGATGCACGCCAAGTACTTCGACTACAGCCGATGCCCCGAGGACACCGAGTACGACTACTCACGGGACCCGTCAAGTTCATCTACGTGCGTGTACGACTACACATCCGGGATGCATCCAGTACCTCTACGGAAGACACGAACGTCTATGAACCGTGTACGACGAACACTGCCAAAGACCGTCGTGTGTACCACTACCATCGCCGAAGACCCGTGTAACGGAACCGTCAAGTTCGACTACCTCCGCGTGTACCACTACTTCCACTACCGTCGCCAGAACGACTACTTCCACTATGGCTCGTGAACCACTAGTTCCCTCAATGATTTTGAACCGCTCCGAAAATGCATGCTTCGAAGCTTCGGTTTCGTTCCGGAGTTGTGAGGATTTGTTCGACTACGTCCGATTGTCTTCTTCATGGACTCGTTCTTCTTCCTTGCGGGATCTCAGGCAAGATGACCATACCCTCGAAATCACTTCTATCTTTGCTTGCTAGTTGTTCGCTCTATTGCTATGCTGTGCTACCTATTCACTTGCTCTTCAAGCCTCCCAAACTGCCATGAACCTCTAATCTTTGTCACCCTTCCTAGCAAACCGTTGTTTGTCTATGTTACCGCTTTGCTCAGCCCCTCTTATAGCGTTGCTAGCTGCAGGTGAAGGTGAAGATTGCTCCATGTTGGATTATGTTTATGTTGGGATATCACAATATCTCTTATATTATTAACGCATCTATATACTTGGTTAAGGGTGGAAGGCTCGGCCTTATGCCTGGTGTTTTGTTCCACTCTTGCCGCCCTAGTTTTTGTCATACCGGTGTTATGTTCCTTGATTTTGCGTCCCTTACGCGGTTGGGTGATTTATGGGACCCCCTTGACAGTTCGCTTTGAATAAAACTCCTCCAGCAAGGCCCAACCTTGGTTTTACATTTGCCTCACCTAGCCTTTTTCCCTTGGGAGTCGCGCTCCCGAGGGTCATCTTATTTTACCCCCCCGGGCCAGTGCTCCTCGGAGTGTTGGTCCAAACTAGAGCCACTTGCAGCGCCACCTCGGGCAAACTTGAGGGCTGGTTTTAGTTGTACGTAGTGTTCATCCGGTGTGTCCTGAGAACGAGGTACGTGCGACTCCTATCGGGATTGTCGACACATCGGGCGGCTTTGCTGGTCTTGTTTTACCATTGTCGAAATGTCTTGTAAACCGGGATTCCGAGACTGATCGGGTCTTCCCGGGAGAAGTTTATTCCTTCGTTGACCGTGAGAGCTTATAATGGGCTAAGTTGGGACACCCCTGCAGGGTATAAACTTTCGAGAGCCGTGCCCGCGGTTATGTGGCAGATGGGAATTTGTTAATATCCGGTTGTAGAGAACTTGACACTTGACCGTAATTAAAACGCATCAACCGCGTCTGTAGCCGTGATGGTCTCTTCTCGGCGTAGTCCGGGAAGTGAACACGGTTTCTGGGTTATGTTTGACGTAAGTAGGAGTTCATGATCACTTCTTGATCATTGCTAGTTCACGACCGTTCCGTTGCTTCTCTTCTCGCTCTCATTTGCGTATGTTAGCCTCCATATATGATAGTGCTTGCTGCAGCTCCACCTCACTACCCCATCTTTTTTCCTATAAGCTTAAATAGTCTTGATCTCACGGGTGTGAGTTTGTTGAGTCCTCATGACTCACAGATACTTCCAAAACAGTTGCAGGTGCCGATGATACCAGTGCAGATGATGCTACCGAACTCAAGTGGGAGTTCGACGAGGATCTTGGTCGTTACTATGTTTCTTTTCCTGTTGATCAGTAGTGGAGCCCAGTTGGGACGATCGGGGATTTAGCATTTGGGTTGTCTTCTTTTCTTTTGGTTCCGTAGTCGGACCTATGTGTGTATCTTGAATGATGTATGAATTTATTTATGTATTTTGTGAAGTGGCGATTGTAAGCCAACTCTTTATCCCATTCTTGTTCATTACATGGGATTGTGTGAAGATGACCCTTCTTGCGACAAAACCACAATGCGGTTATGCCTCTAAGTCGTGCCTCGACACGTGGGAGATATAGCCGCATCGTGGGTGTTACATAGGAGCTAGTGGAGTTGCAACGGAGGGGCAACTGAAGTTGTGGCTGCAGGAGCTGAAATTGTAGCTCTAGTATCTGTCACCGTCACTGCTGCAGATCTCTGCCTCCTGGGCACCCTTTGATATGCATCAGTGTTGGTCTTGTCACTCCTATCCTCAAGCTCTTCTTGGATCTTCTCCACAGAAGTCTGAATCTTAGTCACCTTGACATCCAAGTCATGAAGTTTGGTCTCAAAAATTCTCTCAAGACTCTTGATTCCGAGTCAGGTTGGCCAAACCTTTCTTAATCCTCAAAGTGGATTGAATAAGATAGCCAAGTTGGTCTTGTTTTGACTTGAGAAAAACTTGGGAAGCCTCTTCAACACTTGGCATCTTGGGCTGCCTTCTCTTCTTTTGCTTTTGCTCTCTTCTCTTGAGCCTCTACTGAAGTAGGATCTGCAGCATCCATGACAATTGTGTTGTCCTCAAAATCAGGCCTCAAGGGAAGGTGCTCTTTTTCCAACAGGTATATGCCTTTGCCCATCTTGGAGTTGATGAGAATCTGAATGTGTGGAGCATACCCACATGATCTCTTCTGATCAGCACCAGTCCTCTTGATTGTTTCTACAATCAGTGTCATCACCTTGAACTTTTCTGGCACATCAAATATATGCAGCAAATTGATGGAATGCCCTCTGATCATCCTGTGATCTCCAGACTTGGGCAACAATGTGTGTCTGAGGATGGTATTGATAGTGGGCAGTCCTGACAGAAGATAATAGACAGAGCCAAACTTGTGATGTTCCAAAGCTGCATCAGGAATCTCCTTGTACATATGTGCCATGGAGTTGTGTCGCTTTTTCGTGGCTTGGCATACACGTCAGTGTCATCATCATGCTCTTTAGGGGCATTGATCAGCTTGGCCTACTCAGCAACAGTTGACTGGTACCTTGTACCTTCAGACATCCAAACAATTCTTCCATCTGGATAAAAATGAGCTGTTGAATAAAACTGCATAATGAGCTCATCATTCCACTTGGTCTATTTTTGACCCACAAAGGCATCAACTCCATTCATTCTGAAGCTCTCATGAACTCCAGGGAAGTGGTCTTCATTGTTATCGATGTACTTCCAGTCAACCCATTTCATGTGACACACAATGGGCTTCTTGTCCAGGAGCACAGTCTCATAGAAGTCTCGTTCCTTAGTGTGGAACCTATAATCTACAGCAGTTCTTCTTCTTGAGGCATATGGATCTGACTATCTCCACAATCCGAGACCTGCATCCTTCCTTATCTTCATGTTTTCAGCTAATGGATGTGTATCATCATGATAAGGGATCTTTGGCTTCAACTTTCTGAGCACTTGGGCTTCATCATCATCATCGTCATCATCATCATCATCATCTTCTTCTTCTTCTTCTTCTTCTTCTTCTTCTTCTATTTCAGGCACTGGGGCCTTGTTCTTCTCAGCAGCTGGTATATTTTTGGTGGATCTCTTGGGTGCAGACTTGGTGGTTTGAGCAGTAGCTTTGGGGGTAGTCTTGGGCTTTGATGGAGCAGCCCCAGACTTGATGGCATCCCCCATCAGCTTCTGAGTCCTTGATGCTGGTGCAACATCCTCTTCTTCCTCTTCCTCATCTGATTGGATCATCATTGAGGGTTTTCCAATAACCCTTTCCATAGTCTTCTTGGCCCTTTCTTTCCTTTTCTTACCCTCACCAGCAGCCTCTTCTACAATTGATTTGGAGGCTTCAAGAGTTGAGGCTCTGGCCTTTGACGTGGGCACTCTCTTGGCAGGAGCCTTCTTGTGCATACCAGGCTTGGTTGAAGCTGTTGTCCAAAATTCCTTCTTGACAACTTTCTTCTTGGAGCTGACCTCCTCTTCAGCAGCAACATAATCTTCATCCTCAGAGTCTGAGTTTCTCTTCTTCCTCTACCTAGTAGCAGCCTTAGGCAGGTTGCTAGGAGTACTTCTGCTCCCATCATCATAGCTGTCAGAGGGACTAGTGCCCTCACTCAATTTAACTTGCTCCTCAGACTTGTTCCGGCTGTCACTCTGATCAGACATTTCTGACACTGCAAACTGAAAGCCGACCCTGTGAATACATGTAGTTGAGATAGAGTGGATGAGCATCACAAAGTGCAGAGATTTTGCAAAACAATTGAGTCAAAAACTTAGTTTTAGTTTTCCACAGAAAGCATTTTGGAGCTACCGATTTGTTAAACTCGGTGCCACCGAAGCAATATTGGAGTCTGAACTAGTGGAATCGGTCAGACCGAGACACAGTTCGGTGGCTCTGAGATTGCTAGGGTTTCACTGAGAATCAAACTCGGTCACACCGATTTGCAAGTTTCGGTGAGACCGAAAGTTACAAGTGCAATGGCCTAAGCCAAATCGGTGAGACCGATTTCTACAACTCGGTCGGTCCGAGATGAGTTCGGCGGAAACCTAACCCTAAATTTTCGAATCAAAACTAATGTAAAGGAAGTTTTTGTTGGATAGAGTGATCTCATACATGGTAAGAATCATGGCATTGACTTTGTGCTAAGAATCGGAGGTAAAGATTGGACAAAGGATCGAACTCATACCCTAACTTGGCAATGAGCTTGCTACGGCGACAACGGCGGTGAAGATTCCCGTTGACAGCGGCGGAAACCAGCGGCGGGAGGTTGCTGGCGATGAGGAGACGAGCAGGACACACGCGGGCGAAAGGTTTCGGAGGAATTTCCAGAATTTGGCCCGTGGGTATCTATATCCTGACCCTGTCGGTGTGACCGAGTGGAACGACTCGGTGGCACCGAGATGCAGAATCGCAAGTGGTTACTGGAACTCGGTGTGACCGAATTGTTCAAATCAGTTGCACCGAGATTGAAAACCTAGATCAACTCAATGAACTCGGTATGACCGAAATGGATGAATCAGTCAGATCGAAATACACAGAGAGGTTTTGGAAGTTTAAGTCTATGAAAAATCGGTGACTCCGAGTGCTCCTCACCCAGAGGGTTCGAATATGACTTGATCAAACTTTGAGATGTAGCATGAATAGAGTTTGAGACGAGAAAAGCATAGATAGCTAGAGGAAGTTCTTAGGCATTCTTATCCATCCATTTGGCAAAAGAAAAAACCAACCAATCAAAGCAACAAATGGATGTCCTCGAATGAGAAAAATATGCAATCAACATGCTCACACAATAAGATGGCAAATGAAATATGTGGCAAAGCATGCACAAACACTCTAGCATCTATCAAGCAATTGGCGATGACCAAGTCATCTATATATGAGTATATTGACTGAGGAGTCAAATGAAAACATTTGATCGTAGGTCATACTCATCGTTTAAGCACAAGTGGGGTTACTAGTTTTACATAAAGCATTGTTGTGTTCACACCATTAGAGCTGCTTTAGCTTAATTCTTAGAGTAAAGCTTCCCTAGATGTGATATCCCCCCTAAGAGGGATGAACTATCCTTGGGTTTTGTCGATGACGACTCCATGTAGATGTTGAAGATGTGGATGCTCAATGTTGATGTAGATCATTTGGAGCAATCCATTGGAGTGAGTTGCACTTTCAATACCTACATGGGTTAGTCCCACAAGGAACAAACAAGGATATCCATAGACATAGAGTGAAGTACATACAAGATGATGTCCATGAAAGCATTAGGTTACCTTGTCCCTTGTCTTACCAACAAGAGGGTTTGTGACTCCTTGAACTAGTGCAAGATGCGGAAGTTGTTTGCACTTGTTCTCGCCAAAATGATATGAGTGAAATATGTTGACGGAGTCACCCTTAAGAACTCTCTTGTTCTTCTTCTTCGGGATCCACATCATCTTGATGGGAATCCTTGGAGTTGTAGTCGTACTTGATGAAGTAGAACTTGATGTAGTCTTGGGAACCCACTTGACCAAGGCCTTGTGAGCTTCTTCAAATGCATCAATATCCTCTTGATGCTTGTCCTTGCCTTTTTGCTTGTGGTCTTCTGGTGGAAGATCATCTTGAGCTTGTGTTCCTTTGAAGGAAGTAGGATCATACTTCTCTTGTTGAGGAAAAAACTTCGTCTTGGGGTATTGATCTTCTTCCCACTCAACTCCATTGGCATTGAACTTTCGTTCAAAACCAACACCTTGATTCTTCTGGTGCCTTCCTTGCTTGCGTACAATTTCCTCAAATTGCTTACTTCCGGCAAGGCTCTTGTAAACACCTTTCTCTATAATTCCCTTCAATAAGCTATTTTCTTGCTCAAGTGTAACTTGGCTACGAGAATCATTAGTGGAATCAAGAGAACTACTAGAAGCAACGACATTGGATTTAGCATTATTATTGTTACTACTAGAAGAAGAATCTTTCTTACTATTGTTGCTAGATTTTACTTGTGGCATATAAGTAGACAAGAGTAAACGCTTGGCAATGTAAGAAGAACTTTTCTTAGGAAGATCATCATTGATTGCTTTTAAGAACCCATGCTCTTGCTCAAGATTGAGCTTTTCAAAGCGTAGCTTCTCATGAGTCTTTAAAATCTCTCGATGATCTTCCAAGGTAGTTTCATGTGCTAACTTAAGAGTGTTTAGTTCTTTAGTTAGACGCTCAAACACCTTCTTATCATCGTCATTCATTTTATCTTGATTAGCATGATTTATAGCAAGTTCATCATAGTTTTCATCACTAGAGTTGTCAACAAGTAAATGATCATCACCTAGCAAATCATCTTCATCACTATTGAAATCAACATACTCGGGGTGTGATACCTTTGGGCCTTTAGCCATGAAGCATCTTCCAATTCCTTCATTTGGTGAGTCAAATATGTCATAGGAGTTGGTTGACACAAGTGCTAGACCGACAACACCTTCATCTTGAGTATATTCAGAGTCGGAGTGATAAGTTCTCTCGGAGTGGTGGTCGGAGTCGGAGCCGGATACCCATTCACCAACATGAGCTTGATGTCTTATTTTTGTATAGCTCCTTGATGACTTGTCCTTCCTTTCTGAATCCTTGCTTCTGCGAGAGGTTCTTCGTTCATAACGATCATCTCTACTCATTCTCTCTCTTGGAGGTGATTCTTCTCTTCTACTTCTCCTTTTAGGTGAGTCTTCTCTTCTTTTGTAGGGAGCCGTACACTCATTGGAGTAGTGTACGGGTCTTCCACAATTGTAGCAGTTACGCTCACGACTAGAAGATCTTTTGTCATTGTAGGACCTTGACTTGGAACTTCTGTCTTTGCTTCTACTCTTGTAGAACTTGTTGAAGTTCTTCACCATTAGGCTCAATTCCTCATTGAAGACTTGTTTCTCACTTGATGATGTAGGGGCATCACATGAGGCTTTGTAAGCACCACTAGACTTGTTGTGAAGCTCTTCTTTATCCTTGAGTGAGATCTCATGAGCAACACTTCTACCAATGACTTCCCTTGGCTTGAGATCTTTGTAATTGGGCATCATTTGGATTAATGTGCACACGGTGTCATATTTTCCATCTAAGGCTCTTAGGATCTTCTTGATGATGAATCTGTCGGTCATCTCTTCACTTCCTAAGCCGACAATATCATTGGTGACGAGAGCAAGCCTAGAGTACATTTCAGCGACACCTTCACCATCCTTCATTTTGAACTTCTCAAGTTGACTTTGAAGCACATCCAATTTGGATTCCTTGACGGAGACGGTACCTTCGTGCATATCAATCAAAGTATCCCAAATTTCCTTTGCATTCTCAAGACGGCTGATTTTTTGAATTCTTCGGGGCACAATCCGTTAAAGAGGAGATCGCAAGCTTGAGCATTGTATTGCAGCATCTTCAATTCTTCCGTGGTAGCTTCACGATTCGGTTATCTCCCACCAAATACTTAACCTTCCAAGCCAATACACGAAATAGCCCAAACGGCGGGGTTATGTCCAAGAATATGCATTTTCATCTTATGCTTCCAACTAGCAAAATTAGTACCATCAAAGGAAGGACCTCTACGGTGGTAATTTCCCTTGGTAGACGCCATACTCTCCTAGGTTGTGAAACCAAGGCTATGATCACCAAAGCTATGGAAATTAAGGCAAATTGAGACCAAGGCTCTGATACCACTTGTAGGATCGAAAGTATGTCTAGAGGGGGGGGGTGATTAGACTACTTGACCAAATAAAATCTAGCCTTTTCCTAATTTTAAGTCTTGGCAGATTTTAGCAATTTATCACAAGTCAAGCAATCAACCTTCACATGCAATTCTAAGAGTATAGGAGCGGAATGTAAATCATTGCATATGAAGGTAAAGGGGAGGAGTTTCGAGGGAGCAAACGCAATGTAGACACGGAGATTTTTGGCATGGTTCTGATAGGTGGTGCTATCGTACATCCATGTTGATGGAGACTTCAACCCACAAAGGGTAACAGTTGCGCGAGTCCACGGAGGGCTCTACCCACGAAGGGTCCACGAAGAAGCAACCTTGTCTATCCCACCATGGCCATCGCCCACGAAGGACTTGCCTCACTTGGGTAGATCTTCACAAAGTAGGCGATCTCCTTGCCCTTACAAACTCCTTGGTTCAACTCCACAATCTTGACGGAGGCTCTCAAGTGACACCTAACCAATCTAGGAGACACCACTCTCCAAAAGGTAATAGATAGTGTGTTGATGATGAACTCCTTGCTCTTGTGCTTCAAATGATAGTCTCCCCACCACTCAACTCTCTCTCACAGATTTGGCTTTGGTGGAAAGATGATTTGAGTGGAAAGCAACTTGAGGAAGGCTTGAGATCAAGATTCTTGTGGTTGGATTGGAATGTCTTGGTCTCCACACATGAGTAGGTGGTTCTCTCTCAGAAAACGAATAGTGGAAGTGTAGGCACATTCTGATTGCTCTCTCCATGAATGGAGGAAGGGTAGAGGGATATATATAGCCTCCACACAAAATCTAACTATTACACACAATTTACCAAACTAGGTGGGACCGAATAGTGAAACTCGGTCAGACCGATTCAGTTCAAAATGTGAACGTTAGGCTTTTCAGTGGGACCGACAAGATCAACTCGGTGGGACTAATTTTGTTAGGGTTAGGGCATAACTTAATCTCGGTGAGACCGATCACATGAACTCGGTGAGACCGATTTCAGTAATAGGCAAACAGAGAGTTGGTTAGGCAAACTCGGTGGGACCGTGATGTCTACTACGCAACTTCATTCTTGTAGGATGAAGATGGTCTCTCTCAAACGACCTTGCAAGCAAATACAAGAAATCTCTTGTGTCCCCAACACACCCAATACAATGGCAAATTGTATAGGTGCACTAGTTCGGCGAAGAGATGGTGATAAAAGTGTAATATGGATGGTAGAAATATATTTTTATAATCTGAATAAATAAAAACAGCAAGGTAGGAAATAGTAAACGGGCACAAAAACGGTATTGCAATGCTTGAAAATGAGGCCTAGGGTCCGTACTTTCACTAGTGCAATCTCTCAATAGTGCTAACATAGTTGGATCATATGATTATCCCTCAAAGTGCAATAAAGAATCACTCGCGAGTTCCTATTAGCGGAGAACAAAAGATAGAAATTGTTTGTAGGGTACGAATCCACCTCAAAGCTATTCTTTGCGATCAATCTATCCTAGAGTTCGTACTAAAATAACGCAAGCTATTCTTTCCGATCGATCTAATCAAGAGTTCGTACTAAAATAACACCAAAGCAAATTCATATTCATAATACTCAATCCACACAAAGAACTACAGAGGGACCCAAAATATTTCAACCGGAGAAACAAAGACAAGAACATGCATCAACCCCTATGCATAGATTACCCCAATGTCACCTCGGGAATCCGCGAGTTGAGTGCCAAAACATATATCAAGTGAATCAATACGATACCCCATTGTCACCATGAGTATTCAATTGCAAGACATATATCAAGTGTTCTCAAATCCATAAAAGTATTCAATCCGATAACAACGAAATCTCAAAGGGAAAACTCAATTCATCACAAGATAGAGAGGGGAAAGCACCATATGATCCAACAATATTAACAAAGCCTGTGATACATCAAGATCGTGACATCTCAAGAACACGAGAGAGAGAGATTAAACACATAGCTACTGGTACAAACCCTTAGCCCCGAGGGTGGACTACTCCCTCCTCATCGTGGTGGCTGCCGAGATGATGAAGATGGCCACCGGAGATGATTCTCCCCTCTGGCAGGGTGCCGGAAAGGGTCTAGATTGGTTTTCGGTGGCTACAGAGCCTTGCGGCGGTGGAACTTCTGATCTAGGTTAACCCTGAGGGTTTTTGGAATGTTTGGGAATTTATAGGGTAAAGAGGGGGTGCAGGAGGCCACCGAGGTGGGCACAACCCACCTGGGCGCGCTTGGGCCCCCAGGCGTTCCCTGGTGGATTGTGTCCCCCCTCGGGGCACCCCCCCAAGTACTGCTCTGGCCCATCGGGAGTCTTCTGGTCCATAAAAAACCCACAAAAAGTTTCGCGGTGTTTGGCCTATGTTTGATATTGTTTTCCTGCGATGTAAAAAAGAAGCAAAAAACAACAACTGGCACTGGGCACTGGGTCAATAGGTTAGTCCCAAGAAATGATATAAAGTTGCTATAAAATGATTGTAGAACATCCAAGAATGATAATATAACAACATGAATGCTTCATAAATTATAGATACGTTGGGGACGTTTTGGGCCGATTGCTCATTTCGGTGAGACCCAAACGTTACGAAAAGGAAACAGAGAGTTTGCATTGCGAACTCGGTGGTACCGATCGCACATTTTAGTTAAACCGAAACGTTACGAAGGGAAACAGAGAGTTTGCAATCCCATCTCGGCGAGACCGGACTGATTAGGGTTTCTGGCTATGGCTATGTCAAATGACCTCGGTGGCGCCGGATAGATCAAATCGGTGGGGCCGAGTTTGAGTTTTGGTTTGGGACATATGTATTGGGGAACATAGTATTTGAAAAAAATTGCCTACGATCACGCAAGATCTATCTAGGAGAAGCATAACAACAAGCGGGTAGAGTGTATCTATGTACCCTCATAGACCCAAAGCGGAAGCGTTTAGTAACGCGGTTGACGTAGTCGAACGTCTTCGCGATCCAACCGATCAAGTACCGAACGCATGGCACCTCCGCGATCTGCACACATTCAGCTCGGTGACGTCCCTCGAACTCTTGATCCAGCTGAGGCCGAGGGAGAGTTCCGTCAGCACGACGGCGTGGTGACGGTGATGATGAAGTTACCAGCGTAGGGCTTCGCCTAAGCACTACGACAATATGACCGAGGTGGAAAACTGTGAAAGGGGGCACCGCACACGGCTAAAGATCAACTTGTGTGTCTATGGGGTGCCCCCCTCCCCCGTATATAAAGGAGGGGAGGAGGAGGCCGGCCGGCCACAAGGGGCACGCCCAAGGGGGGAATCCTACTCCAAGTAGGAATAGGTTCCCCCCTTTCCTAGTCCAACTAGGAGAAGAAGGAAGGAGAGGGAGAGGGAAATAGGGGTCGCGCCCCGCTCCCCTAGTCCTATTCGGACTCCCCTTGGGGGGGGGGCGCCACCACCTGGCTGCTGCCCTCTCTCTCCCCTAAGGCCCACTAAGGCCCATAACTTCCGGGGGGAGGGTTTCGGTAACCCTCCGGCATTCCGGTTTTATCCGAAACTCTCCGGAGCACTTCCGGTGTCCGAACAACATGGTCCAATATATCAATCTTTATGTCTCGACCATTTCAAGACTCCTCATCATGTCCGCGTTCTCATCCGGGACTCCGAACATCCTTCGGTACATCAAATCACATAAACTCATAATACCAATCGTCATCGAACGTTAAGTGTGCAGACCCTACGGGTTCGAGAACTATGTAGACATTACCGAGACACCTCTCTGGTCAATAACCAATATTAGAACCTGGATGCTCATATTGGCTCCTACATATTCTACCAAGATCTTTGTCGGTCAAACCGCATAACAACATATGTTGTTCCCTTTGTCATTGGTATGTTACTTGCCCAAGATTCGATCGTCGGTCTCATCATACCTAGTTCAATCTCGTTACTGGCAAGTCTCTTTACTCGTTCCGTAATGCATCATCCCGCAACTAACTCATTAGTCACATTGCTTGCAAGGCTTATAGTGATGTGCATTACCGAGAGGGCCCAGAGATACCTCTCCGACAATCGGAGTGACAAATCCTAATCTCGATATATGCCAACTCAGAAAACACCATCGGAGACACCTGTAGAGCATCTTTATAATCACCCAGTTACGTTGTGACATTTGATAGCACACTAAGTGTTCCTCTGGTATTCGGGAGTTGCATAATCTCATAGTCATAGGAACATGTATAAGTTATGAAGAAAGCAATAGCAATAAACTAAACTATCATAGTGCTAAGCAAACGGATGGGTCTTGCCCATCACATCATTGTCTAATGATGTGATCCCGTTCATCAAATGACAACACATGTCTATGGCTAGGAAACTTAACCATCTTTGATTAACGAGCTAGTCTAGTAAAGGCATACTAGGGACACTCCGTTTGTCTATGTATTCACACATGTACTAAGTTTCCAGTTAATACAATTCTAGCATGAATAATAAACATTTATCATGATATAAGGAAATATAAATAACAACTTTATTATTGCCTCTAGGGCATATTTCCTTCAATATGTGGATATGAGAAAGTGGTTGAGGGCTTTTGGAGCATATCACTAAGCATTTTGAGCAAGCAAGCCATTAAGCAACACCTCATCCCCTTTTAATATTATTGGCTTTTCCTATGGACTCAATGTGATCTTGGATCACTAAAATGAAAATGTAGAGTCTTGAGCTTGCGCCAATACGTGTCCTTAGCATTTTGAGGGGTCCACATCTCTAGTCCATGCCATGCCAATCATTGAACTTTCTGAAATGATTATCTTGAATGGATATTAGTTCAATGAGTTATATGTTGTTAATAATTACCAAAACTACCCAGGGATTAGTTGCACTTTCAGTTCTACTTTGATTTGTTCAACAGGTTTAGGTGTTCTAATATAGCTTTTATTGACCACGGTTGAGACCTTAGCATGTTCCTTTATCCTAAAAGGGAAAGGTGGTTTTTCAATTTAGGCAGTAGGAACAACTAGGTCAACATTATAAATAATAGTTTCATCTTTAACCACATCCGGTTCTTTAACTTCTTCTTTAATAGGTGGGTGATATTTAAACCACTTCTCCTTAGGGAGATCAACATGAGTAGCAAATGATTCACAAAAAGAGGCTACTATCTCAAAATCAAGTCGATATTTAGTGCTAAACTTTTGAAAAGCATCAGTATTCATAAAATATTTAACGCAATCAAACTTAAGCTTAATACCTGACTCTTTACCTTCGTCGAGTTCCCAATCTTCAGAGTTGCATTTAATTCTTTCTAAAAGATCCCACCTGAATTCAATAGTCTTCTTCATAAAAGAACCAGTACAAGAAGTATCAAGCATGGATTGATCATCACGAGAAAGTCGAGCATAAAAATGCTGAATGATCATTTCTCTTGAGAGCTCATGATTGGGGCATGAATATAACATTGACTTAAGCCTCCCCCAAGCTAGAGCGCTACTTTCTCCTTCACGAGGCCAAAAATTTTATATGTAATTCCGATCACGATGAACTAGATGCATAGGATAATTTTTTTGGTGAAATTCCAATTTCAATCGATTCCAATTCCAAGATACAATATCATCGCATAGCCTATACCATGCCAATGCTTTTCCCTTCAAAGATAATGGGAAAACCTTCTTCTTAGCTTCATCTCCGGGTAAACCTGCAAGCTTAAATAATCCACAAATTTCATCCACATACACTACTGCAGGATGCTGCTAACGCGGCACTACGATCAGAGACCCTTCGACGAAACTATGTGCGATGCCATAATCGCAAACGGTGGTGTAAAAAACCCGTCAAAAAAGGTGCAAAATGTTTGCGATGGCGGAGCCATCAAACACGGTTTAGATTTTAGTTGCGTGTGCGATGAAGGGCATATGGTTCAGTTCAATTAACTATTTGCGATGAGGAGGAACAAAAGAAACAGGCAGCCAGATGGAGGTGTGTGCGATATACAGCATATGGTACACTAGGATGAACTGTTTGTGATTAGGCAACATAAAAGAAACAGTCAGCCAAATGAAGGTGTGTGCGATATACGACATGCGGTTCACTCGGATAAACTGTTTGCGTTGAGACATGAGAACAGAAACGGTTCAACTTAACAAGATGTGTGTGATACGCGGCAAACAGATCTGTAATCAGAAATGTGTGTGAAGACTGATAATAACACAGACGGTTGCGGCTAATAAGACGTGTGTGTTGTGCGATGGGATTGCATACAGAATAACAACATACACACACACACACACACACACACACTTATAAGGACATGCTTGCATAACCAAATTAAACATCCACTTACATAGGTGGCTACTATAACCATGGCATTTGCACACACCAAAGCAATCTGTTTGTGATGGAATAAGCCGTGTGTGTTGAGGGCAAACGCTTGCTGCTATATAACCTTAAATTTAACCAAAAAAGTGTTAATGCATGTTACAAAAATTGTGTAGCTGGAAACTATGTTCAAATACGACTGCAATGATATAATCTTTGGCGACATGCATTCGTATTTTATTAGTTATATCCTACTTATAAACCAGGACGGGGGGTATAGTAGGTAATTAAATCGCAAACGTTTTTTCGTCCTCCTCTCGCACGTCTTGTCACCCTGCTGCCGCAGACGGCTTACAGCGCAAGCTTGCGCAGCGTGCGGGGGCGTTCTTTTGGCCAAACGGTGGCGCCAATGAATCATCGGTGAGCCCATTCCCGCGCAACCTCGCAGGTTCCCGTGCAAGCTTCCCGCCCGACTCGGTGAAATCCCCCCAAATCCCAATGCTTACCGTCCTGCTATAAAAACCCTCACGACCAGCTTTTTGATTCCTTAGAATCTTTTTTTTTGTCTTTCTGGCGGTATCAAACAGCCACCTAATATCTTATCCGCCTCTTCAGGAAAATGAATATCTCCGAGTCATGCGTCGCATTTTCCCCTCCCTTCCTGTAGCTTATCTTGTCTGCTTCTCCAACAATTGCCAATGGCACCGGTCCGTCGTCGTCGCTCAGCCACTCCGTCATCATCAGAGGACAGCTCCAGCTGGGAGGCTACACCGCGGTGGCGGCGCAGTCCTTGGCGTAGTGTAGTGCGCGTGGTGTCCCTGTTGGGTGTGCGCGGAACACCCACCACACGTTCCGCCGCCGCTGCCTGTCGGCAGCTGTTGCCGGCCGCCGTTGCCGCCACACCACCGTCGAAAGCCAGGACCATCTCCCGCTCCACCGCCGCGGCCCGAAGGCGGGAGGTGGCCGTCGTGGCCGCCACCCCACTGCCGGCCACCTTGGCCATCACCCGCTCCGCCACCGTGGCCCGAAGGTGGCAGGTGGTGGTCGTGGCCGCCACCCCATCGTCGGCCGCCGTGGCCGCCAGCCCACCATCGACCGCCGGGATCATCACCCGCTCCGCCATCGCCGCCTGAAGGAGGGAGGCGGAGGTGGAGGCCCGCACGTGCACCAGCGACCTTGCACGCTACATCGAGTTCCTGCGGGAGGAGGAGGAGCGCCTCGTCGAGCACGCAAAGAGCCTTACCGCAGTCGTGGCCGCAGCACACGCCGACGCAGAGGCGAGGAATCAGGATATCTACGAGCAGTCCAGCCGCTTCGAGAGGGATCGTCTGGAGCGGCAGTGGGTATTCGAGCTGGCGAGCGTCGCTGAACGTGCAGCAGCGGCAGGCACCGTATTGCATTTCTCTAGATCCTCAGTAGGCTCCTCCTCCTCCTCTGCCTCTTACTGAGCGCGCTCGGGAGAGGAGAGGCTGCCGGAAGTAGCACAAAGCCCCTCCGTGGTAGTAGTAGTATTTAGGGGCTATTTTGTTCAGTTCATCTAACTATAGATGTGTGGTCGAACTGTACAATGTACTTAAAATTAGCTAGTATATATAGTTGAACTAGCTATTTCAGTACGTGGTTGGCAACAATTGGGGAAAAGTTTGGTCGGTTCAACTGTCGAGTTGAAATGTTTGTATAAATTAAGAATGACTGCTTAATGTATGAATGAAATCTACGCTTAATTACTGAATTTTAGTGGCAAAAATTAGATAGTGCTAGTGATTTCTAGCTGCATATTTTGACAAATCGCACTGTTACAAGGATTGACAAATGGCAACATTACTAGATCAACAAATGTAAATCTTTCCAGTTTGACAAATGGCAACATACCCAATATGACAGATGCAAATCTTACCAAATTGTTTGTACGTGGTTGCACATGGGTCATCCAAAACAAACCGTTTGCGTTGAAGGGATGCACAAATCCTGCGCTACTGATTTTCCCTCGACTTAAGGGGGAAGACCATAGCTCTCACTTTGCATGCGGGTGTTCTATCTAAAACGTTTGCGATCAAGAGCTGCACAATTCCCTTGGCTTCATGGGGAGTTGTCGGTTTGCATACGAGTGTTCTAACTAAAACGTTTGCGATGAGTGTTTTATATTTAAAAACCGAATTAAACTGCGGCTTGGGCGCCATTAATGGAGAGGATGCGAGCAAGGCGGGCGGCCATGGAAGTCAAAGGGCTCGCTTCCCAGTGAGCCTGCGCAGCGTACAGCTCACACGCTTCCCGGTGAGCCCGCACACTCGAGGACAACTTGCACGCCTCTCGGTCAGCCTGCGCACCGGACGGCGCTCGCACGCCTCCCGTTCAGTCAAGGTCAAGCAGCTGTCCGCACGGCACCTCCTACAACCATTAAAACCAAGACACGTGGCGTCACGTGATTGGTTAACAAAACACACACGATTTAAATTATACAAAACGTTTGAGACGTTACAGTGGCAGCTATTTGTTTCAAAATGCCGTTGTTGGCTGTTATTTGAGTGCGCCTTCTCTCAAAATGGACACAAAAAATACCACAGCATGTCGAGTGCCATTCCATTATAGCATGCCAAGTTTCATGAATTTCAGACGAGTTTTGGATTTACTCGAATTTAAAAACAAAGTATCTCAACATTTTGCCGGCAATCAACAGTGCCTTGGTGTTTGAAATTCATTCCCATTTCATGCATGGGACCTAAGCATGCCCTGAAGGACACCGATTTGATTTTTTAACCAATTTATATGCAATGAAGCTTGTGCATGTAGTTCAAATTTGAATTACGCACATGAAATGCCTAGAAAACCTAGTTAATGTATAAAAATGTCCAAACGAACCCCGAAAAATTCCAAAAGTAAACACAACTCTCCTGTTGTTCTATGTTGACACTAGAATTTTTTTGAAAGCAATAAGAGGAGACGAATATCGTTTCGTCCCCAAAGGTGACACGTTCCCTACCAAAACCATCACGCTTGTTGTGAGAAGCTAAGGTTTATGAGAAGCTTATACCCAAAGCTGCCGCAAATGGGACACAATTTTTACCACGGCATGTTGATGCTGCTCCATGATAGCATGCCAAGTTTCATGAATTTCGGACGAATTTTGGATTTACTAGAATTTAAAAGCCATGTATCTCGATGTTTGTGGCCGAGTGACGGTGGTAGGGTGTTTGAAATTCATTCTCATTTCTTGCATGGGACCTAAGCATGCAACCAAGGACACATATTTGATTTTTTTAAACCAGTTTATATGCAATGGAGAAAGTGCATGTAGTTCAAATTTGAATTATGCACATAAAATGCCTGGAAAACCCAGTTAATGTATACAAATGTCCAAACGAACCCTGAAAAATTCCAAAATTGAACACAACACTCCTGTTGTTCTATGTTGACACTCGAAATTTTTTGGAAGCAATAAGAGGGAACGGATATTGTTTCATCCCCAAAGGTGGCACGTTCCCTACCGAAACCATCACGCTTGTTGTGAGAAGCTCTGGTTTGTGAGAAGCTTATACCCAAACCTGCCCCAAATGGGACAAAGATTTTACCAAGGCATGTTGATGCCGCTCCATGATAGCATGCCAAGTTTCACGAATTTCAGACGAGTTTTGGATTTACTAGAATTTAAAAACTAGGTATCGCAATGTTTGCGGACGAGTGACGGTGGCAAGGTGTTTGAAATTCATTCCCATTTCTTGCATGGGACCTAAGCATGCAACCAAGGACACATATTTGATTTTTAACCAGTTTATATGCAATGGAGAATGTGCATGTAGTTCAAATTTGAATTATGCACATAAAATGCCTGGAAAACCCAGTTAATGTATAAAAATGTCCAAACGAACCCCGAAAAATTCCAAAATTGAACACAACATTCCTGTTGTTCTATGTTGACACTCAAATTTTTTTGGAAGCAATAAGAGGGAACGGATATCGTTTCGTCCCCAAAGGTGGCACGTTCCCTACCGAAACCATCACGCTTGTTTTGAGAAGCTCTGGTTTGTGAGAAGCTTATACCCAAACCTGCCCCAAATGGGACAAAGATTTTACCAAGGCATGTTGATGCCGCTCCATGATAGCATGCCAAGTTTCATGAATTTCAGACGAGTTTTGGATTTACTAGAATTTAAAAACCAGGTATCGCAATGTTTGTGGACGAGTGACGGTGGCAACGTGTTCGAAATTCATTCACATTTCTTGCATGGGACCTAAGCATGCAACGAAGGACATATATTTGATTTTTCAACCAGTTTATATGCATTGGAGAATGTGCATGTAGTTCAAATTTGAATTATGCGCATAAAATGCCTGGGAAACCCAGTTAATGTATAAAAATGTCCAAACGAACCGTGAAAAATTCCAAAATTGAACACAACACTCCTGTTGTTCTACGTTGACACTCGAATTTTTTTGAAAGCAATCAGAGGCAACGGATATCGTTTCATCGCCAAAGGTGGCACATTCCCTACCGAAACCATCACACTTGTTGTGAGAAGCTTATACCCAAAGCTGCCCCAAATGGGACAAAAATTTTACCACGGCATGTCGATGCCGCTCCATGATAGCATGCCAAGTTTCACGAATTTCAGACGAGTTTTGGATTTCCTAGAATTTAAAAACCAGGTATCTCAATATTTGCGGACGAGTGACGGTAGCAAGGTGTTTGAAATTCATTCCCATTTCTTGCACGGGACCTAAGCATGCAACCAAGGACACATATTTGATTTTTCAACCAGTTTATATGCACTGGAGAATGTGCATGTAGTTCAAATTTGAATTATGCGCATAAAATGCCTGGGGAACCCAGTTAATGTATAAAATTTCCAAACGAACCCCAAAAAATTCCAAAATTTAACACAACACTCATGTTGTTCTATGTTGACACTAGATTTTTTTTGAAAGGAATCAGAAGCAACGGATATCGTTTCGTCCCCAAAGGTGGCACGTTCCCTACCGAAAGCATCACGATTGTTGTGAGAAGCTCTGGTTTGTGAGAAGCTTAGACCCAAACCTGCCCCAAATGGGACAAAACTTTTACCCCCGCATGTTGATGCCGCTCCATGATAGCATGCCAAGTTTCATGAATTTCAGACGAGTGTTGGATTTACTAGAATTTAAAAGACATGTATCTCAATGTTTGCGGCCGAGTGATGATGGCAGGGTGTTCGAAATTCATTCCCATTTCTTGCATGGGACCTAAGCATGCACCGAAGGACACAAATTTGATTTTTCAACCAATTTATATGCACTGGAGCATGTGCATGTAGTTCAAATTTGAATTATGCACATAAATGCATTGAAAATTCACTTAATGCATAAAAATGTCCAAACGAACCCCGAAAATCACAAAAAATAACACAACACTCCTGTTGTTCTATGTTGACACGAGAATTTTTTTGGAAGCAATAAGAGGCAACAGATATCGTTTCGTCCCCAAAGGTGGGGCATTCCCTACCGAAACCATCATGCTTGTTGTGAGAAGCTCTTGTTTGTGAGAAGCATATACCCGAACCTGCCCCAAATGGGACAAATTTTTTACCACGGCATGTTGATGCTGCTCCGTGATATCATGCCAAGTTTCATGAATTTATGACGAGTTTTGGATTTACTAGAATTTAAAAACCAAGTATCTCAATGTTTGCGGCCGAGTGACGGTGGCTGGGTGTTTGACATTCATTCCCATTTCTTGCATGGGACCTAAGCATGAAACCAAGGACACATATTTGATTTTTAAACCAGTTTATATGCACTGGAGCATGTGCATGTAGTTCAAATTTGAATTATGCACCTGAAATGCCTACAAAACCAAGTTAATGTATAAAAACGTCCAAACGAACCCTGAATAATTCCAATTTTTTTGACGACACACCTATAGTTGCATGTTCACTAGAGATAAAAGTTCTAGCAAGTCAAACACCATCCTTTGCAGCTGTGACCCCATTACGTAATTCAAATGAAGATGAAAAATCAAGTAGATCGCACACAGTTTATTATCACCAACCATGTGAGATGCAACACAAAATATCTTGGAGCACCGTCAGCGTATAGTACGCCTATGGCTTATGCGAGAAGGTGCGTCGGCTACAGTCCACAGCCGGTGTGTCAAGCACACTAGCTCACTCCCCAAATTTCATTTCATTGTTCAATCATCGCCGGTGAAAGATGGGGACGTGGACCCGCGTCATGAGGGCAACTTCGGCGGCCCACTCCGGCGAGAGCGCGGCCGCAGCCGCCAAGCACGTGCTAACAAGCTTCGTCAGGGCGACCGCAATCTGCATCCGGGCGGCCAAGGCAGCCCAAACCGCCGATGTTGCTTCTCAGGCGGCGGCAGCAGCATCTGCCTCGGGGATAGCATCTGGCGAGAGCGGCACAGCAGCTGTCCATTCCGTAGCGGCGGCCTTAGCCCTGATGGAGGCCACCACCACCATGTCGAGGCCGTCCACGCCCAGCTCGTGGCGCTCACCGCACAAATCGAAGGAAGCTTCTCCCACAACGGTCGGCAACCCACGGCCGAAGAGTTGGCAATCGCCGAGAGAGTTCGAGCAACCATCCATTCCTGCACGGCATACCTTGCCACGACGGAGCCTGCCAAAGCCTAGATCGCGGCCACCCACACCCAGCTCGTGGCGGCCTATTCCAAAGATAGGGCGGGCGCGGATGGTGAGATGCTTGTCGAGTATGGTGTGATTGATGCCATGGAGCCCCTTCCCCAGGAGACCGTCGGGCGCGAGCTGGACATGGAGGCTGCGGCGGAGATCGACGAGCACCAGCCATAGTAGAACTCTTTGTTTTGTTTAATTAAGAGCGCTGGTCTTTAATTAGTTAGAGTAATGTTTAGGTCAGCTAGCTCTGTTTAATTGCTGAACTTGCTCGATTAAGAAGTGTGGGTGTGTTGTAGTCTCCTTTGTGTACCCAAATTATGTAATGACGTGGATGACCACAGTAACCATGGAAATTCGAACCAAAATTTTTGACGTTCAAACTCATCACACACGGGTTAAGCTATCTGAATCGTTTGTGATGTTCGCATATCGTACACAGTTCTGAATAAGGGACCGTGTCTGATGACACTTTGCGTGCCAGGTTTTTGGCTGAAGCGATTCCAAATTTTCGGCTTCCGCGGAAATATCTACCTCCCTGCCCCCTCCCCCTTACCAAAAGCCACATTTTCCCCCTTTTCGCCTTCCTTTCCAATTTGAAACCTTCACTCCTTGCTTACAGGGCCGCCTCCTCGCTAGTGACCCTCCTTCACGCTGCTCGGCCTTTCCTATCCAGGCAGGTAATCCACACCCGACCCCCATCCTCCTCCTCCTTCCACATCCCACATGCCCCGACCACCGGCGCGAGCATGACACCTTCCACCCAAATCACCGACCCCTCCACCAAATAAGCGCCGGCCTAAGCCATGGTGCACGCACGGATGAGGTCGCAATGGCTTTCATTCATGCCGACCCCTCTTGGAGGAGCACCTCGCCGTCGAGGCCACCGTTGACGCCTCGCGCGCCGACACCGCAAGGCGGTTGGCTGCTTTAAATGACAGTTCGTGGCGTTTTCTCGAGGCCATCATTTGCTAGCTACTGCCTCTAGTGAATTGTGCTATCTACTTTTACCATGCAATCTTCTGCTATAGTGTATATGTTCTATATGTCGTGCAATGTGGTGTTCAGTTAACTGCTTGGTTCAATTCTGCAAATGTGATGTTCAATTCTTTAGGGTGCAATATTTCCAAGTTGTTAAGCATGCTTGGTTTGTTTAACTGTATGATCTTCTATTACGAGTATGTTATATTGTGCAATGTGGTGCTCAGTTAACGTTTGGTTCATTTGTTGTGGTGTTTAGTTAACTGCTTGGTTCAGTTCTGCAATGCGATATTCAATTGTTGTGGCTGCATTCCGTTATTGTATACCATGTGAGAAATAAGTCGAATTTGGCTGTACTAAATACATGAGAAACAAATACAATTTCTATATTTCCAAGTTGTTAAGCATGCTTAGTTTGGTAAACTGTCTGATCTTCTATTAGGAGTATGTTATATTGTGCAATGCGGTGCTCAGTTAATGTTTCGTTCATTTGTTGTGGTGTTTAGCTAACTGCTTGGTTCAATTCTACACTGTGATGTTCAATTGTCATGGGTAGAATTTTGTATTGTTGTGCATGTGAGGAATAAATCGAATTTGGCTGCACTTAATACATGAGAAACATATACAAGTGCTATATTTCCTAGTTCTTAATCATGCTTGGTTTCGGTAAATGGGTTCTCCATGTGGCTTGAATTAATCTGATGAATCTGCAATGTGCTTATTTTTCATCAACATATTTTACTGATAGCATGCGAACCCTTACTTAACCTGATGACTAACTACCTTATATGTGTTGTAGGGAAACAATGGGAAGCACTGAGGTTTACAATCGAGGTTAGCACGTGCATGGTATGTTCTCTAATAGCACATTATTGTGCAATTGTAGGAACCATTCTAATATTTTGGTTTTTAACAATTTGGTCTTGCACATGTAGGTCTTGCTATCAGAGGTTTTGACCCACTGTTCGGCCTTTTTGCATATGGGGAAATGAGTTGTCCATGAATATCAATCAAATCAAGAAACTCAGAAAGATTGTCAGGATAAAGAAATTAGCGACAAAAAACAACAAGATCTTTGTCTACACAATGAAGAAGACATCAGTTCACTACAAGATGGTACTAACTATTATACCTTGCCTTTTTTTATTCCTTTGCCCCATTTCCAATATAGAGAAGATATTTATGCACATCCTTGTTTTCAGGCCTTTCCAAAGCAGTTCACTGATGATTACCTCTCAAACCACCTATATGGTCAGGAGGCGAGGAAGTTATTCATACAACACCCATGGTTCAATATTGAAGTGTTCCTGAAGAGGACAAAGGATGGACGGTCAATCATCCACAGGCACTGGCCTAAAGTTACAAAGACCTTCAACATCAATGAAGGCTCAATATTCGCCTTCTGCTTCAACAGTTTTCCAGATGAGATACATCTGTATATGTACCATCTATGATGCTAATTTCGAAAGGTTATAGATGTTGCATGTGAAACTTGGTCCTGGTGTAGTTGTGTAATGGGATGTGAAACTTGGTCCTGGTGTAGTTGTGTAATGGGGAAGCTGAGTGCTGAAGCTATATGATGTTGTACTCTGATGTATTTCAATTATGAAAATGAAATATATTGGGTGCTTAATATGAAATGTCAATTAGGTTAATAAATGGATTATGAATAATCGGATAATTAGCCTGCTAATTGGGGTTTTCTCTCGCAAACGGTTATTGAGAAAACACCGTGTGTGATGCATTCAATAACGCACACAGTATCTAGGAGTAAACCATGTTAGATTAATGAACAATCACACACGACATACTCTTGAAAACTGTTTGCATTAGGCCACCTGGCGCAAACGTTTACCACATAAAAACTGTGTGTGATGGACATCCCTTGACACACAGTTTCTTCTAGGCACCGCGTGTGATGAATTTCATAACACAAATGATAAAATTGTTAATACCGTGTGCAATGGAAACCCTATCACAAACGATTTAACCGGGAAAATTTTGTGTGATGTACTTGCGAACAGAAACGTTTTCCTTGGAGCGACTGTGTGGGATGTATATATGAACATAAACGTTTACCGCTGGTTGACCGTGTGGGATGTACTTACGACCGGAAATGATTTCGCCTGTATAATTGTATTTTTTGAGCACTACTGTACGTATTTCTGTATCTGAGTGCTCGCCGGTCGCACACGACCTCATTTTGCAGAGCGGGTGTGCCAGGAGGGCATATCCCCGACGGTTTCTGGGTCATGTGGGAAGGGCTCCCCTATCACCCACACTCACTTGGTGACGGTTCCAAAGGCCGTCGCGGAAAGGGGTTAAAAACCGTTTGTTTAGGACCTCGCTGTACTAGTGATATATCAAGTGCATATCAGGATGTTCGGTTCCATCTCCTGCATAAGGACTAGCTAGCAGTTGTTCTATCATACCCGAAGGAATTTCATAACCAATATTTTCAGTAGGTGCAGTAGGTTGAGGGGCAACTAATTGTGGTTCCGGTCGAGGTGAAGATACCCCGAACAAACCCCTCAATGGATTGTTCTCCATAGTAACAAGTGATAATAAATTTCAACACGTAGTAATAATTTTTCCTTACCGATTTCCACACAAGAGCGCTGCACTCCCCGGCAACAACGCCAGAAAAGAGCCTTGATGACCCACAAGTATAGGGGATCAATCGCAGTCCTTTAGATAAGTAAGAGTGTCGAACCCAACGAGGAGCAGAAGGAAATGACAAGTAGTTTTCACCAAGGTATTCTCTGCAAGCATTGAAATTATAAGTAACGAGTAGTTTGATAGCAAGACAATTTGTAACGAGCAAGTAACGGTAATGGTAACAAAAGTGCAGCAAGGTATCCCAATCCTTTTGATGCAAAGGAGAAGCCAAAACGGTCTCTTATGATAAGCAAACGTTCTTGAGGGTACAAGGGAATTTCATCTTGTCACTTTCATCATGTTGGTTTGATTCATGTTCGCTACTTTGATAATTTGATATGTGGGTGGACCGGTGCTTAGGTGATGTTCTTACCTGAACAAACCTCCTACTTATGATTAACCCCCTCGCAAGCATCTCCAACTACGAATAAAGTATTAAGATAAAATCTAACCATAGCATTAAACTTTTGGATGCAAACCAGTCCCTTACGAAGTAGCGCATAAACTAGGGTTTAAGCTTCTATCACTCTCGCAACCCATCACCTAATAACTACTCCACAATGCATTCCCTTAGGCCCTAATAAGGTGAAGTGCCATGTAGTCGACGTTCACATGACACCACTAAGGGAATCACAACATAGATACCATCAAAATATCGAACACATATCAAGTTCACATGATTACTTGCAATAACATTTGTCCCGTGACCTCAAGAACAGAAGTAACTACTCACAAATGATAATCATGCTCAAGGTCAGAGGGGTATTAAATAGCATAATGGATCTGGACATATAATCTTCCACCAAATAAACCATATAGTAATCAACTACAAGATGTAATCAACACTACTAGTCACTCACAAGCACCAATCTAAGGTTCCGGTACAAAGATTGAACACAAGAGATGGACTAGGGTTTGAGAGGAGATGGTGCCGTTGAAGATGTTGATGGATATTGCCCTCCCCAAGATGGGAGAGTTGTTGGTGATGATGATGACGATGATTTCCCCCTCCGGGAGGGTAGTTCCCCCGGCAGAATCGCTCCCCCGGGGGGCAAAGTGCTCCTACCCAAGTTCCGCCTCGAGACGGCGACCCTTCATCCCGGAAGTTCTCCCCCTATTTTTTCTAGGTCAAAATGACTTATATACCAAAAGAGGGGCACCAGAGGTGGGCTGAGGAGGGCACAACCCACCAGGGCGCGCCTGGGGGCCCTGGCGTGCCCAGGTAGGTTGTGCCCACCTGGTGGCCCCCTCTAGTAGTTATTTGCTCCTATAATTCTTATATATTCCATAAAAAATCTCCGTGAAGTTTGAGCTGATTTAGAGTTGTGCAGAATAGGTGGCCTGACGTAGCTTTTTCAGGTCCAGAATTCCAGCTGCCGGTATTCTCCCTCTTTGTGTGCACCTTGCGTATTATGAGAGAAAAGACATTAGAATTACTCCAAAAAAGCATTATTATGCATAAAAACATTATTAATAATAGTAGGTAGACATGATGCAAAATGGACGTATCAACGGGTCGAGGGAGCGCCACCGCGGGCCGCACGCTGTCGGCCCATCGTCCCCGAGATCGCAAATAAGCACTCCGCGGGGGCGCGGCGGCGTCCGATCGGCGCTATCCTCCTCGGTCTCCTTCGAGTCTTCAACGTTGTCGCTGCCACTGGTGTCCAGCATCACCGTAAGGGGGTTTTCTCATGGGCCCGACGTGGCCCTCTAGCATGAGCCCCACCGGTCGAAAAGGGGCATCTCCACGGCAACTCTACCATCTCCTGATAGTGGTACAGGGGAAGCGCGTCCTCAGGAGGGTCCTCGGCGGGATTGCCGAGCAGGATCACCAGGGCTCCGTCTAGCACCTCGGGCTTCAGGCTGCCGACATGCAACTTCATCATGTCCTTCATACTGGTGTACTCCCACGCAGTCCATGAGTGTAATTGGAGTAGCGCAATGCGCCGCCGTAGGTACTCCATGATGACCATCGCCCCCGACAACTTTGCGGCTCGATGCATGACCATCTGCTCCAAGACGGGCTCCGCCCGCGGGTCGATGGGCTTCTCATGCCCCCACCCAGGGTTCTTCTCGGCTGGATCTGTCGGGGTCCTCAGGAGCGGGCTGGTCCGATGCGCGTCCATATAGACCTAGCGCTGCCGGTAGCCTTCCACCTTCTTCCCGACCTTCAGGATAATGATGTCGCCTTCCATCCCCTTGACGGCGAGGAAAGGGATGCATCCAGAGCGTTGGTCCGATGTGGTCAGCCGTAGGCTGAAGAAGTGACGAAAGAGCACCATCGAGGGCATCACACCCATGAAGGCCTCGCAGTAGAAGGTGAACATGCCCAGGCGAAGGACGGAGTTGGGTAGAAGATGGAGGGCGTGGATCTGATAATGAGAAAGGATGGCATAGAAGAAATCTGAGAACAGCGGGACCAACCCCGCGTAAACACTATGGAGGAAGAATGGGTAGGCGGTCGCTCCCAGGCTGCTCCGCGCTCACCAGCCCAGCCAGATCTTGGTCGCCTACCCCTTGTTTTTATCCCTGGCCACTAGCGGGAGTACCGGGTCCAAGTCCCCTGAGTCGGCTATGGTGGAGCATAGGAGCGCCACCCCTGTGACGGGCGCGCTTGGGGCCGGAACCGTCGCTTTTCCCTTCTTGCCGGTGGCACGATTCACGCGTTGTGGAGCTGCAAGTGGGGATGGAGAGAGGTGCGGTGTTCGGGAGTGGGATCGCGAGGAGTCCTGATACGTCTCCAATGTATCTATAATTTTTTGTTGGTCCATGCTATTATATTATCTGTTTTGGATGTTTTATATGAATTACTATGCTATTTTATATTATTTTTGGGACTAACCTATTAACCTAGAGCCCAGTTGAAAGTGCAATCATGCCCTTAATCGTATTTTGATGTTGATGACAACATGCATATTGGGACTAATCATGTTTATCAAGTATATCTCAGGATTATGTCTCGAGGGCTATGTGTGGATCATGACTATGGACATAAATATATATATAAATATACATATATATATATATATCACTCAAGAGCGGAGATATAAGACAAAAGCTTCGGTTCTTTTTCGGTTTGTTCTTGAGTATAGGGATCCCGCACTATTAAGAGGGGATCGTTGGATTACATGAAAGAACTTGCCCAAACCCACAAAATATCCTCACACATCATCTCTGTGTCATCTCAAATTCTTCCTCTAACTTGTGCACAATTACTGGTATGATTCTAAGCTAGTTGGTTCAGCCATCACCGGATGTCCGAATGTCTACGGACATCCGTCCTCTCTCAGCCAACCGGGCATCTGGCACTCCCCGGTTGTGCGGTGCGTCTCCACAGAATGTAAATTAGCGGAAGTTCGGTCCCACCAGATGACCAGTCACTTGACGCCCGTCCTTCTCCGGATATCCGGTTCTGCCTCAACATAATGTTTATTAGCGGATTTCCGACCTCACCGGACGTCCGGCGCCTTCCGGACGTCCGCTGGCTGTGCGCCTCATGCCTCTTCTATGGCCTGGTAGACTTTCCAGCGACCGAACGACCGGCGGCTCGGCCGGACGACCGGTCCAATCTGAGTCACGAAACGTCCGGTACTCACCGGACGTCCGACTGCTCCAGTACAGTGTGTGGCTCAAACGGTCAGTTTTACACTATCACTATATATAGCCTCCTCCCTCCCACGGGATAAGGTTGACCATTCACTTTGAGCTTTCTAAGAACACATCTCACCTCTCTTGATTCCCTACACCAAATCCTAGATCCCCAAGGGATTTGGGAACATTTGAGAGAAGTCCTCCAATCAAGTGATAGATCCACTCCTTCCCTTTCTTCTCACCAAAGGAATTCATGATTTGAGCAAGTTCTTGAGCATTTCCCGACGTTCTTGTTACTCTTGGAGGTTGGAGACTCCTAGGCGGTAGGAGTCTTTCAGAGAGGAATCGACCATTGTGATTACCCCTGGAAAAGTTTGGGAGGGTTTGGAGACCACCCCAAGGTCTACCACTAGTGGTTGAGAAACGCCTCCGCGGTGTTGTCTCAAAGGGATAATAGGGTGAGCCTTCATGGCGTTGGTGTGCCTTCGTGATAACATCCACCTCTCTAACGGTGACGTAGCTTCCCTCCAAGGAAGTGAACATCGGCATACATCCTCGTCTCCCGGAGTTATGGTTATTCCAAACCCTAACTCTCTACTTGTGGTTACTTGTCTCTTAGCACTTACTTATATCATATTGTGCTTGCTTACTTACATACTTGTGTTACTTGTTTATCTTGCTTAGTTCTTAGCATCACAATTGCAATTGTTAGGCTCACTTTCATATTCCGTATTATTGCCTAAAATTGCTAAGTAATAATTAAAATTTGCAATTGTACCTATTCACCCCCCTCTAGGTCCATCTCGATCCTTTCACCAGTGCCAGTTTTTGTTTTTCCTTGTTTTTGAGTTTTACAAAAAAGGAATATCAAATGGAGTCCAAACGGAATAAAACTTTCGCGATGATTTTTCTTGGACGAGAAGACATCCACGAAACTTGGAGAGGGGGTAAGAAGATGATGAGGAGGCCACAAGCCTCCTAGGTGCGCCCGGGGGGGGCGCCCTTAGGGCTTGTGGGCCCCTCGAGTGTCCTCCAACCCTAATTCTTACTCCATAAATACCCAAATATTCCCAAACAGAAGCATCCAACGAAATACTTTTCCGTCGCCGCAAGCCTTTGTTCCCGTGAGATCCCATCTTGGGACCTTTTTTGGCACCCTGCCGGAGGGGGAATCGATCATGGAGGGCATCCACATCAACCTTGATGCCCTTCCGATGAAGTGTGAGTAGTTTACCACGGACCTACAGGTTCATAGCTAGTAGCTAGATGGCTTCTTCTCTCTCTATGATCTTCAATACCATCTTCTCCTCGATGTTCTTGGAGTTCTATCTGATGTAATATTCTTTTGCGGTGTGTTTGTCGAGATCCAATAAATTGTGGATTTATGATAAGATTATCTACGGATATTATTCGAGTCTTTTCTGAACTCTTTTATGCATGATCAAATATCTTTGCATTTCTCTTCGAATTATCGGTTTGGTTTGGCCAACTAGATTGGTTTTTCTTGCAATGGGAGAGGTGCTTCGTTTTGGGTTCAATCTTGCGGTGTCCTCACCCATTGACAAAGTAGAGGTAGCGAGGCACGTATTCTACTGTAGCCACCAAGGGTAAAAAGATGGGGTTTTCATCATATTGCTTGAGTTTATCCTTGTACATCATGTCAACTTACTTAAGGCGTTACTCCATTTTTATGAACTTAATACTCTAGATGCATGTTGGATAGCGGTCCATGTGTGGAGTAATAGTAGTAGATGTAGGCAGGAGTCGGTCTACTTGACACGGACGTGATGCCTATATTCATGATCATTTCCTTGGATAACGTCATAACTTTCTGCTTTTCTATCAATTTCTCGGCAGTAATTTGTTTACCCATCTTATGTTTTCTTTCAAGAGAGAAGCCTCTAGTGAAACCTATGGCCCCCGGGTCTATTTTCCGTCATATATTTCAGATCTATAAACCAAAAAACCCAAAAATACTTTGCGGCAATTTATTTAGATTTATTATTTATTTATCTTTTATACCTATCTCTATTAGATCTCACTCTTGTTCGAGACCGTAAAGGGATTGACAACCCCTTTTTCATGTTGAGTGCAAGTGTTCGTTAGTTTGTGCAGGTGCATAGATTGGAGACTTGCTTGTGCCTCCTACTAGATTGATACCTTGGTTCTTAACTGAGGGAAATAATTATCTCTACTTTGCTGTATTACCCTGTCCTCTTTATGGGAAAAATCAATGCAAGCTCAAGAAGTAGCAAGTCCTGCGCGAGAAGGAAGGCACATGAAGGCGGAAGCAAACAAGGAAGGCAATGATGGCCTCGCTATCGGTGTCAAAACCGGCAGATCTCGGGTAGGGGGTCCCGTACTGTGCGTCTAAGGATCGAAGATAACAGGAGGCAGGGGACACGATGTTTACCCAGGTTCGGGCCCTCTTGATGGAGTTAATACCCTACTTCCTGCTTGATTGACTTTGATGAGTATAGGGGTTACAAGAGTTGATCTACCACGAGATCATAATGGCTAAACCCTAGATGTCTAGCCTATATGATTATGATTGCCTCTACGGACTAAACCCTTCGGTTTATATAGACACCGGAGGGGGCTAGGGTTGTACAGAGTCGGTTTACAAAGAAAGGAATCTTCACATCCGCACGCTAGGCTTGCCTTCCACGCCAAGGAGAGTCCCATCCGGACATAGGGGAAAGTCTTCCGTTTTGTATCTTCACGGCCCACCAGTCCGGCCCATGTCAAATAGCCCGGACGCCCGAGGAGCCCGTAATCCAGGACTCCCTCAGTAGCCCCTGAACCAGTCATCGATGACGATGTGTCCGGCATGCAGATTGTCTTCGGCATTGCAAGGCGGGTTCCTCCTCCGAATACTTCAAAGAAGTTGATCGCCAGTACTATATCCGGCTCTGTACAATAGTCACACCTCTGAATCACAAGGACAAAATACAGATAAGTTATGTCTTCTGAAGATTTTAATGGCGAGACGTTACGTCCGGACACTTTACTATTTAAACCGTTTTTTGGCCTCCCGTTTCGCGTTTCGATACGCAACCACCGACGACACGTCTTGTCAAAGTAGAGATCGTGCCCCCTTATTATGGGATTCTCATCAATACGGGTTTGGGAAACCAAACCGTGCCGTTTCGCACGACCCCTTGGAAATAGGCGAGCTTTAAGGCTCTTGGGGGGGACGTATGACATTTACTACCTTTATAAGGAGATAAGATTCCCCCTTTTTACCCCATGCCTTCCTCTTCCTCAGCCCACCCGCCCTCAAGCTCCAGCGCTCAAGCTTTAATCCTCTCAATCCCCAGAAAGTACTCCAGCCATGTCTGGCTCCGGAGCGCAGGGCAAGTGGATGGCTTCCTCCGTTACGGAGAGAAACATCAAAGAACTCCGGGAAGCGGGGTACCTGGCCAAGGAGATCGTCCACCGTCTCTCGGCCAAAAAGCAGATCATCCCCACACCCAATCCCGTTGAGAGGGTAGTGTTTATCCCTCATTTCCTTCGCGGACTGGGGTTTCCCCTTCATCCTTTCATCCACGGCCTCATGTTTTACTACGGGCTAGATTTCCATGATCTAGCCCCTTCTTTCCTCAACATTTCAGTGTTTATCGTCGTATGCGAGGCATTCCTCCGCGTCTCCCCCCACTTCGGCCTATGGCTCATGGTCTTCAACGTGAAGCCGAAAGTGGTGGACTGCGAGCAGGCGGACTGCGGTGGCGCTATGGTGAGCAAACTCCCCAACGTCACTTGGTCCAAGGGCACCTTCGTGGAGACCGGATGGCAGCAGGAGTGGTCTACGTCACAAAGCCCCGTGACTCCACATGGGCTGCTCCTATGGAATTCAAGTCCGGAGCCCCAATGCGGCTGGTGTCCTGGCTCAACAAGGGCCTGGACTGGGTGTCGTCTGACGAAGAGATGATGCTGCAAAAGCGCATCAAGAGCATCGTGGATAAAACTACCATCCTCGCCAGCGTGATCCAGGTGATGCTCTTCCGCCGGATTCTCCCCTGTCAGGCGCGTCAAGAGTTGATGTGGGAGTTTGACCCGGCCGGTCCCCGGACACTGCAGCAGTTCTTTGGCACGAAGCACAAAGACATGTGGAAGCTGCTCTTCAAGACCCAAAAGTCATGGCCGGAGACAACCGAAAACCTCAGCTACGACAGCACCCACGTTGCGACACCCGTAAGTTCTTTGATAATCTTACTTTGCGAGTCCAAGGAGCACACTAAATTCTCCATTTTCTTTCGCAGGGCTGGACGAAGAAAGCGGAACGGATTCACTGTCCGGCTCCGCTGCCCGAAGACTCAGCTATTCCTCTATTGACGAGGCTGCTGGTCCCGGCGCCGTACCAGGCGCCGGAAAAGAAGGCCAAGAAGAAGGGCAAGGAGGCCAAGAGTGGCCTCCGCCGTAAGGGTGCCTCAGACGTGGTGTCCGAGGACACCAGAACCCTCTACTCCCCCGACGAAGAGGAAGAGGAGGAGGATGAGAGCAATTCCCCCCTAAGGGTAGAAAAAGAAAAGGGCCGCCTCCGCTGATTTAGAGGCAGAGGTGTCCAAGAAAGGGAAAACCTCCCTTACGAATGACTCCAAGTTGGACGCCGACGAGTGGCGCCCTAGGCCGAAGCCCCTGGCCGGATCATAAGTACTCAAAGGTATATATATGTCTGGCTTTTCTAGCTTATAGTTGTAATGCATTTAAATTGTATGATGCAGTCCGGTTAAGATCCTCCCCCAGCGATCCTCCTCTTGTGGGAATTTGCTGGGTCCGAACATGATGGAGAGCGAATCGCCTCCACTAGCTTCCTCCCCCGCCGCAGCGGATAACACCGAGGTGTCGTCCCAAAGGACCCTTCCGGAACAGGGAGAGGTGTCGGAGGCTGCCAAGACGGTGCCGAAGGGTGACACTTCGGCTACCGAGAACATGGGGGAACCGACCCCCATGGAGACTAGAGACGGGGGCCATGTCCAGTTTGGCCCCCAATGAAATGTCGTTCCGGAAACCCACACGGTTCCAGAAACAGAGGAGCAACCCTCTTTACCAGAAGGGCGTGCGCCTACAACACCGGCGTCCTCTATCAATGCGGAGGCGCCGGACACTCTGGTGAGAGCGCTTCAAAGCGCCATCATTGTGGAAGAATATCGTACCCTTACGGGTACGGTGATTGAAAAGGTTCAGTCTGCAAAAAGCGGACTGAGCGAAGCCTACACTAGCCTTTTAAGAGGCTTTGAGGTATGTGCTTTACAATGTCTTTTAGCTGTATAAAAAAGAATGCCTGTGTATAGATAGTAGCCCTTGAGACCCTGTTCGGTGTTCGGAAAGAAAAACCGAACAGAGGATCTAATGATGTCAGCTCTTATGTGTTATCTGAATGAGTTTTTGCAATTATGTTTGTAGCTGACACGTCTGAGGTCGAGGCCCTCAAGAGTGCACGGGCCGCGGCCAAGAAAGAGGCGGAGGAGAAGCGAGCCTCCCGCCTTAAACATGAATCGCGAGTGGAGGAAGTCCAGCAAGAGCTCAAGGATGCCATAGCCAAATGCGAGTCCTTAGAGTGCAAGAGTTCGGAGCAAAATTCCGAACTTGCTAAGGCACTCCAAAGTGCACAAGAAGCCCGGGCCGAAGCCCAAAGCGCTGTTCGGGAGATCCAAGAGGCGAAGCAAATTTCGGCTGGTAAGGCCTTTAACATGCGGAGCAAATTTGTGAGGAAAAGATATATCTTTCTAACCCAGATTTGGAGTTATCCAGGAGTGTTTGTGGACCTGCCCCAGAGTGTTGCTGACGCCGCAGAGTTCTTCCGGGCCGAAGATGGGAGCTCAGCGGAGAAGTTGTTCTGGTTGCAGTACCTTGCGCCAGAGCATCCCGTGCCCCTCAGCGATCAGTTGAAGCAATGGACCGAACTGCATAGGGTGGCTGAAGTGGCCATGAGGGATTTGATAATCCGTCTTTGGCCCACCAAACCCATGCCCAGTAGCTACTTCGGCCTCGTGAAGTGGCTGATCAGCACCTACCCTCGGCTTGATGCCGTGAAGTTGTCGGTATGCATTGTAGGTGCGCGGATGGCCTTCGCCCGAGTCAAGGTGCAGTGGGCGAAGATGGACGCCGTCAAGCTTGCAACCGAGGGAACTCCCACTGGCAAAGAGCACCGTACGCCGGAGCATTATTTCGATGATGTCCTGAAAGGATCCTGCATTGTGGAGGGCCAGTGTTCAAAGGATATCATTTTTTAATAAATGTATCTATGAATGTCCAATCCTGTATTATGAAACAAGGCTTTATGTATGATGTGTTGAATGTTTTAATTTAAAATATCTCCTCCTGTGCGGTTGTTTACGTTATCTGAGAGTTGGCCAGTCGTCGGCTTCTGCCCCCATGTAGATAGTACGGGGGTGTTCGGGAAAGCACCTAAAACACACTTGACCCAACGTCTTGGTCTGTGAAGGAGGTGTTAGTGCGGCGAACCAGGCATTCGGACTATGCCGCTTTATCACTCTCACTTAGCCATAGGAGTTTTACAATGGGAGTGCGGGCACAGCCCCTAGTGTTGTTCAGTTATCCGGACTTAGGTGTTGTGAATGCCCGGCCGGGTGGAAGGCGGCCTATCGCATAATGCGAAAAAAATCGCAAGAGATTTATACTTAGTCACCGAATAGTTGAACGGCTCTCGCCGCATCATGACAGTCAATTTTCGGCTTTCTCTACTGAGCTGTTTGTCCGGATGAACCAGAAACACAATCGCAGTAGTTCCCCCTTTACTACCTTAGCCAATTAAGCGGAACGTAAGGTAGTAACCACAGGAGCCGGGCAACCCAACTATTGACCAAAGACATGATTCAGAGCCAATGCATATAATGCTATATTCGGGACGCCGAATTGCACTATGGAAGTGTTCGGACTTTGCTTTAGTGTTTCAAAGATGTACACGGCTTAATAGAGCCCCTGGCGATTTAGGTCATACCAAGGTGTACATGACAATCGGACAAAAACGGGAAAACACATGTTAAGAGATAAGCCAATGCCATGTAGGTTTGGGCTAAAAACTGTTTTCATTAGTCTGATTGATACGTCAAAACGTATTGATACAAATAGTGCAATAAGCAACAAGGCTATTTTACATGCCGAGCACAAGGGGAAGCTATGCATGCGCCTTGGAAGCGGACGAGGTGGTCTTTAAAGATCCTTCAGGTGCTCAGGCACGCGTCTATGCTGCTTTTCTCCTTCGTATGTTGTCCTTCGAGAGGATCATCGACCGGTGTTTTCGTAATAGGCCACGGAAAGAGGCCTTGGTACCGTCGAAAGGGTGATGTGGGTTGTAAGGAACCTGAAAAAAGGACAAAAAAGAGAAGAAGAGAAAAAAGAAAAAAAAGGAAATGTGAGTGTCCTGATAAGGGCCTGGCGTATTGTAGACCTTGTCCCTATTATGCCTCCATCCTTTCCCATGGTATTTTTAGTGCGTAATTATGTACGCGTGGTACATATGCCACAGTTTGGTGGGAGCTGAGATGGAGGTGGAATTGCTAATCAAGCTCCTGACGAGCTAGACTGTCGTAGAGTGGGGCAGTCTGGACTCGTTTGACAGTGTCCGAGGACTTGGCCGCCGACGTAATAGTTGGCTTGATGAGGCCACCCTGTACTTCCGCTGCCAAGGCCGCGGTGTGCTCCTCAGTGCGGAGGGAGCATTCCATGTTTCCATTTACTGTTATAACACCGCGTGGTCCGGGCATCTTGAGTTTGAGATAGGCAAAGTGCGGGACTGCATTGAAGATAGCGAACGCGGTTCGTCCGAGCAGTGCATGGTAGCCACTGCGGAAGGGGACGATATCGAAGATCAAGTCTTCGTTGCGGAAGTTGTCCGGCGAACCGAAGACCACTTCCAATGTGATTGAGCTTGTGCAGCGGGCCTCTACACCGGGTATCACTCCTTTGAAGGTAGTTTTAGTGGGCTTGATTCTTGACGGATCAATACCCATCTTGCGGACTATGTCTTGATAGAGCAGGTTAAGGCTACTGCCGCCGTCCATGAGGACTCACGTAAGGTGGAATCCATCGATGATTGGATCAAGGACTAATGTGGCCGAACCTCCGTGACGGATACTGGTCGGATGGTCTGTGCGATCGAAAGTGATCGGACAGGCCGACCATGGGTTGAATTTTGGGGCGACTGGCTCTATCGCATAGACGTCCCTTAATGCGCGCTTGCGCTCCCTCTTGGGGATATGGGTGACGTATATCATGTTCACTGTTTTGACTTCGGGGGGAAATTTCTTCTGTCCCCCTGTTTTTGGTGCACGAGGTTCCTCGTCGTCATCCTCACTAGGTGACCCTTTCTCCTTATGTTCGGCATTTAGCTTGTCGGCCTGTTTGAAGACCCAACAACTTCGGTTGGTGTGGTTGGCAGGCTTGTCAGGAGTGCCGTGGATCTGGCAAGGTCGGTCAAGTATTCGGTCCAAACTTGATGAACCGTCTGTGTTTCGTTTGAATGGCTTCTTTTGTTGACCGGGTTTGGAGCCACTGAATCCGGCGTTAACTACCGTATCCTCTGTATTATCGTTGTTGCTCCAATGCTTATGGTTATTGTGTCGGGTCCTTTCGTTGCTGTTTTTGGCTTCGGAAGTGCCGGGGCCGCTGGTGCTGTTACCGCTACGGGCTAGCCAGCTGTCCTCGCCCGCGCAGAAGCGGGTCATTAGTGCTGTAAGGGCTGCCATGGACTTCAGCTTTTCTTGGCCGAGGTGTCGGGCAAGCCATTCGCCGTGGATGCTATGTTTGAAGGCCGCTAGCGCTTCGGTGTCCGGACAGTCGACAATCTGGTTCTTTTTGGTTAGGAACCTGGTCCAGAATTTCCTGGCCGACTCTCCGGGCTGTTGGACTATATGACTGAGGTCATCAGCTTCCGGAGGCTAGATATAAGTGCCTTGGAAGTTGTCTCTAAAGGCATCTTCCAAGTCTTCCTAGCTTCTGATAGAGTTTTCTGGGAGTCTATTTAGCCAGTGCCGAGATGGCCCCTTAAGTTTTAGGGGAAGGTATTTGATGGTGTGGAGATCATCACTGCGAGCCATGTGAATGTGGAGAAGAAAATCTTCACTCCATACCGTGGGATCTGTTGTGCTGTCGTATGATTCAATGTTCACGGGTTTAAACCCTTCAGGAAACTGGTGCTCCATTACCTCATCGGTGAAGCATAGGGGGTGTGCGGCGCCTCTGTATCGGGCCATGTCGTGATGCAGTTCGGATGAAGTCCGTATGCGGTTTTCGGCCCAGGCGTGGTTATGCTTGTCGTGCTAGGCTTAATAGCTGTCCTCTCACGTTGGTGCACGCCCCCGCGATCCATAGATTGATCTAGTCTGGCTCGTTCTATTTTCCAGGTCCTGTCGTAGGTCATATGTGTATCCCCGAGCTATTGTTTCTCTGCTTTTACGACGAGGTGGTGCAGGCTGGTGTTCGGCTTGAGTTGCCGTTCTATCCCGGCCATGTGGTGGTCGATCGGGTCCGTCAGCCGCATTACGCACGGGTGGTATGGGCTCCAACGCCTCATCGTCGAATTGGGGTAGTATCTTACGCTTCGGGTAACTCTTTTTTGAGCGCTCGAGGCCGTATTCTTCGGCTTCCATGACGTTAGTTCATCTGTCGTTGAGTAGATCTTGGTCAGCTTGAAGCTTCTGCTGTTTCTTTTTTAGGCTTCTTGCCATGGCTATTAGCCGGCGCTTAAAGCGCTCTTGTTCTAGCGGTTCCTCTGGCACAATAAAATCTTCGTCGCCAAGGCTCATGTCGTCCTCGGAGAGTGGCAAATAGTTGTTGTCCACCGAGTCTTCGTTCCCTGCTTGCTCGTCAGGGTCAACTTACCCGTCCTCCCGATCATCTTGTTCGGATGTCGGTTCGATGGAGTCTTCTTGGTCTTCGGCGTTTTCCGGAGTATCATTCTCTCTGGTGCCGGTATTGCTATCTTTTCCATGACACGATTTATAGCGGCGCCGCTGACGTCGACACTTCGGTGGTATCTCAGGAGGTTTGTCCTCAACTGGGTTTTTCTCAACATCTTCGTCGCCTTTTTAGGTGTGTCCACCATGTATAAGTTGTATGAGGAAGTGGCCGTCCAGCATCCAGTGAATGGCGGGTTTTGCGCCTGCTCCTCTCCGGCGTCGTCGTCCATACCGTCGATGTCCTCAGAGGCGTAATCGAGCATGTCGGTAAGATCGTCGATAGTGGCTGTGAAGTGGGTGGTGGGTCGGTAGCAAAATTCCCTGTCTTCAGCCCCTAATCCGGGCTGGTTGCAATTCGGAAGCGGTTCCTCCGTGATTACGAGGGATCGCATTAAGTCTAGAGCCTTGTTTAAGAGCGGGGTTTGGACGGGGACAGGAGGTCCCTGGCCGAACTTGCATGACGCGGACTTCCAGTGTTTGGAGTTAGTGTCCGGAGAGGAGTCCGGCTTTGTAATGATTGCTAGAGACGCCGTTCTCTCCAATTTTCTGGGGTTGAGCTCTAAGGCCGCAGGGAGTCCGGCGGGTTCTAAACTCCCATCTTCGGATCTGATGACGCGCCCCGGATCTAAGGCCGGAGCGGTGGTTGGGGCCGCGAACCCTTGGAAGATCAAGTCTCCTCGGATGTCAGCGACATAGTTTAGATTTCCAAAACTGATCTGGTGACCAGGGGCGTAGCTGTCGATCTGCTCCAGGTGGCCAACCGAATTGTCACGTAGTGCGAAGCCGCCGAATACAAAGATCTGGCCGGGGAGAAAGGTCTCCTCCGCGGTAGCATTGTTGTAGATGATTGATGGAGGCATCGAGCCTTTCAACGACGGCACAGTGGAACTCTCAATGAAAGCACCAATGTCGGTGTCAAAACCGGCAGATCTCGGGTAGGGGGTCCCGAACTGTGCGTCTGAGGATCGAAGGTAACAGGAGGCAGGGGACACGATGTTTACCCAGGTTCGGCCCTCTTGATGGAGGTAATACCCTACTTCCTGCTTGATTGAATTTGATGAGTATAGGGGTTACAAGAGTTGATCTACCACGAGATCGTAATGGCTAAACCCTAGATGTCTAGCCTGTATGATTATGATTGCCTCTACGGACTAAACCCTCCGGTTTATATAGACACCGGAGGGGGCCAGGGTTGTACAGAGTCGGTTTACGGAGAAAGGAATCTTCACATCCGCACGCCAGGCTTTCCTTCCACGCCAAGGAGAGTCCCATCCGGACATAGGGGAAAGTCTTCCATTTTGTATCTTCATGGCCCACCAGTCCGGCCCATGTCACATAGCCCGGACACTCGAGGACCCCGTAATCTAGGACTCCCTCACTCACGCGGCGCGCGGGCAGGATTTATGTCAGCCCGGGCGGTTATTGAGGCATCATGGGAGAAGTGGGGGCGTCCCCCACTCCATCGGGCGCTACACGTCGCGCCTGGCCCGCACGCGGTTAGGGCCCGCGCCGCTTCGCCCCTTGTAGGGGGAGTCATGTGTGCCGTAGGCCCGGGGCTACTGTAGGGCCTGTTGGACCTAGGGCACCCAGGCCCGTCTGCCTTCAGCCCAGGGCGCGACGCATGTCAAGAGACCAGCGGGTAGCCCACTTGTGGGCGCCACGTACAAGGCCCTTCACCAGGGCTTGGCCTCATGAGACCCCTCGTTAGGAGGCTGGCATCTTGAGCAGACTAGGGGGCTTCGCCAAGAGACTTGCAAGGCGGCCTCCCGAGGCATCCTCCCCGAGGCGTACGAGGCAGGCACCGCTCGGCTTGGGGCGCGGTCTCAGGCCTTCACGTGGGTGACGCGCGCAGTGACTAACATTGCCAGAGGCCATGCTAGCAGGCGCGAATAAGGATTATTTTCTCTTTTGTGCTAAGGGAGCATGGCCATCAAGATGTTTCCGAAAGCAACCCCCAAAGGTTGCCCGATCAGTGAAAGAAGACCAAGACGATGGGCACGTAGGGTGGAGGTCATCCCCGAGCCCATAGGCGCGTCATGGATGGAGGCTTTTGATGTGAACTGGGGACCCAATCTTTCGATGAGAGAGGATAACTACGATTTTTGTGGTACTTGACCGTCACGATCCGGCAACCAACCGTACAGTGAGAACCGGGACTGATATCCACGGCAATTTGCTGAACCAATTCCACGGTGTAATCGACCGAGCCAATGGTACGATCGACCTATCCATGAAGGATTTGTCCTACAAGAAAAACGAAGAACATGCAAGAAAATAATAGCCAAGCAATCTCAAAATTGCCAATATGCTAGATGGAATGAATATCACATGATGAGGTTTCGATAGGATGTCTCGACAATCGCACTAGCCGCTACGAGCGAAGACAAATAAAAGTAGTTATAGCTAAACTTTTCCAAACAAAACTCGATTGCAAACCCTAACATAGACGAACATGATGGTGTGTTCTTTTCTCTTGACAAGACATGTTGGCCCAACGTGATGTATTAAAACTCCTTTGGACCCAATTACTCCTCTTGGTCCATGTAGCCAAAACAAACTTGTTGGCCCTTTTGGGCATTGGCTTCCTGCGCCTCACGCATGATGGATGAGCTGGATGGTTTGGTGGTGGACGCCATGCATGCAACGACAGTGGAGGGCATGCATGCAAAGAGGGATGATCTCCTTTAATTATTTCTTTGATATGTTTATTCCTAAGCACAGATAAATCAGAACATAAGTGTAACATCGCATCCTTGTCAGTTAAATCATATGTACGAATGAGCGATAGTACCTGGCCATTTATTTGTCTCATTAGTGCTTTAGTCATAGGTCCAGGTGCAACTGTGTCAGCGATGTTTCATGTAACATTTGTAGATGTACTTATAGTAGCTATATCCACATCAGCTCTGCAGGTGAAGACCACCTTTAGTGAGGATAGACTGTGCTCATGTCCCCCTTCAAACTTGTCATGGTGTGGCTACCCTTCCCGCCAGTGTTTTCAGGGGAAGAGGACCAAGGCAGTATAAAAGGGGCAAGGTGCCGTTGTAGGAGGAGGATCGATCGATCGGCCATTAGAGAGCTTGCCGGAACCCTAAAGCTTGTAATCACTTCCTTCCCACTAGAGCAATTCCAATGAAGCAGGACCTAGGGTTTTACACCGCAAGGTTGCCCGAACCTGGGTAACCGGTGTGTCACCGGCCCGTCCCCGCTAGCTGATGGAAATATGCCCTAGAGGCAATAATAAAATGGTTATTATTATATTTCCTAAATGATGATAAAAGTTTATTATTCATGCTAGAATTTTATTGACCGAAAACTTAAATACACGTGTGGATACATAAACAAATACCAGTCCCTAGTAAGCCTCTACTAGACTAGCTCGTTGATCAAAGGTGATTAAGGTTTCCTAACCATAGACATGAGTTTTCATTTGATAATGGGATCACATCATTAGGAGAATGATGTGATGGACAAGACCCATCTGTTAGCTTAGCATATGATCGTTCAGTTTATTGCTACTGCTTTCTTAATGTCAAATACATGTTCCTTCGACCATGAGATCATGCAACTCCCGGATACCGGAGGAATACCTTGTGTGATATCAAATATCACAACGTAACTGGGTGATCATAAAGATTCTCTACAGGTATCTCCGAAGGTGTCTGTTGAGTTGGGGTGAATCGAGATTGGGATTTGTCACTCTGTGTATCGGGGAGGTATCTCTGGTCCCTCTCGGTAATACACATCACAAGAAGCTTGCAAGCGAAGTGACTAAGGAGTTAGTTGCAATATGATGTATTACGGAATGAGTAAAGAGACTTGCCGGTAACGGATTGAACTAGGTATAGAGATATCGACGATCGAATCTCGGGCAAGTAACATATCGATAGGCAAAGGGAATTATGTATGTTGTCATAAAGGTTCAACCGATAAAAGATCTTCGTGGAATATGTAGGAATCATTATGGGCATCCAGGTCCCGCTATTGGTTATTGACTGGAGAGGTGTCTCGGTCATGACTACATAATTCCCGAACCCGCGGGGTCGCACGCTTAACGTTCGCTGACGTTAGAGTAGTATTGGGATATTTGATGAGTGGTAACCAAATGTTGTTTGGAGTCCCAGATGAGATCGCGCACATCACGAGGAGTCTTAGAATGTTCGAGAGGTAAAGATTTATATATGGGAAGTCATATTTTGGGTTCCAGAAAAAAGTGCAGTTTTTCGGTATTGTACCGGGAAGCTTCTAGAAGGTTCTGGAGGATTTCGGAGGGGTTCGGAAGTCCACAAGTGGGTCCACCATGACCCAAGGGCTAGCATGGGCTGCAGGGAGGTGCCCTGGCCTTATTGGGGTAGGTGCACCAAGTCCTCAAAAGCCCATGTGGCTAGGGAAGGCAAAAAAGGAAGGAGTCCTAGTAGGTATAGGATTGGACTTGGAGTCCAAGTCCTCTCCCCCTTAGCTGCACCCTAGGGCTTGGAGGGGCTGTATCCCATGCCCCTCCACCTATATATAGAGGGGAGGGGCGCCCCAAGAGGACACACCAAGCCCTTGGCGCCCCTCTCTCTCCCATTACTCCGTAGTTCCACCGCCTCGTCCCGGCGACGCTTAGCGAAGCACTGTCGGTACTGCACCACCACCAATACCACCACGCCGTCATGTTGGTTGTGATCCCATCTACTTCTCCTCTCTCGCTTGCTGGATCAAGAAGGAGGAAACGTCATCAAGCCGCACGTGTGCTAAACTCGGAGGTGTCGTCCGTACAACACTAGATCGGTTGGATCGTGATCGGATCGCGAAGAGTACGACTACATCAACCGCGTTGTCAAATGCTTATGCTTACGGTCTATGAGGGTACATAGACACACTATCCCCCTCTCGTTGCTATGCATCTCCATGGATAGATCATTGCGTGTGCGTAGAATTTTTTTGTTTTCCATGAAACGATTCCCTACACTAGCTCGCTCTCGCTGAAGCCTCGCCATGGTTAGCTGCAGGGAAGGATAGGGCGGTAGGAATGAGTGCACCCCAGAGTTCAAACCGTTGGGTCCCCGGAGCCCGATTTCCAACAGTGCCGAGGTTGATGTCGTCATCACTTGGTTTCTGTGAAAGCAAACCCTTCATTTGACACAGAATAACCTCCATTGATTTTTAGTTTAACACTTGTCATCGGATCACCAACCAGTTCTCGCTTATTATGACATTCAGTTTTTGGATTTCTCCACTGAGGTACTTAACCAGGTGAGCTAGAAGTACAATCACAGTGGTTCTCCCTTTACCCTCCTAGCCGAACAATGCAGAACGTAAGAGGGCAAACACAGGAGCCGGGAAACCCAACTATTGACCAGAGAAATAATTCAAAACTGATTCATATAATGCAATATCCAAGACTCGAGCACATGAAATGAAAAATAGTGCCAGAATGATGCTCCGGGCAAGATTTATAGTCGAGCCCCCGGCCTATTAGCCATTCGCATCTAAAAAAGCACGTATCAAACTAGTTTATTTTGGCATAAAAAGCGGAAAGGAGTACGCAACACAATTGACTGCAATATGACCATAAAAAATGGTCTTTATTTCCATTGAATTCATGACGTCCAATCGTACAATCCGAACTGCTATAGATACTTTGAAAATAAACTTATCAGAGGAAAGGTTTACACAGGGCCTCCATGAGTGGTTTGATGTCCCTACTGCACCCTGTTGCACGTTTGTGCATTTGCTCTTTGTGAAGTTTCCATAGGCAAAGGAGATAGTGGTCAGCGGGAGGGCCCTTGAGAGAGGGTCTTAAGAAGTCGCTGCGGGGTATTAGCTTGATGTTGGTCAGGCCCTAGATGGTGCATGTTGGTGATGTTTAATCCAAGGACATCTTTGGCCATGGCTTGGTCGAGCTGAGCACTTGACCCTTGTACCTTTTGTCCCCACAGCTGCCCATGGAACTTTAAGCGCGAAATTGTACATCTGAGGTACATATTTCACGGCTGGGAAGGTCATGTTGTGGGGAGCGTATTCCTATTTAAGATGAGCATGAGAAGACTCCGGAACCGAGGTTGTAGCTTGGGCTCCTTTGCTTGCGTCTAGCGCCTTGATGGTAGAGTCTGCTTTCGATGCCTCTTTGGCAGCCCGGACTTCGATTACCAGAGTTGTTGTGTGCTCCTCGGTTCGGACTGAGCGCCAGTGTTACCGTTAACGGTAAAGATACCCTTAGGTCTAGGCATCTTAAGCTTCAAATATGCATAGTGAGGGATGGCGTTAAAGCTAGTGAACGTTGTTCGGCCGAGGAGTGCATGATAACCATTGCGGAAAAGAACAATGTCGAAGATTAAATCTTCGTTGCGGAAGTTGTCGGGCGAGCTGAAGACTACTTCCAAGATGACGGTTCCCCAGCAGCGTGCCTCGACGCTTGGGATTGCTCCTTTAAAGGTAGTGCTGCTGGGTTTGATCCTTGACGGATCGTTTCCCATCTTCCTCACTGTATCCGAGTAAATCAGATTGAGGCTGCTACCTCCTTCCATAAGGACTCTAGTGAGGTGGTATCCATCCAGGATGGGGTCGAGCACCACAGCCGACATTCCTCCATGACGGATACTGGTCGAATGGTCTCTCCGGTCGAAGGTGATCAGACAAGCCGAACATGGGATGTATTTCAGGGCCACCGACTCTACGGCGTAGACATCCCGAAGTGCATGCTTCCGCTACTTCTTGGGTATATGTGTGACATAAATCATGTTCACGGTTTTTACCTCGGGAGGGAACTGCTTTTGGCCTCCATTGTTTAGCCCACGAGGTTCGTCGTCGTCCTCGCTACGGGGACCCTTGCCATGTTCCTCGGCTGTAAGCTTGCCGACCTGTTTAATTACCCAATAGTTGCGGTTGGTGTGGTTGGCGAGCTTGTCGGAGGTGTCGTGGATCTGGCAGGGACTATCCAGGATCTTGTCCAGCGTGGTCGGGGCGTCCCGGATCCCTATAGAGGGCTTCTTTCGTGGTCCTAATTTTGATTTCACTGCCGCATCATTGGCTTCACTGCCATTGTGCTAGTGCTTGTTATTCTTGTTGCGCCGGGGTTTCCTATTCCTGTCCAGGACCGCTGAGGTGTCATAGACATCTGGATGGTCGCTTCTATGAGCTAACCAACTATCTTCGCCCGCGCAAAAGCGGGTCATGAGAGAGGTGAGGGCCGACATTGTTCTTAGCTTATCTTGGCCGAGCTGGCAAGCGAGACATTCATCCCGAATGCTATGCTTGAATGCAGCTATTGCCTCAGCATCCGAACAATCAGCGATCTGGTTCTTCTTAGTCAAGAACGGTTCGAAAATTTCTAGGGTGACTCCCCGGGCTGTTGAACAACGTGGCTCAAGTCATTGACATCTGGCGGCCCTCACCTCCCAATGGAGTTTTCAGGGAGGCTATTCAACTAGTGCCCTACCAGTCCTTTAAGCTTTAGTGGCAGATATTTAATCGCGTGGAGGTCATCTCCTCAGACCATATGAATGTGGAGAAGGAAATCTTCGATCCACACAGCTGGGTCGGTTGTCCCATCGTATTGTTCTATGTTTATGGGTTTAAACCCCTCGGGAACTAATGTTGCATCACCTCGTCTGTGAAACACATTGGGTGTGCGTGTTGGAAATATGCCCTAGAGGCAATAATAAATTGGTTATAATCATATTTCCCTATTCATGATAATCGTTTATTATCCATGCTAGAATTTTATTGATCGAAAACTCATATACATGTGTGGATACATAGAAAACAACGTGTCCCTAGTGAGCCTCTACTAGACTAGCTCGTTGATCAGAAATGGTTAAGGTTTCCTAACCATGGACATGAGCTGTCATTTGATAACGGGATCACATCATTAGGAGAATGATGTGATGGACAAGATCCAACCATAAGCATAGCATTTGATCATAATAGTTTATTTCTAGTGTTTTCTTCATGTCAAGTATCTGTTCGTAAGAACATGAGATCATGCAACTCCCTGACACCGAAGGAATCCATTATGTGTATCCAACATCACTTCATAACTGGGTGATCATAAAGGTACTCTACAGGTATCTCCAAGGGTGTCTGTTGGAGTTGGCATGGATCGAGACTGGGTTTTGTCACTCCGTATGATGGAGAGGTATCTCTGGGACCTCTTGGTAATACAACATCACAAGAAGCTTGCAACCAATGTGACTAAGGAGTTAGTCATAGGATCTTGTATTACGGAACGAGTAAAGAGACTTGCTGGTAACGAGATTGAACTAGGTATGTAGATACCGGCAATCGAATCTCGGGCAAGTAACATACCACTAGACAAAAGGAACTGCATACGAGATTGATTGAATCCTTGGCATCTTGTTTCGACCGATAAAGATCTTCGTGGAATATGTGGGAACCAATATGGGCATCCAAGTCATGCTATTGGTTATTGACCGGAGAGGTGTCTCGGTCATGTCCACATGATTCTCGAACCCGTATGGTCTGCATGCTTAACGTTTGGTGATGCTAGAGTAGTATTGGGATACTCACGTTGGTTACCGAATGTTGTTCGGAGTCTCGGATGAGATCCCGGACGTCACGAGGAGCTCCAGAATAGTCTGGGGGGTAAAGATTTATATATGGGAAGTCATATTCTGGCTACCGGAAAAGTTTCGGGTTTTACCAGTATTGTACCGAAAAGCTTCCGAAAGCTTCCAGAGGGTTCCGGAGGAGTCCGGAAGGATCCCTCCAGCACATAGGGCGTGCATGGGCTATAGGGGCATCCTAGCCTTATTGGTCTAGGTGCACCGGCCCCTTAAGGCCCATCCTCCTAGGCGAAGGGAAAACCTAAGGGAGAGGGCCCTCCACTTGGTTTGGAGGGCACTCTTCCCCCTTTAGCCGCCTCCCCTCCATGGAGGAGGGGCTAGTGTTGCGCCCCAGCCCTCCAACACCCCTATATATAGTAGGGAGGAGGTGCAAGGGCTGGGGACAACAATTCCCAAGCCCCGCAGCCTCCCCTCTCTCCCGTTCTTCCTCGTTCGTAGTTCCGGAGGCGCTTGGCGAAGCCCTGCTGGGATTGCTCCACCACCATCTCCACCATGACGTCGTGTTAGTTGAGATACCATCTACTTCTCCTCCCTCTCTTGTTGGATCAAGAAGGAGGATACATCATCGAGCCACACGTGTGCTGAACGCGGAGGTGTCGTCCATTCGGCGCTAGATCGGATTGGATCGCGATTGGATCATGAAGAGTACAACTACATCAACCGCATTTCTTAATGCTTCCACTTAGAGATCTACAAGGGTATGTAGATCCAATCTCTCCTCTCATAGATGGTCATCTCCTAGATTATCTTGGTGAGCGTAGGAATTTTTTTGTTTCCCATGCAACATTCCCCAATAGTGGTATCAGAGCTAGGTCTATGCGTAGATGACATCACGAGCAGAACACAAAGGAGTTTGTGGGCGTTGAATTCAGATTGCTTCCTTCCTTAGTCTTATCTTGATTCAGCGGTATTGTGGGATGAAGCGGCCCAGACCAACTTTACATGTCCATGTACATGAGACCCGGTTCCATTGACTGACATGCAACTTGTTGCATAAAGATGACTGGCGGGTGTCTGTCTCTCCCACCTTAGTTGTATCGGATTCAACCAAGGCGGTCCTTGTAGAAGGTTAAATAGCAACTTGAATATCACCGTTATAGCTTTGCGTAGGTAAGAACGGTTCTTACTAGTTACCCATAGCAGCCACGTAAAACATGCAACAACAAAGTAGAGGATGTCTAACTTGTTTTTGCAGGGTATGTTGTGATATGATATGGCCAAAGACATGATGACATATATTTGATGTATGAGATGATCATGCTATGTATAGATTATCGCGACTTGCATGTCGATGAATACGGCAACCGGCAGGAGCCATAGGGTTGTCTTTAATTATTGTATGACCTGCGTGTAAATCATTAAGCGCTATGTAATGCTTTACTTTATCGCTAAATGGTAGAAATAGTTGTAGAAGCATGGTTGGCATGACAACCCCGATGGCGACATGATGATGGACATCATGGTGTTATGACGGTGACGATGGAGATCATGTCGGTGGTTCTGAGATGGAGATCAATAGCACAAGATGATGGCTATATCATGTCACTTATGATTTCCGTGTGATGTTATTCCTTTTATGCATCTTGTTCTGCTTAGGACGACGGTAGCATTATAAGGTGATCCCTCACTTAAATTTCAAGATAAAATTGTGTTCTCCCCTAGTGTGCACCGTTGCGAAAGTTCGTCGTTTCGAAGCGCCACGTGATGATCGGGTGTGATACTCTATGTTCGCATACAAGGGGTGCAAACCAGTTTTGTACATGCGGAACACTGGGGATAAACTTGATGATCCTAGCATGTACAGAAATGGCCTCGGAACACAGGAGACCGAAAGGTCGAACATGAATCATATAATAGATATGATCAACATGGAGATGTTCACCATTGAAACCACCTCATCTCACATGATGATCGGACTTGGGTTGGTAGATTTGGATCATGTCACACTTAGACAACCAGAGGGATGTTGATTTGAGTGGGAGTTCATTATTAATTTGATTAACTAAACTAATTATCATGAACATAGTCAAAATGTCTTTGCAAATTATGGTGTATAGCTCGCGCTGTAGCTCCACTGTTTTTGTACGTTCCTAGAGAAAACTAAGTTGATAGATAATGGTAGCAATTATGCGGACTGGTTCCGTGATTTGAGGATTGTCCTCATTGTTGCACAGAAGGCGTGTGTCCTTGATGCACCGCTCGGTGCGCCACCCCCTCAAGCGTAGTCTATGGGTGTTGTGAACATCTGTCAGACACGTTCTGATGACTACTTGATAGTTTAGTGCACCATGCTTTATGGCTTAGAATTGGGGTTCCAAAGACGTTTTGAACGCCATGGAACATATGAGATGTTCCAAGAGCTGAAATTGGTATTTCAGGCTCATGCCCGTGTTGAGAGGTATGAGACCTTTGGCAAGTTCTTTGCCTACAAGATGGAGGAGAATTGCTCAGCCAGTGAGCATGTGCTCGGAATGTCTAGGTGCTACAATCGCTTGAATCAAGTGGGAGTTAATCTTCCAGAAAAGATAGTGATTGAAAGAGTTCTCCAGTCACTATCACCAAGCTCCTATAGCTTCGTGATGAACTATAACATGCAAGGGATGGAGATGATCCCGGAGCTGTTCACGGTGCTTAAGGCCGTGAAGGTAGAAATCGAGAAGGGGCATCAAGTGTTGATGGTTAACAAGACCACTGGTTTCAAGAAGGGCAAGAGCAAGAAGGGAAACTTCATGAATGACAAGCCAGTTGCCGCTCCAGTGAAGAAACCCAAGGTTGAACCCAAACCCAAGACTAAGTGCTTCTATTGTAAGGGGAACGATCACTGGTAGCAGAACTACCCCAAATACTTGGTAGATAAGAAGGCTGGCAACTTCAACAAAAGTATATTTGATGTACGTGTTATTGATGTGTACCTTACTAGTACTCCTAGTAGCACCTGGGAATTAGATACCGGTTTAGTTGCTAATATTGGTAACTCAAAACAAAAGTTGCGGAATAAACAGAGACTAGCTAAGGGCGAGGTGCCGATGTGTGTTGGAAGCGTTTCCATGGTTGATGTGATCACCATCGCACGCTCCCTCTTCCTTCGGGATTAGTGTTGAACCTAGATAAATGTTATTTGGTGCCTGCATTGAGCATGAACAAGATTAGATCGTGTTTATTGCAATACAGTTGTTCATTTAAGTCAGAGAATAATGGTTACTATGTTTACATGAATAATACCTTCTATGGTCATGCACCCAATGTGAATGGTTTATTGAATCTTGATCATAGTGATACACATGTTCATAATATTGACGCCAAAAGATGCAAAGTTAATGATGATAGTACCACATACTTGTGGCACCGCTGCTTAGGTCATATTGGTGTAAAGCGCATAAAGAAGCTCCATGCTAATGGATCTTTGGACTCTTGATTTTGAATCGCTTGAGACATGCAAACCATGCCTCATGGGCAAGATGACTAAGACCCCGTTTTCTAGTACGATGGGGCGGGCACGTGACTTATTGGAAAATGATACATACTGATGTATGCGGTCCAATGAGTGAAGCAGGCAGTGGATATCATTATTTTCTTACCTTCACCGATGATTTGAGTAGATATGGGTATATTTACTTAATGAAACACAAGTCTGGAACATTTGAAAAGTTCAAACAATTTCAGAGTGAAGTTGAAGATCATTGTGACAAGAAGATAAAATGTCTATGACATGATCGTGGATGTGAATATCTGAGTGACGAGTTTTGTATACATTTAAAAAAGATGTGGAAATTGTTTCACAACTCATGCCACTTGGAACACCACAGCGTAATGGTGTGTCCGGACATCGTAATCATACTCTATTGGATATGGTGCAATCTATGATGTGTCTTACTGAATTGCCACTATAGTTTTGGGGTTATGCATTAGAGACAACTACATTCACTTTAAATTGGGCACCATCTAAATCCGTTGAGATGACATCGTATGAGTTATGGTTTGGCAAGAAATCCAAGTTCTCATTTCTTAAGGTTTGGGGTTGCGTCGCTTATGTGAAAAGACTTCAGCCTGAACTCGAACCCAAAGCGGACAAGTGCGTCTTCATAGGATATCCTAAGGAAATAGTTGGGTACACCTTCTATCTCAGATCCGAAGGCAAGGTCTTTGTTTCCAAGAATGGATCCTTTCTAGAGAAGGAGTTTCTCTCGAAAGAATTGAGTGGGAGGAAGGTAGAACATGATGAGGTTGTTGAACCGTCACTTCAGTTAGAAAGTAGCACGATGCAGAAAGATATTTCTGCGGCGCCTGCGCCAAGTGAAGAGGAAGCTAATGATGATGATCATGAAGCTTCAGATCAAGTTACTACCAAGCCTCGTAGGTCGAAAAGGACCCGTACCGCCCCTAAGTAGTACGGCACTCCTCTCTTGGAGGTCATGTTGTTAGACAACAGTGAACCTACAAACTATGAAGAAGCGATGGTGGGCCTAGATTCCAACAAATGGCTAGGAGCCATGAAATTCGAGGTAGGATCCATGTATAAAAACCAGGTATGGACTTTGGTAGACTTGCTCGATGACCGGCATGCCATTAAGCACAAATGGATCTTTAAGAAGACAAATGCTGATGGTAATGCCACCATTTATGAATCTCGACTTGTCACGAAGAAGTTTATGACAAGTTCAAGGAGTTGACTATGATGAGACTTTCTCACTCATGGCAATGCTAAAGTCTGTTGGGATTATGTTAGCAGTTGCTGCATTTTTTTATTACGAAATCTGGCAAATGGATGTCAAAACAGAGTTTCCTTAACTGTTTCCATGAGGAAAGGTTGTATGTGATGCAACCAGAAGGTTTTGTCGATCCTAAGGATGCTAAAAGGTGTGTAAGCTCGAATGATCCTTGTATGGACTGGAGTGGGCGTCTCAGAGTTGGAATGTATGCTTTGATCCAAGCTTTTGGATTTATACAAAGTTTGCAACAAACTTGTATTTACAAGAAAGTGAGTGGGAGCACTACATCATTTCTGATAAGTATATGTGGATGACATATTGTTGATCGAAAATGATGTAGAATTTCTGGAAAGCATAGAGGGTTGTTTGAAAGGAGTTTTTCAAAGGAAGACCTAGGTAAAGCTGCTTACATATTGGGCTTCAAGATCTATAGAGATAGATCTAGACGCCTGATAAGACTTTCACGGAGTACATACCTTGACATGATTTTGAAGGAGTTCAAAATGGATCAGTCAAAGAAGGAGTTCTTGCCTGAGTTGTAAGGTTTGAAGTTGAGTAAGACTCAAAGCTCGACCATGGCAGAAGAAAGAGAAAGGACGAAGGTCGTCCCCTATGCCTTAGCCATAGGCTCTATACGGTATGCCATGTTGTGTACCGCACCTTATGTGTGCCTTGCCACATTTCTGGCAAGGGGGTACAAGAGTGATCCAGGAGTGGATCAGTGGACAGCGGTCAAAATTATCGTTGGAGGAATAAGGAAATGTTTCTCGGTTATGGAGGTGATAAAGAGTTCGGCGTAATGGGTTGTGTTGATGCAAGCTTTGATACCAATCCGAATGACTCTGAGTAGCAAAACGGATATGTATAGTGGAGTGGCCATTTGGAATACCTCCAAGTGGAGCGTGATAGCAACATCTATAATATGACAGGGATTTGCGAAGTACAGGCGGATCTGAATGTTGCAGACCCGTTGACTAAAACCTCTCTCAGAAGCAAAACATGATCAAACCCCAGAACTCATTGGGTGTTAATCACATGGCGATGTGAACTAGATTATTGACTCTAATGCAAGTGGGAGACTGTTGGAAATATGCCCTAGAGGCAATAATAAATTGGTTATTATTATATTTCCCTGTTCATGACAATCGATTATTATCCATGCTAGAATTGTATTGATTGGAAACTCAGATACATGTGTGGATACATAGACAACAACGTGTCCCTAGTGAGCCTCTACTAGACTAGCTCGTTGATAAAAGATGGTTAAGGTTTCCTAACCATAGACATGAGTTGTCATTTGATAACGGGATCACATCATTAGGAGAATGATGTGATGGACAAGATACAACCATAAGCATAGCATTTGATCGTACTAGTTTATTGTACTGCTTTCTTCATGTCAAGTATCTGTTTCTAAGACCATGAGATCATGCAACTCCCTGACACGAGAGGAATGCCTTGTGTGTATCAAACGTCACTTCATAACTGGGTGATCATAAAGGTACTATAGAGGTATCCCCGAGGGTGTCTGTTGGGTTGGCATGGATCGAGACTGGGTTTTGTCACTCCGTATGACGGAGAGCTATCTCTGGGCCCTCTCGGTAATACAACATCACAAGAAGCTTGCAAGCAATATGACTAAGGAGTTAGTCGCGGGATCTTATATTACGGAACGAGTAAAGAGACTTGCCGGTAACGAGATTGAAATAGGTATGGAGATACCAACGTGAAGGAAATATGCCCTAGAGGCAATAATAAAGTTGTTATTTTATATTTCCTTATATCATGATAAATGTTTATTACTTATGCTAGAATTGTATTAACCGGAAACTTGATACATGTGTGGATACATAGACAAAACACCATGTCCCTATTAAGCCTCTACTAGACTAGCTCGCTAATCAAAGATGGTTAAGTTTCCTAACCATAGAGATGTGTTGTCATTTGATGAACGGGATCACATCATTAGGAGAATGATGTGATGGACAAGACCCATCCGTTAGCTTAGCATATTGATCGTTAAGTTTTATTGCTATTGCTTTCTTCATCTCATATACATATTCCTTTGACTATGAGATTATGCAACTCCCGGATACCGAGGAATACCTTGTGTGCTATCAAACCTCAAAATGTAACTGGGTGATTATAAAGATGTTCTACAGGTATCTCCGATGGTGTTTGTTTGGTTGTCATAGATCGAGATTAGGATTTGTCACTCCGAGTATCGGAGAGGTATCTCTGGGCCCTCTCGGTAATACACATCATAAGAAGCCTTGCAAGCAATCTGACTAATGAGTTAGTTGCGGGATGATGTATTACAGAACGAGTAAATAGACTTGCCGGTAACGAGATTGAACCAGGTATGAAGATACCGACGATCGAATCTCAGGCAAGTAACATACCGATGACAAAGGGAATAACGTATGTTGTCATTACGGTATGACCGATAAAGATCTTCGTAGAATATGTGGGAACCAATATGAGCATCCAAGTTCTGCTGTTGGTTATTGACCGAAGAGGTGTCTCGGTCATGTCTACATAGTTCTCGAACCCATAGGGTCCACACGCTTAACGTTCAATGACAATTTTGTATTATATGAGTTATGTGATTGGGTGACCGAATGTTTTTCGGAGTCCCGGATGAGAACACGGACATGACGAGAAGTCTCGAAATGGTCGTGAGGTAAAGATTCATATATAGACGATGATATTCGGACACCGAAAGTGTTTCGGGGTGTACCCGTACATATCGGAGTACCGGGGGTTTACCGGAACCCCCCGGGGGGATTAATGGGCCTTATGGGCCATAGGGGGGGAGCACACCAGCCCACAAGGGATGGTGCCTGAGGGAGTCCTGGATTAAGGGGTCCTCGGGAGTCCAGATTATGTAACATGGGCTGGACTAATGGGCTATGAAGATACAAGACAGAGGACTTCTTCCCGTGTCCGGATGGGACTCTCGTTTGCGTGGATGGCAAGCTTGGCATTCGGATATGTAGATTCCCTCCTTTGTAAACCAACTATGTACAATCCTAGGCCACTCCGGTGTCTATATAAACTGGAGGGTTTAGTCCGTAGAGGCAATCATAATCATAATCATACAGGCTAGACATCTAGGGTTTAGCCATTACGATCTCGTGGTAGATTGACTCTTGTAATCCTCATATTCATCAAGATCAATCAAGCAGGAAGTAGGATATTACCTCCATAAAGAGGGCCCGGACCTGGGTAAAACATCGTGTCCCCCGTCTCCTGTTACCATCGACCCTAGACGCACAGTTCAGGACGCCCTACCCGAGATCCGCCGATTTTGACAACGACATTGGTGCTTTCATTGAGAGTCCGCTGCGTCATCATCAGAAGGTTCGATGGCTCCACCAGTCATATACAACAATGCTGCCCTGGGGGAGGTTTTCCTCCCCGGCCATATCTTTGTGTTTGGCGGCTTCGCACTGCGGGCGAACTCGCTTGGCCATCTAGAGCAGATCGACAGCTACGCCCCAGGTCACCAGATTAGTTTTGGAAATCTGGACTATGTCGCTGATATCCGAGGAGACTTGATCTTCCAAGGGTTCACGACCCCAACCTCCGCTCCGGCCTTAGATCCGGAATGCATCGCCAGGTCCGAAGATGGGATTACTGAGCCCGCTGGACTATCTACGGCCACTAAGCCCAGTACGGGAAAGACGGAGGAAGTGGTGTCGCTGGCGACCGTCATGAAGCCGGAATCTTCTCCGGACACTGGCTCCGAACCCTCGGAGTTAGCATCGTGTGAGCTCGGCCAAGGAGTTTCCTTCCTGCCGTACTCCACGGATTTTCTTCTCTCTGGCCAAACCTCGCCTTTAAGCGAGGCTCTGGACTTGATGCGATCCCTCGTCATTACAGAGGAGCAATGTCCGAACTACGCCCAGCCCGGACTAGGGGCTGAGAGTGGGGAATTTTTCGTCCCACCCACCACCCACTTCATAGCCACTGTCGAGGACTTAACTGACATGCTCGACTACGGCTCCGAAGACATCGACGATATGGACGACGATGCCAGAGAGGAGCAGGCTGAAAACCCGCCGTTTACCGGACGCTGGACGGCCACCTCTTCGTATGACGTGTACATGGTGGACACACCCAAAGAGGGTAACGACGATGATAAAGAAGATCCAGTCGAGGATAAACCTCCTGAGACACAGCCCAAGCGCCGACGTCAGCGGCACCGTTCTAAATCATGCCATGGAAAAGACAGCAATACCGGCACCAGAGACAACAACACTCCGTATGATGCCGAAGACAAAGAAGACCCCATCGAGCCAACCATCGAACAGGACGATCGGGAAGATGGGCAAGTTAGCCCTGACGAACAGGCCATGAACGAAGACTCAGAGGACAATAATTATCTCCCACTCTCCGAGGACGAGGTGAGCCTTGGTGACGAAGACTTTATCGTACCTGAGGAACCTCTCGAGCAAGAGCGCTTTAAGCGCCGATTAATTGCCACTGCAAGGAGCCTGAAAAGAAGCAGTAGCAGCTTCAAGCTGATCAAAATCTGCTCAACGATAGGTGGACTAATGTCATGGCAGTCGAGGAATATGGCCTCGAGCGCCCAACCAAAAGTTACCCGAAGCGTAAACTGCTACCCCAATTTGACGACGAGGCCCTCGAGCCCACACCATCAGCACATAATGCGGCTGACCGACCACCTCGTGGCCGGGACAAAACGGCAACTCAAGCCGAACACCAGCCCATACTTACTCGCCGTAAAGGTAGAGATATAACAGCTCGGGGATATACATATGACCTGCGGCAAGACCTGGGCAGTTGTGCAGGTCAGACCAGATCGATCTACTGATCGAGGGGGCGTGCCCCGACGCACGACGATGCCTATCTAGCCGGACGTGACAAGCATAATCACGCCTGGGTCGAAAACCGCAGACGGACTCCATCCGTGCTACGTCGCGACTTGGCCCGATATAGAGGCACCGCACACCCCCTCTACTTCACTGATGAAGTAATGGACCACGAATTCACAGAAGGGTTTAAACCCGTGAATATCGAATCATGTGATGGAACAACAGATCCCGCTGTATGGATTGAGGATTTTCTTGTCCATATTCATATGGCCCGCGGTGATGATCTTCATGCCATCAAATACCTCCCACTACAACTCAAGGGACCAGCTCGGCACTGGTTGAACAGCCTGCCTGAAAACTCAATCGATAGCTAGGAGGACTTGGAAGACGCCTTCTGTTGAGGATATAGACCTTAGAGTCACCCGCCAGGAGGGGCCGGGTTACTCATATGGTCATTGCCAGAAGCCCGGCACCAGGCTTAAAGACGGTGGGCCAAACATGGTCATAAGACCCGGATATGGCTTAAGGCCTGTAGTTACAATCATTATTATGGTAGAACTTGTAGTGTAAGGCAAGAATAGTTGAGAGTCCGAGCCGGACACTCTTATGAGCCGGCCGGGACTCTGAGAGCTGCAGGGCGTCAGCCTCCCTATATAAAGGGACGACCCGGCAGCAGTTTAAGGGCGACAACAATCTCATCGAGAGCCGGGCATAGCAGTTTAGCTCCCTGGTTATCGAAACCCTAATCAATACCACATCAAACTGGACGTAGGCTTTTACCTTCACCGTAAGGGGCTGAACCAGTATAAACCCTCGTGTTCCTTGTCCCGCATTAACCCCTTCAAGCTTCCTAGCTGCGATGGATCCATGACTAAGTCCTAACTCAAGGACATCTGCCGTGACAATTCCACGACAGTTGGCGCCCATCGTGGGGCCAGCGCACGGTGGATTTGAGTTCTTGAAGGGCAGCTTCGAAGGGCTCAAGGGATACGCTGTGGGCCGGATGACCAAGAGTCGTCACGGCAAGCTCTACATCGACGATGCAAACTGGGGCCCCGACGCCGGCTCAATTGAGTACGGGTACCGGGTCCCCTTTGGCGGGATTCATGTTTTCATTGGCAAGATTGGTGAGCCGGGCCCTGAGCCGGGTCTCTGCGCCGATCTCATCGAGACGGCTCAGCGTGCGCGACCCGCCCAGGCCCGGCCTGCCGTAAGGCGCGCTTTTGTGGGATGTATCCATGGAGGGCCCTCTGATCCATCTGGGTCCGGTGATGAGGCGGCCGCCAGCTCTGACGGCGAGTCGGCCACTGATGAGTCAAACGCGTTGTATCAACTTCAAGATGGCAGGCTCATGGGTTGTTCCGACGGTGACAGTATTCCGGACCCGTTTGAGCCGCCAAGTCAGGTTGGAGTCTTTATGGCTGGCGCGCAGCCTGTTCAGAACCCCGCTGCTGGAGCGGGAAACCCGGTGCCTTCTCCGGCTCAGGTGCTGATGGATCTCACGGACAAGATAACGGCCCTGTTAACCGTCACGGTTGACCCGGCGGATCAGGCTCAGCATAATGCGGAGGTGGCACAGTTAAGATTGGATCTAGTAAAAGCTAAGGAGGAGCTTGCAGCGGAAGGGATCAGGATGGCTGCAGAGAGGGCGGCTCTCGATGCCCAAACTCAGCTGATCCAGGCGCAATCCTTCCAACTCACGATGGATCAGAACGCGTCCAATGAGGTCATGAGAAGGAGGCATCAAAAGGCCCAATCTCGACTCCCTCCGGTTTACGATCCACGCAACCTCTTCAACACGCCGGGAGCAGGGTCTAGTAACCCGCCAGGGGTCATAATGCCCGGGTCTGGAACCCCTATTCAGCCATGAGTGATGGGGCCTCCCCAGGTGCTCCCTGCCCCGCTTCAGTACGTGCCAATACCCCCGGGTCATTATAATAACCCGCTGGAGAACATGGTCGCTGCGGCAGGACGGCTGGCAGCTCTCCCAGTTGACGACGACTCTCCGACGGCTATTGAAACCCGCCGGGTCAGGGAACTCCTTCAGACGGCACTGGCGCAGCAAGAGGCGTACTCCTACAGCCGGGATAGGATCCACTCAACCCCTCGTCCGGGCCAGAGCCCGAGTTACAGCCGGCACATGGTCTCAGCAACCGGCTCAAGTAACGTCCGACGCCATGACCCGCCCCCTGGCCACAGCCCAGCTTATAACGGAGCCTTTCACGCTGCAGATCAGGACAGAGCGCGGCAAGAGGTGGAGCAAGTGCCTCAATTGACGGCTTACCAGACCCCCCCGGCTTATCCGATGACTTCCGTCGACGTGGGTATCCCCACCAGGACTGGGGGTGTCCCTTGTTTAGTACCAGCTATCCGCAATGAGCGTCTACCCAAGGACTTCAAAGGCCCTAGGAAGGTGCCTAATTACACAGCAGACTTACAGCCTGCGGCCTGGATCGAGAGTTATGAGATGGCTATGGAGCTGCTGGAGGTCAGTGAGGCGGCCATGGCTAAGTATTTCACCATGATGTTAGATGGGACTGCCCGCACTTGGTTGAAAGGGCTACCACCGAATTCCATTGGGTCTTGGGCTGAGCTGAAAGCCCGGTTCATCCAAAACTTCAAAGATACCTGTAGGCAGTCTATGTCAATTGTGGATTTGACTAACTGTAAGCAGCAGGAGGGTGAGTCTATGACACATTGGGTTCGCCGGGTTAAGGAGATCATACACTCGTCAGACAAGATGGATGCCGGCTCAGCGGTTTTAATGCTGGAGCAGAATTGTCGTTTTGTGCCCCTGAAGATGAAACTCGGGCGGCTTAAGCACGACTGCAGTGATATGGGTACACTAATGGCGGCTCTTGTCAAGTACGCCGATTCTGATGGTACCAAGGATCCCCCTTCAGATGATGAAAGGACAGGGAAGGGAAAGAAGAACAGCAATGGCAAGGGTCCTCAGTTTAACCCGGGAAATCAAGGAGGAGGCAAGCGCAAGGCTGATGACAGCCTAGAGTTTGTAGCCAACGCCAACTCACAAGGTAATAACCAGCGACGCAAGGGGAGGCCCCCTCCCCGAGGCGGCGGGTCAGGTCCGACGCTGGAGCAGCTGTTGAATGAACCTTGTCCAAGGCATGGCTCTAGAGAGAAGCCAGCGACTCATCTGTGGAAGGATTGTGCAATCATGAAGGCCTTTAAGAATTACAATGGCCCGGGCGGCGGCTCAGGCGCCGGCGGTTTTCATGGCCCGGGCGGCGGCTCAAATTCCGGTCCTCAGAACAGTCAAGGGGGTTATAATCAGCAGCCTGGCCAGGGTCATCAGCAGCAGCAGGGGGGTTATCAGACCAATCCAAAGCAGCTTAGCGGTGGACAGTATCATGTGTTTACCACCAGTCTGTGTAAGTGAGATCAGAAGCTTCATAAGAGGGCAGTGAATGCTGTTGAGCCGGCGGTCCCATGCTACTTGCGGTGGTCTGAGCAGCCTATAGTGTGGAGCAGGGAGGATCACCCTCCATGGGTGGATAATCCGGGTCACTTGGCCCTGGTGGTGGCTCCTCAAGTGGGAGGATATAAGTTCACAAAGGTGCTCATGGATGGAGGCAGCAGCATCAACATCCTCTATTATGAGACTTTCCGCCGTATGGGGTTGGTTGATAAAAACCTCAGCCAGTGAAACACTATCTTCCATGGTGTGGTACCTGGTAAGTCGGCTTATCCAGTCGGCAAGATCGAATTGGAAGTAGCCTTTGGAGATGAGAACAACTACAGGGTGGAGAAATTGACCTTTGAGGTGGTTAAGATAAGAAGCCCGTACCATGCTATATTTGGGCGGCCGGCTTACGCCAAGTTCATGGCTCGGCCGTGTTATGTGTACTTACAGCTCAAGATGCCGGGTTATAACGGGACCATTACAGTTCACGGCAGCCGGAAAGTGGCCCTGGAGTGTGAGGAAGGCGATGCAGCTTATGCAGAATCTGTTTGTGCAACAGAGGAGTTGAAGTTTTACAAGGACAATGTTGACCCAACTGATATGACCTCTTTGAAAAAGCCGACTACAGAGTAGGAGCCGGCGATGAAATTTAAGTCAGCTGATGAGACTAAACTTGTTGATTTTGTTCCAGGAGACTCATCTCAGCAATTTAGCATCAGTGCCAATCTGGATCCAAAATAGGAAGGCGCGCTCATCGAGTTCATCCGTGAGAATAGGGACATCTTCGCATGGAAACCTTCTTACATGCCAGGTGTACCTAGAGAACTCGCTGAGCACACTCTCAATGTTGATCCGAAATTTAAGCCGGTCAGGCAGTTCCTTCGGCGGTTTAATGAAGAGAGGCGGAAGGCCATTGGTGAAGAAGTGGCCCGGCTCTTGGCGGCCGGGTTTATTGTTGAAGTTTTTCACCCAGAGTGGTTGGCTAACCCGGTGCTCGTACTCAAGAAGAACGGCACCTGGCGGATGTGTGTGGACTACACTGACTTAAACAAGGCTTGTCCGGCTGATCCTTTTGCCCTCCCCCGTATTGATCAAATCATTGATGCTACGGCAGGTTGTGCACGTTTAAGTTTCTTGGATGCTTATTCTGGATATCATCAGATTAAGATGGCAGTTAAGGACCAGGAGAAGACGGCGTTCATCACTCCCTTTGGAACCTTCTGCTATGTGTCTATGCCCTTTGGACTCAAGTGTGCACAGGCGACTTACCAGCGTTGTGTACAGAACTGTCTTCATAAACAGATTGGGCGCAATGTTCACGCTTATGTGGACGATATTGTGGTTAAGTCCATAAAAGAGGACACCCTGATAGATGATTTAAGGGAGACCTTTGATAACCTCCGGGTCTACAAGATGATGCTTAACCCGGCCAAGTGTGTTTTTGGTGTTCCTGCAGGAAAACTCTTGGGTTTTTTGGTTTCTGACAGAGGCATTGAAGCTAACCCGGAGAAGATCAAGGCCATCACCTCCCTAGCTAAGCCGGCGTGTATAAATGACGTTCAGCGCTTGGCGGGTCGCATCGCTGCTTTAAGCCGGTTCATAAGCCGTTTGGGTGAGAAGGCCATGCCTTTATATCAGTTGATGAAGAAAACTGATAACTTTGTCTGGAATGATGCAACTGACACTGCCTTTGAGGATTTGAAGAAGCAGCTGGCAGAGCCTCCAGTCCTTGCTGCTCCGGTTGACAAGGAGCCCTTATTATTATATGTGGCGGCGAACACACGAGCCGTCAGTGTGGCTATGGTGGTGGAGCGCAAGGAGGAGGGTAAGGAGCATCCGGTTCAGCGGCCGGTTTATTATGTCAGCGAAGTGCTCATTGAGTCCAAGCAGCGATATCCGCATTGGCAGAAGCTTGTTTATGGTGTGTTCATGGCAAGCCGGAAACTTAAGCATTATTTTCAGGGTCATCCCATCACTGTGGTCAGTTCTGCCCCTCTTGGTGATATCATTCAAAACAGAGAGGGCACAGGGAGAGTAGCTAAGTGGGCTATAGAGCTTGGGCCTCATGGTCTCAAGTACGTGCCATGCACTGCTGTTAAATCTCAGGCCTTGGTGGATTTCATCAATGATTGGACAGAGTCACAAGTGCCCGAGCAGAAGCCGGATAACACATATTGGACTATCCACTTTGACGGGTCCAGGCAGTTGGAGGGCTCGGGGGCTGGAGTTGTATTGGCTTCCCCTAAAGGTGACAAGTTCCATTATGTGCTACGGTTGATGTTTCCTTGCACTAACAATGCGGCTGAGTATGAGGCCTTGCTCCACGGTCTTCGGATGACTAAGGAGATGAGCTTGAGCCGGGTAAGGTGTTTCGGTGACTCAGACTTGGTGGCTCAACAAGTATCGGGCAAGTGGGACTCTAAGGACCCTCTCATGGCGGCTTATCGCCGCGAGGTTGACGCCGTTGCTGGGCACTTTCAGGGTTACCAAGTGGAACACATCGATCGCAGGAAGAACGAGGCGGCGGATGCTTTAAGCCGGCTGGGCTCTCAGCGAAAACCGGTGCCGCCTAACACTTTCCTGGACGTCCTGTATAGCCCTTCTGTTAAGTTGCCTACAGAGGAAGACTTGGCTGTCCCTGACCCGGAGGCATGACTGGTGGCGGCTCTCCATATCATACCAGACTGGACAATGCCATATCTGGCTTACATGACCCGGGGCGAGTTGCCTGAGGATGAAACTTTGGCCAGGCAAATAACCCGGCGGGCTAAGTCAATGATTGTTATCAATGGGGAGTTGCATCACCGCAGTGTTACGGGGGCGTTTCAGCGTTGCGTTTCCCCTGAGGAAGGTCAAGAGATCTTACGAGAGATCCATGAAGGGGATTGTGGCCATCACGCCGGCTCAAAGTTCCTTGTGGCCAAGGCTTTTCGTCATGGTTTTTATATGTTGACGGCTCATGCAGATGCAGACAACTTGGTCAGTAAGTGTGACGGTTGCCAAAGGTTTTCACGACAGGCTCAAGTGCCAGCTCAGGAGCTGAGGATGATCCCAATCACATGGCCCTTTGCGGTCTGGGGGCTTGATATGGTTGGGCCTTTCAAAAGGTCCAAGGATAAGAAGACCCACCTTTTGGTGGCAGTTGACAAGTTCACAAAGTGGGTGGAAGCTGAGCCGGTTAGCAAGTGCGATGCAGCCACGGCGGTTCAATTTATGAAAAAGGTGATTTTCCGGTTTGGCTTTCCGCATAGCATTATAACTGACAACGGCACCAATCTCTCCAAAGGCGCCATGGAAGAGTTTTGTCAACGAGAGCATATCCGACTTGATGTTTCCTCAGTGGCTCATCCTCAATCCAATGGTCAAGCCGAGAGAGCTAATCAGGAGATTCTGAAGGGTATCAAGCCCCGGCTTTTGGTCCCTTTGCAACGGACGCCGGGTTGTTGGGTGGAGGAGTTGCCCTCCGTGTTGTGGAGCATCAACACTACTCCTAACAGGTCTACAGGTTTCACGCCTTTCTTTATGGTTTATGGGGCAGAAGCAGTCCTTCCCAGTGACATCCGTCATGACTCACCTCGAGTGGCGGCTTATGTTGAGACGGATAATGAACAGGCGCGCCAAGATGCTCTTGACTTGTTGGACGAACAACGTGATGTGGCAGCAGCCCGTTCAGCGATTTACCAACAAGACCTGCGCCGTTATCATAGCCGTCGGGTCAAATCCCGGGTCTTCCAGGAAGGCGATCTCGTGCTCCGGCTCATCCAGGATCAAACAGATGTACACAAGTTATCCCCGCCTTGCGAAGGGCCCTTTGTGGTCAGCAAGAACTTGCACAACGGGTCATATTACCTCATTGACATTCGGGAGCATAAAGATTCATGTAAGTCGGAGGAAGAGACCCGTCGGCCGTGGAACATAGCTCAGCTTCGGCCTTACTACACTTGAGCCACCGGCTCTCGTGGTGTACATATTTCTCTCAGCCTTGTATATATTATGATAAGCAATAAAGCAGGACCTCTGTCCTTTTTTCTCCTCCAAATATGCGCGTGTTATTTTTGCAAGATTACATGATGACTTAAAGGAGGATCCGGCTTATGATCGTATTCGAATTTAGCCGTAAGCAATAAAGTCACTTGGGGGCTTCCTGTTCAAACATGGGTCGTATTCGAACCAAAGAGAACATAGCTGTCGATACCCATTTGATTGGCAAAGTGCCGAGCTCATTGGGAGGTTACCTTTGGTCATATTTGAATCATCGTTTAACCCCTCTGAGAACCGACATGGATCATATTCGAATCAGCGTCGTTAAACAATTCTTAAAATCACTTGGGGGCTTCCTGTTCAAACATGGGTCGTATTCGAACCAAAGAGAACATAGCTGTCGGTACCCTCTTGATTGGCATCGCCACACTCACTGGGGGCTATGTGATCGTATCCGAATCTTAGCTTAACCCCTTTGGGCCGGGTCTCTGGTCGTATTCGAACCGGAAGCCCCTAAGTTTTCTGCTTTATCACAAGTTTTCTTTGATTATGTCAAGGTGTGTACAGCCGGGTTTCACTTTGCCGGCTTAACTTTGGTTTACAGTATTGCTAAACGCAATGGGTGTTATAAGGCAGGTAAACCGGAGTTGCGGTACCAACTTTCTCATCCGGATTATCTAAACCGGAAGTATGCTTGCAGGCCGTTAAGTATGTTCTTACGGTTGTATTCAGGATATCATTGAAGACAAGTCCTTTTTGATTCATATTCCGGGTTATCTAAAATTTATGATTCTCAGGACGGTAAGCCGCCTCGAGACTTGTGATTTGCCCTTTTATGCAGGATAATTAAAGGCACCTCTTTTGAGGTTAAGAAAAAACAAAGGATTGATTACGACCCGGGGGAATATCAAAGAGACAACTTCAAAAGACTTTAGCATTCAATACGTGCACGATGGCACGGCAGAGATAAACTGTTGTACCTACTCTATTACAAAACTCATCAAGTCTAAAAGGGTGGAGCATTGTTTGGTAAACCGCCAGCCGAGTTATGATGCTTGCTGAGTTGAAGTCTCTGGCTCGTTCCTATCCTCTCCTCCGGCTGATCCCAAGACCTGGAAAGTTGATGACTTCCAGTCGATGCCACTGAGAGCTTCGAATTGGGCTTCCTCGTCAATTAACCCGGCCGGGTCAATCTCCGGGGCGAAAGTGTGCTGACGAGCCGCCGGGATCAAGGTGAGGGCTTCATAGCGAGGGGTTGGAATCCTCTGATTCTCCGCGTTGTAACCCGGCTGGTACTTGGTTAGATCTGTGTCGTTCCCGATAAGGGTGGCCACCGGGCGTACAGCCTTCACGCAAGCTGCGAAGTCCTTCTGATCGAAAGCTGAGCCGTCTTCCTTCAGGCTTGGATAGCCAAGGGCGATGTCCGCCGGGTCTAACTCCGGCAGGAATGCCTTGGCCCGGCTCAGCGCGGCGATCGCTCCGGCTCTCGCAGAGGCCCGTTGCAGCTCTTGGATCCGCTGAGGTAGAACGGCGAGCCGGCGCAGGACTTCTGCCAGGTGAGTTGGCACCTCGTTGGATAGGGCCACCACAGCTAAGGCACGCTGTGACCCGGTGTAGAGCTGCTCCACCAGGGTATACACGGCCTTCAGCTTGGTGACCACGCTCTGGTTGAGGTTGGCACTTCTGGGACCTGTTTAACAGAATCAGACAAGCCGGCGACAAGGATGAGTTATGAGATATAAAAATTTTAAACTTGATGAAAGCCGGTGAGGCGACTTACCAAAGATGGCGGCCACCATCTGGGAAACCTGGCGCTTTAGGCCGGAGAGCTCAGCAGTCTTCTTGGAGTCTTCTCCGCCTGTTCAGCCCGGGTTACCAATGTGGCCTTCTCTTCGGCCCAGGCTTTTCGCTCAGCATCAAATTCTGTCTTCAGCTTCTCTTGAGCGGCGATGCTGGATACAAACTTGGCGTTTGCCTTCCGGGTCTCCATTTCTTGCATCTTTAGCCGGCTCGTGAGATCAGCAAGGTCAGTCTCCAGCTTCTTGCCAGTAGCCTGTGTAAATTTCCGGGTTATGGCATGAACAATTACTCTACAAATTTAAATTCCCAAGCGTTTTCCAAGCAAAGACACTTGGCACTTGGGGGCTAATGCATATTGAACATTTTCTATCTACATATTGCCGGTTCAAATGGAGTAAGCCGGAACCTAAGTCTACAACATACTCAGTCATAAGTCGTCGACTTGGGGGCTAGCATGGTACAGGTAACTAAGCAGTAAATAAGAGGACAAAAGGATGTTACCTCAGACTTCTGCTGGATCTGGGTCACCATGGCAACCTCGGCGTCCCGGCTCTTGTGCACTTGGCTGATGTAGCTAGAGACGAGCTCTCCAATGCTCAGGTTGGTGTAGTCGGAGAGGTCCAGGATGGATTGAGTATGGTGCGGTGTGGCTTTCCGTCAAGATCTGTTGCTTGAGTTCCTCAATGTTAGGCACGCAAAGTCTGTCTCGGTACCATAATGTTCCTTCACTGTCGGTGAAGAACTCGGAAGGCTTACGATGATTCATTTTCTTCTTTATGCCTTCGATGCTGGGATGTCCCTGTTGAGCCTTCTTGATTTGTTCCACCAGGGTGGGTTGTATCTCCAGATTCGATACAGTGCCCTCGAAGACTAACATCATGTTGAGCCTAGCGAACTCTCGCTGAAACTCAGGCCTCAAATTGTGCTGACCGTCACTGTTCGGGCTGGGGTTTCAACTAAGGGCATCGGCCACTACATTTGCTTTCCCTGGGTGGTAGTGAATGCCGACGTCATAGTCTTTGACCAGTTCCAACCAGCGTCGTTGGCGTAAATTCAGCTCTGGCTGTGTGAAAATATATTTGAGGCTCTTATGGTCTGTATATTTTCACAGCGATTCCCCAACAGAAAGTGCCTCCACTCCTTGAGTGCATGTATGACTGCTGCTAGCTCCAAGTCATGTGTTGGGTAATTTTCCTCATGTTTTCGCAGCTGCCTGGAGGCATATGCGACAACCTTGCCATCCTGCATTAGTACGCATCCGAGTCCTTTCCGGGATGCGTCACAATACACCTCAAAGCTCTTGTGTATGTCTGGCACAGTTAAGACTGGTGCGGTTGTCAGCATCTTCTTGAGTTCTTGGAAGCTCTGCTCGCATGCTTCCGTCCATACAAATTTCTTGTCCTTCTTGAGTAAATGTGTTATAGGCTTCGCCACAGTGGAGAATCCTTCAATAAATCTCCTGTAATATCCGGCCATTCCTAAGAAACTCCGCACATCTGTGACGTTGGCGGGCGGCTTCCAGTCCAGTATGGCCTTGACATTTTCTGGGTCTACGGCCACGCCTTCTTGGTTCAGTATATGGCCCAAGAAGCCAACTTGTCTTAGCCAAAATTCGCACTTGCTAAATTTGGCGTACAACTGATGTTTCCTCAATTCTCCCAAAACAATTCTGAGGTGCTCGGCATGCTCTTCTAGTGTCCTTGAGTAAACTAGAATATCGTCAATGAATACCACCACAAATTTGTCCATGAATTTCATGAACACTTTGTTCATGAGGTGGACGAAATATGCGGGGGCGTTCGTTAGTCCAAAAGGCATCACTGTGAACTCGGATAACCCATATCTGGAAGTGAATGCTGTCTTGGGGATATCCTCTGTCCGTACCTTCAGTTGATGGTATCCCGATCTCAAATCAATCTTTGAAAATACCTTAGCTTGTGCGAGCTGGTCAAACAAATCATTTATCCGTGGCATCGAATATTTGTTTTTGATGGTCACCATATTGAGGGCTTGATAGTCTATACACAGTCTCAGTGTCCCATCCTTCTTCTTGGCGAACAACATAGGCGAACCCCACGGTGAGGAGCTGGCTCGAATAAATCCTTTGTCCAACAACTCCTTTATCTGCTTCTTCAACTCCACCAATTCTGAGGGTGCCATTCTATACGGCTTCTTATAGATGGGAGCGGTGCCAGGTGCTAGTTCAATGCTGAATTCTATCTCTCGGTCTGGTGGCATGCCTGGCAGTTCTTCCGGAAACACATCAGGAAACTCGCATACCACTGGAACTTTTCTCAGTTCTGCAATGTCCATTTTGTTCAGTTTTGGTTGCTGTGATCGTGGCCTTTCTTGAGCGGAAACTCTTATAGTCTTGCCGTGATGGTGAGTGAGAATCACTGTCCGATTGAAACAGTCGATGAATCCTTTGTTGGTGGTCAACCAGTCCATCCCTAAAATGACATCCAGTCCTTTACTTTCCAACACGATGAGATTCGCGTGGAATTGTAGTCCTTCGAACTCAATGACCACTCCTTGGCAGTAACCTTGAGCGATTTTCTTATTTCCAGGGGACTTGATGATCATAGATTTTTCCAAGGGAAGTATCGGAAAACCATGTTGCGAAACAAAACTCTTCGAAACGAACGAATGGGAAGCTCCAGAATCAAACAAAACCGTGGCAGGTACTGTGTTGACAGGGAACGCACCGAGCACGATGTCTGGGGCATTCTGCGCTTCTTCCCTGGTCACATGGTTCAGGTGACCCTTCCTGTGGTTGTTGCTGGGGTTGAAGTTGTTGCGCTTGGGGGCTGGATTGTTTCCACCATTGTTCGGCTTGGGTGCCGAGTCTCTTGGCTTCGGGCACTGTTTAGCATAATGCCCTTGCTGGCCACAAGCATAGCAGGTGACCCCTGGACAGTATGTGAACTCCTTGTCCCTGGCATGAAACTGTCCGACGGGCCTTGGCTCAGTAGTCGTGGATCTCCTTGCGTCTGTCCTTGGGACCTCAGTCTTGCCTTGGTTGCTGCGGGCAAGAGTCGTCTTGTCCCTCTTCCGCTTACGGATATCTTCCAGACTACGGCGCTCATTCTCCAAGGTGATGGCCTTGTCCACCAGCGTCTTAAAATCCGGGAAGGTGTGCACAATCAGTTGGCATCTCAGTGCTGGTGCCAGGCCGTCCAGGAACTTTTCCATCTTCTTGCTTTCTGTCATGTGCTCGTCGTAGGCATAACAAGACAGCTGGGTGAACTGACCGTTGTATTCTGTGACTGACATGCCTCTCTGCTTCAGGTCATCGAACTCTCTCTTCTTGATCTTTAGGATGCTTCTGGGGATGTGTGCCCCACGGAAGCCTTCCTTGAACTCTTCCCAGGTGATGTTGTGTTCCCTGGGATGCATGTGTAGGAAGTTTTCCCACCATGCTGCGGCTGCTCCAGTAAGATAGTGTGGTGCATAAAGCACCTTCTCATGATCTGAGCAATGAGCAATAATCAGTTTCCTTTCAATCTCACCAAGCTAATCATCGGCTTCCAGCGGCCTATCGGTGTGAGCAAAAGTTGAGGGGCGAGTCTTCTGTAACTCGGATAACTTGGAGTGTGGTTGATAGGGTTCACGGCGGTTTCCCATGTTGATGACATGGTTCATCATCTCTTGGTGCTGTTGCTGGCTTTGCTCGAAGAGACGGCATACTTCAGACAGTGCTGCTTCGCTGTCCTGTTGGCTGGACTGACCCTGAGTGAAATTGTTGCTGGTCTGTGTCCCATAAACCTCTTCTGGCTGATTGGGCATGGAGCGAGTCCACGGGCGAGACATTTTTCCAGTCTGGGGTATTATTTGCCAAACCCATGAGAAAAACTGTGTAGCACAAGAAAAATCTCGCAAAGGCAATAATAAAAGAGGCTTCAAGATTTTCAAAGAAACACAAATGATTTTTCATGGAGAAGAAGTGCTTAACATAAAACATACATGCGAAAAGCAAACACATGATACAGCACTCAGGATGCGCGTACACAATCCTGACATGTTATTAAAAACTAGCGTACTACTCCGGAAGGCAGCAAACACACCAATACAAACTAGCGTACAGATAAAATAGCACATCATACAGGCAGACATAACACGCGGCTACTCGGTGCTCTCAGTCGGAGATGGTGAAGATCTTCTTCCCCTTGCCGATGGCAAGGCTCAGCGGACCAGGAGAGTCAACCTCCACCTCCTCTCTAGCTGGCTCCTGGCGCGTGACGCTGCGCTGCGGTGATGGTGCGGGGGCGACTGGTGGTAGAGCGTGTGCGGCAGGCGGTGCGGCTCTGACTGGAGTGGGAGCGATGACTCGGTCGAACTCCTCAGTGGTAGGCAGACGGCAAGCAGTGGCCAAAACGGCCGGTGCATAAGAGGCTGAAGACGAGACGAATGTCAGAGGCGGCGTCATGTGGAGAAGCTCCTTCCTGCTGGCAGGACCGCCCCGGACTAAGTCCATGCGGGAAGCCACAAGATCATCTACGAGGTTGTCGAAAGACTCCTCCAGAGCCTTGAGATATTCCACAACCATCTCGATGGCTTCATCTCGCTCTCCCCGATGGCAGGCGAACGCATAGTGGCTGGTGTAAGGCACATGGCATGGGAGGTAGCGGTAGCGACGAGTCTTCATCGTAGGAAGGATGTCCCGAAGGCGAGCTATCGCCTCACGGGCAGCCATCTGCATGGCATGCCTCTCCGTAGGCATGGCCCTTCCCACAAAACGGAAGTGGCGAGCAGCAGAACGTCCTCCCTTGAACTGCACCACAGCATGGTGCATAGACACGTCGTCACTAAGCTTGTGCTGGTAAAGTGTGAACTCCGGGCGAGCTGCTGGCCCGATCGCGAGCTTGGTGATGGAGACGAGGAGCTTGACAAACCCCTCGGGCACGTTGGTGAATACTCGGTTCTCACAGCTGCTGCCAGCCATCTACAAAAGTAGGCAAAAATTCTGAGTAGTCATGTCATAAATTTACGATGACCAACAGAAAATAGCTACAATTGCAAAATGCTGAAAAAGCACCAAAAGACGCTAATAACCGATTAGCGATCGCACCTAGTGGCTTCCTACAGTCAGCCTGGCTCTGATACCAAGCTTGTCACGACCGGTTTTTCAATAAAAATGATTATTGAGAGACCAATCCCTTTTCCGGACCAGCAAGGAAGAATTCCTTCTCACTGGTAGACAATATCTTGGTCACAGAAGAAAAATACCAGGAGTACTAAATATAATACAAGGTTGAGCAGAGACTGCCCAACAATTTATTACATGCACGCCGCTAAAACAAGACGGCGGGTAGGTGGCAAACTACTAACTCATGATAATAACGGTGGTGGAAATACCATCGCGAAGCGAGTGATATGATTCCAGAAGACTACAACTCTTCGAGCGTCGGAGTGAGGCTCGAAAAGACTTATTGCGGGTGGCGGAAGCGTATACAAAACAAGTGACCAATATCCGGGATCGCGCAGGACTGACTGGGACTCCTCTAGGCATCGGACGCGCTATCAAACTCTTCATCCAAGAGATCGCCTTCGTCAACATCTGGCCAAATCAACAAGCCAGGTGAGTACTATGAAAGTACTCGCAAGACAGTTCGGACATAAGGTATAACAAATGTAAACATGAAGCACATGAACAAGTTAACCAGTGCGATCAGACATAGAGATAATAAATACTGGGTGCCAAGCGAGGGTCTGAATGACGCCTCGAGCGGAAACTGCAGAATAGTAATACTGGTGCCAAACGAGTGTCTGAAGGACTCCTTGAGCGGAAAATGCGGAATAATAATACTGGTGCCAAACGAGTGTCTGAAAGACTCCTCGAGCGGAAAATGCGGAATAATAATACTGGTGCCAAACGAGTGTCTGAAAGACTCCTCGAGCGGAAAATGCGGAATAATAATACTGGTGCCAAACGAGTGTCTGAAAGACTCCTCGAGCGGAAAATGCGGAATGATAATGCCACAGTCGGGCGTCAGGGCGACACCACATAAAGGGCTTATAACAGAAAATAAAGACAGTGCATGCCACAGTCGGACGTCTGCGCGACATCACGTAAAGGGCTTATATTTAAAGTGAGAAACGAGTACACGCCACAGTCGGACGTCTGCGCGACGTCACATAAAGGGCTTATATCACAGCTCAATAATACAATTGTTTGGGAACATAAATTATCACAAGCATGCGACAAATATAAGGTTAGTCCATCCACAGAAATAACAATAAAACTGGATTTACCACTTGAGCTTGTTCACCGGGGACAAGTTTTTTTTTCACACGGATAGATATGGATATAATGTTCACACTACTTGATCATGGATACGATGATTTGGAGAGAATTGACTCTGTAGAGTTTGTACTCAACCACAGCCAACGGATTCCAGTAGTCACGAGGACTAGTTCCGTCTACGGTGTTTTGGAAGAAACACGTCTAACCAGTACACACCCAATTCAACCGTCCGAAGCCACCCTCGGCAACATTCAAGAAAAACCTTGAGACGGGGAGGCTACAACCTCGCGTAGCATGGGATCAAATTTTTAGACGCGCGCTCTAAGGGGGTGCCCCCCCTCTCGGTCCCAACCGGAAACACCCATGCCCCCTGACCGGATGACTGGCTTTAATCCTGGGCCAAGGTACCATCATCCCGGCCTCTCTGTTTGGTGTGTACACGGAAAGAGTTTACCAACTTACTAAACCGCATCTTGGCAATGAGACATGTGGTAGCACGGAAAGGGGAAAGAACGGTAACGTGGCTCCAACCACGTTAACGTCGGAGAAAGTCGGATGACGCAAGGCTGGTATGCTACAACAGTACCACCTTGCTGCCCTTCATGTCACCACATGATTAGGCCATCTCTCATCAGAGATCATCGCAACTTTGGAACATGCGGGAAAGGAACGATAACGTGGCTCCAACCACGTTAACGTCGGAGAAAGTCGGATGACGCAAGGCTGGTATGCTACAACAGTACCATCTTGCTGCCCTTCATGTCACCACATGATTAGGCCATCTCTCATCAGAGACCATCACGACTTTGGAACAACCGGGTTGTTGCCTTACAAGCAACGAGGTATTTACCAATACTCATATGCCACGCACAAACTTTCACGCGAACATGCAAAACACCTGTCATATCAAATGTTCAAAACATGCTTGCCTGGTTCGGAGAAGTCGGAGTCTAGCTCAGCGAAGTTCGCGGCTCCTTCATCTCTTCCGGAACCTACGGCAATCACGAAACGGGTACTAACGTGAAAACCAACACTTGCACAGAAACTTTTCCAAATATTTTTCAAATAAATCCCATAAAAAACTAGACAAAATTTGAAGATTGTCAGAAAAAGAATCACTCAAAAACACCTTTTTATTAAAAAGTTATAAAGGTTTCTGTCCAGGGACTTATCTGTAATGAAACAGAAAAGTTCCAGGGTTTTAACTGAGAAAACAGAAAACGCTTCGGTTGGGAATGCGCAAGCGCAAAGGAGAAAACGTATTTGCTCGAAGGCGCCAACAGAAAATGGTTCGAAGGAGAATAGGATAGAGGCTGACAGGCGGGGTCCACCTGTCAGGTTTATAAAGCTCGCCGGCGCCCGAAGACTGCGGTGGACGCCGGCGTCGAACCACGGCGAGTTAGCAGAAACGGAGGGTACCAAGAGTTTCAGCGTCTTCTTCCGCGTCGGTGGGTGGTGGACTCGTCCAACGGGGAGCACCACGTCGACGGCGACACTATCTCCGGCGGACGGCGGCTCGGGTGAGGATGGGGAACTCCGGTGGAGGGCTGCAAGCTACAAATTGAGGCGCGGGTCAGAACGAGGGATGCAAGGTGAAGCTACTGGCAAGAGAATGGAGGCGGAGGGGCACACACGGGGGCGAATTGGGCTGGATCCCGTGGCGGGTCGCGGCGGCCGGAGTCGAGGAAGGAGACCTCCTCGGGGCTCTACCAGTGGCTAGGCTTGCTCTAGGGGGAGTGTAGGGATGGTGGGTGCTCGGGTTGAAGCTCGGGGCCTCTATTTATAGGCAGATCGACGGGGCGGCCGTGAATAGAGAATCTCCGGCGAGCGATTACGACTGAGCAGTGGATTGGCAGGAGGTTTGAGTGGCCAGGCAGCATCAGTGGAGGTTACTGGAGTCGTTTCACAGCTAAACGGGGTCGGTCTTGGCGTAATGGCGTCGGTCCACGGTGAGGTGACCGCACGGCCTCAACGGCGCCAGAGAGCGCACTCCGTGCCCTGCCGTTCACGACGAGTGCGGCAGCGCATTCGGGGTAGTGGAAGGCCAGGCGGCGGGCTCCGGTGGTTTGGGCGGCGCTGGGTGGCGTCGTCGGCGCCGTGTCTCCCGCTGGCGTCCGCAAAGCCGCCGCCGGCGTCGGTCACGGGGCGGCGCACCTTCTGCGACTCGTCGCCGACGCCCGCAAGGCGCCAGGCGTTCGTGTGGTGCAGGAACAAGAGGGCGGGGACGAGGAGCAAGGCGACGCGGTGGCACTGGCGAGATCGACGTCCTTCTCTGAAGAAAACGACAGCAGGTCAGTGCAGTGTTCTCTGAACTTTCTGAACTTGACATAGACAGTGCACTGCAGGTGTTCGACAGAAGGTTTTGGCTATGAGATGAATTTTTCTGGAGTTGTAACTTGGTGAGGTGACCACTCAATGCACCCAGAGGCTGCCTGATTTTATTTGGAATTTTTGGAGGAGGTTTTGAATGAATTTCACCAAATTTGACAAATCTGGTCCAAACTTGCAGCAGGTGTAGTTTGAAAATTTTGAACTGAAGACCAGTGGATCTTCATGGTTCTAGGTTGAGGGTTCAAAGGACTAGGAGGGGAAAAAGGTTTGGGGGCAAAAATCAAGACAGAAAGTGGAGTTCCTTTGCAAATCTCCAAGTGCTAGAAAAGGAGGCAGAAAATTATTTGAATAGAATTTAAATGGAAATAATCACATGGGGAGGTTCAACTTGCTGGATTAGGTGTAAAACATGATCCAAAGGTGAGGGAAGGGTTAGGGGAGAGGATTTGCACTAGGGCCATGGCAAGAAGGAATTGTTGAAAGTGGCAAAGGATTTTCCAAAAGCCATAGTGCAAATTTTCAAGGAGATTTTCAAAAGTCATTTCCCAAGTGAAAAATTTTTGTCTTGAGTCCAAGTGAAAAGCAAGAACCTCCAAGACCAAAGCCAGATCTTGGTTGAATCCAAATGAAACTTTTGCCATAAAGAAAATATTTGAGAGTGAGAGTTCTCTTGAAGAAAAATTTTTGATCACTCCCCTCAAGTCAAATAAAAGCCTTTTGAAAAATCCAAATAAAAACTTGGGTGTCACAACACCTACCCCCTTAGGAAAAATCTCGTCCTCGAGATTTCTACTGGTCCTCAAATAGATATGGATACTCTGCCCGGAGGAAATCTTCCCTTTCCCATGTGGCTTCATCCTCAGTGTGGTTGCTCCACTGAACCCTGAAAAATCTGGTCGTTTTCTGACGGGTCCTCCGTTCAGACTCTTCTAGAATCTTTACCGGCCTTTCTCTGTAGGTGAGATCTGGTTGCATATCAATGTCCTCATGAGGTACGTGTTTTTCTGGGTTGCTCACACATTTTCTTAACTGTGAGACGTGGAACACGTCATGGACGTCTGACAGCTCCTTGGGTAGGTCTAGTTGGTAGGCTACCGTGCCTCTTCGTGCCTTTACACAAAATGGTCCAATAAATCTTGGGGCTAGCTTCCCCTTAATTTTGAACCATTGTAGACCCCTCATAGGCGATACTCGGAGGTATACGGAATCACCGGGTTCAAAGCTGACCTCACGGTGCTTCTGATCATAGTAGCTCTTTTGGCGGCTTTGTGATGTCTTGAGTCTGTCCCTGATCTGCTTAACTTTCTCCTCGGCCTCTTTAAGCATGTCTGGGCCGAAGATACGGCTGTCACCTGTTTCTGACCAATTCAGTGGGGTACGACACCTCCGTCCGTACAATGCTTCAAGGGGTGCCATTTGCAAGCTGGCTTGGTAACTGTTGTTGTAAGCAAATTCGGCATATGGCAAACTCTCTTCCCAACTGGATCCATAGGTGAGCACACAGGCCCTTAGCATATCCTCTAGGATCTGGTTCACACGTTCCGTCTGTCCATCAGTCTGAGGGTGGTATGCTGTACTGAAAGCTAGCTGCGTGCCCAGAGCTTGTTGTAGGTGATCCCAAAATTTGGAGACGAATTGGGTGCCTCGGTCTGATATTATAGTCATTGGGACTCCATGCAAGCAAACTATACGAGAGAGATAAAGCTTTGCCAGTCTTTGTGTGGAGTAGGTAGTCTTCACGGGAATGAAATGAGCAACCTTGGTTAGTCGGTCTGTGATAACCCATATGGCGTCATTCCCACGTTGTGATCGGGGTAATCCGACGATGAAATCCATTCCTATTTCATCCCACTTCCACTCCGGTATCCTGTTTGGCTGGAGTAGCCCTGCTGGCTTTTGATGCTCGGCCTTGATGCGCTGACATGAATCGCAACAAGCAATGAATGTGGCTATATCTCTTTTCATATCGTGCCACCAAAATCTTTCCTGAATGTCCTTGTACATTTTGGTTCCTCCAGGATGGATTGAGTATGGTGCGGTGTGGCTTTCCGTCAAGATCTGTTGCTTGAGTTCCTCAATGTTAGGCACGCAAAGTCTGTCTCGGTACCATAATGTTCCTTCACTGTCGGTGACGAACTCGGAAGGCTTACGATAATTCATTTTCTTCTTTATGCCTTCGATGCTGGGATGTCCCTGTTGAGCCTTCTTGATTTGTTCCACCAGGGTGGGTTGTATCTCCAGATTCGGTACAGTGCCCTCGAAGACTAACATCATGTTGAGCCTAGCGAACTCTCGCTGAAACTCAGGCCTCAAATTGTGCTGACCGTCACTGTCCGGGCTGGGGTTTCAACTAAGGGCATCGGCCACTACATTTGCTTTCCCTGGGTGGTAGTGAATGCCGACGTCATAGTCTTTGACCAGTTCCAACCAGCGTCGTTGGCGTAAATTCAGCTCTGGCTGTGTGAAAATATATTTGAGGCTCTTATGGTCTGTATATATTTCACAGCGATTCCCCAACAGAAAGTGCCTCCACTCCTTGAGTGCATGTATGACTGCTGCTAGCTCCAAGTCATGTGTTGGGTAATTTTCCTCATGTTTTCGCAGCTGCCTGGAGGCATATGCGACAACCTTGCCATCCTGCATTAGTACGCATCCGAGTCCTTTCCGGGATGCGTCACAATACACCTCAAAGCTCTTGTGTATGTCTGGCACAGTTAAGACTGGTGCGGTTGTCAGCATCTTCTTGAGTTCTTGGAAGCTCTGCTCGCATGCTTCCGTCCATACAAATTTCTTGTCCTTCTTGAGTAAATGTGTTATAGGCTTCGCCACAGTGGAGAATCCTTCAATAAATCTCCTGTAATATCCGGCCATTCCTAAGAAACTCCGCACATCTGTGACGTTGGCGGGCGGCTTCCAGTCCAGTATGGCCTTGACTTTTTCTGGGTCTACGGCCACGCCTTCTTGGTTCAGTATATGGCCCAAGAAGCCAACTTGTCTTAGCCAAAATTCGCACTTGCTAAATTTGGCGTACAACTGATATTTCCTCAATTCTCCCAAAACAATTCTGAGGTGCTCGGCATGCTCTTCTGGTGTCCTTGAGTAAACTAGAATATCGTCAATGAATACCACCACAAATTTGTCCATGAATTTCATGAACACTTTGTTCATGAGGTGGACGAAATATGCGGGGGCGTTCGTTAGTCCAAAAGGCATCACTGTGAACTCGTATAACCCATATCTGGAAGTGAATGCTATCTTGGGGATATCCTCTGTCCGTACCTTCAGTTGATGGTATCCCGATCTCAAATCAATCTTTGAAAATACCTTAGCTTGTGCGAGCTGGTCAAACAAATCATTTATCCGTGGCATCGGATATTTGTTTTTGATGGTGACCATATTGAGGGCTCGATAGTCTATACACAGTCTCAGTGTCCCATCCTTCTTCTTGGCGAACAAGACAGGTGAACCCCACGGTGAGGAGCTGGCTCGAATAAATCCTTTGTCCAACAACTCCTTTATCTGCTTCTTCAACTCCACCAATTCTGAGGGTGCCATTCTATACGGCTTCTTATAGATGGGAGCGGTGCCAGGTGCTAGTTCAATGCTGAATTCTATCTCTCGGTCTGGTGGCATGCCTGGCAGTTCTTCCGGAAACACATCAGGAAACTCGCATACCACTGGAACTTTTCTCAGTTCTGCAATGTCCATTTTGTTCAGTTTTGGTTGCTGTGATCGTGGCCTTTCTTGAGCGGAAACTCTTATAGTCTTGCCGTGATGGTGAGTGAGAATCACTGTCCGATTGAAACAGTCGATGAATCCTTTGTTGGTGGTCAACCAGTCCATCCCTAAAATGACATCCAGTCCTTTACTTTCCAACACGATGAGATTCGCGTGGAATTCTAGTCCTTCGAACTCAATGACCACTCCTTGGCAGTAACGTTGAGCGATTTGCTTATTTCCGGGGGACTTGATGATCATAGATTTTTCCAAGGGAAGTATCGGAAAACCATGTTGCGAAACAAAACTCTTCGAAATGAACGAATGGGAAGCTCCAGAATCAAACAAAACCGTGGCAGGTACTGTGTTGACAGGGAACGTACCGAGCACGATGTCTGGGGCATTCTGCGCTTCTTCCCTGGTCACATGGTTCAGGTGACCCTTCCTGTGGTTGTTGCTGGGGTTGAAGTTGTTGCGCTTGGGGGCTGGATTGTTTCCACCATTGTTCGGCTTGGGTGCCGAGTCTCTTGGCTTCGGGCACTGTTTAGCATAATGCCCTTGCTGACCACAAGCATAGCAGGTGACCCCTGGACGGTATGTGAACTCCTTGTCCCTGGCATGAAACTGTCCGACGGGCCTTGGCTCAGTAGTCGTGGATCTCCTTGCGTCTGTCCTTGGGACCTCAGTCTTGCCTTGGTTGCTGCGGGCAAGAGTCATCTTGTCCCTCTTCCGCTTACGGATATCTTCCAGACTACGGCGCTCATTCTCCAAGGTGATGGCCTTGTCCACCAGCGTCTTAAAATCCGGGAAGGTGTGCACAATCAGTTGGCATCTCAGTGCTGGTGCCAGGCCGTCCAGGAATTTTTCCATCTTCTTGCTTTCTGTCATGTGCTCGTCGTAGGCATAACGAGACAGCTGGGTGAACTGACCGTTGTATTCTGTGCCTGACATGCCTCTCTGCTTCAGGTCATCGAACTCTCTCTTCTTGATCTTTAGGATGCTTCTGGGGATGTGTGCCCCACGGAAGCCTTCCTTGAACTCTTCCCAGGTGATGTTGTGTTCCCTGGGATGCATGTGTAGGACGTTTTCCCACCATGCTGCGGCTGCTCCAGTAAGATAGTGTGGTGCATAAAGCACCTTCTCATGATCTGAGCACTGAGCAATAATCAGTTTCCTTTCAATCTCACGAAGCTAATCATCGGCTTCCAGCGGCCTATCGGTGTGAGCAAAAGTTGAGGGGCGAGTCTTCTGTAACTCGGATAACTTGGAGTGTGGTTGATAGGGTTCACGGCGGTTTCCCATGTTGATGACATGGTTCATCATCGCTTGGTGTTGTTGCTGGCTTTGCTCGAAGAGACGGCATACTTGAGACAGTGCTGCTTCGCTGTCCTGTTGGCTGGACTGACCCTGAGTGAAATTGTTGCTGGTCTGTGTCCCGTAAACCTCTTCTGGCTGATTGGGCATGGAGCGAGTCCACGGGCGAGACATTTTTCCAGTCTGGGGTATTATTTGCCAAACCCATGAGAAAAACTGTGTAGCACAAGAAAAATCTCGCAAAGGCAATAATAAAAGAGGCTTCAAGATTTTCAAAGAAACACAAATGATTTTTCATGGAGAAGAAGTGCTTAACATAAAACTTACATGCGAAAAGCAAACACATGATACAGCACTCAGGATGCGCGTACACAATCCTGACATGTTATTAAAAACTAGCGTACTACTCCGGAAGGCAGCAAACACACCAATACAAACTAGCGTACAGATAAAACAGCACATCATACAGGCAGACATAACACGCGGCTACTCGGTGCTCTCAGTCGGAGATGGTGAAGATCTCCTTCCCCTTGCTGATGGCAAGGCTCAGCAGACCAGGAGAGTCAACCTCGACCTCCTCTCTAGCTGGCTCCTGGCGCGTGACGCTGCGCTGCGGTGATGGTGCGGGGGCGACTGGTGGTAGAGCGTGTGCGGCAGGCGGTGCGGCTCTGACTGGAGTGGGAGCAATGACTCGGTCGAACTCCTCAGTGGTAGGCAGACGGCGAGCAGTGGCCAAAACGGCCGGTGCATAAGAGGCTGAAGACGAGACGAATGTCAGAGGCGGCGCCATGTGGAGAAGCTCCTTCCTGCTGGCAGGACCGCCCCGGACTAAGTCCATGCGGGCAGCGACAAGATCATCTACGAGGTTGTCGAAAGACTCCTCCAGAGCCTTGAGATATTCCACAACCATCTCGATGGCTTCATCTCGCTCTCCCCGATGGCAGGCGAACGCATAGTGGCTGGTGTAAGGCACATGGCATGGGAGGTAGCGGTAGCGACGAGTCTTCATCGTAGGAAGGATGTCCCGAAGGCGAGCTATCGCCTCACGGGCAGCCATCTGCATGGCATGCCTCTCCGTAGGCATGGCCCTTCCCACAAAACGGAAGTGGCGAGCAGCAGAACGTCCTCCCTTGAACTGCACCACAGCTTGGTGCATAGACACGTCGTCACTGAGCTTGTGCTGGTAAAGTGTGAACTCCGGGCGAGCTGCTGGCCTGATCGCGAGCTTGGTGATGGAGACGAGGAGCTTGACAAACCCCTCGGGCACGTTGGTGAATACTCGGTTCTCACAGCTGCTGCCAACCATCTACAAAAGTAGGCAAAAATTCTGAGTAGTCATGTCATAAATTTATGATGACCAACAGAAAATAGCTACAATTGCAAAATGCTGAAAAAGCACCAAAAGACGCTAATAACCGATTAGCGATCGCACCTAGTGGCTTCCTACAGTCAGCCTGGCTCTGATACCAAGCTTGTCACGACTGGTTTTTCAATAAAAATGATTATTGAGAGACCAATCCCTTTTCCGGACCAGCGAGGAAGAATTCCTTCTCACTGGTAGACAATATCTTGGTCACAGAAGAAAAATACCAGGAGTACTAAGTATAATACAAGGTTGAGCAGAGACTGCCCAACAATTTATTACATGCACGCCGCTAAAACAAGACGGCGGGTAGGGTGGCAAACTACTAACTCACGATAATAACGGTGGTGGAAATACCATCGCGAAGCGAGTGATATGATTCCAGAAGACTACAACTCTTCGAGCGTCGGAGTGAGGCTCGAAAAGACTTATTGCGGGTGGCGGAAGCATATACAAAACAAGTGACCAATATCCGGGATCGCGCAGGACTGACTGGGACTCCTCTAGGCATCGGACGCGCTATCAAACTCTTCATCCAAGAGATCGCCTTCGTCAACATCTGGCCAAATCAACAAGCCAGGTGAGTACTATGAAAGTACTCGCAAGACAGTTTGGACATAAGGTATAACAAATGTAAACATGAAGCACATGAACAAGTTAACCAGTGCGATCAGACATAGAGATAATAAATACTGGGTGCCAAGCGAGGGTCTGAATGACGCCTCGAGCGGAAACTGCAGAATAGTAATACTGGTGCCAAATGAGTGTCTGAAGGACTCCTCGAGCGGAAAATGCGGAATAATAATACTGGTGCCAAACGAGTGTCTGAAGGACTCCTCGAGCGGAAAATGCAGAATAATAATACTGGTGCCAAACGAGTGTCTGAAAGACTCCTCGAGCGGAAAATGCGGAATAATAATACTGGTGCCAAACGAGTGTCTGAAAGACTCCTCGAGCGGAAAATGCGGAATAATAATACTGGTGCCAAACGAGTGTCTGAAAGACTCCTCGAGCGGAAAATGCGGAATGATAATGCCACAGTCGGGCATCGGGGCGACACCACATAAAGGGCTTATAACAGAAAATAAAGCCAGTGCATGCCACAGTCGGACGTCTGCGTGACATCACGTAAAGGGCTTATATTTAAAGTGAGAAACGAGTACACGCCACAGTCGGACGTCTGCGCGACGTCACATAAAGGGCTTATATCATAGCTCAATAATACAATTGTTCGGGAACATAAATTATCACAAGCATGCGACAAATATAAGGTTAGTCCATCCACAGAAATAACAAAAAAACTGGATTTACCACTTGAGCTTGTTCACCGGGGACAAGTTTTTTTCTTCACATGGATAGATATGGATATAATGTTCACACTACTTGATCATGGATACGATGATTTGGAGAGAATTGACTCTGCAGACTTTGTACTTAACCACAGCCAACGGATTCCAGTAGTCACGGGGACTAGTTCCGTCTACGGTGTTTTGGAAGAAACACGTCTAACCAGTACACACCCAATTCAACCGTCCGAAGCCAGGGATCACCCTCGGCAACATTCAAGAAAAACCTTGAGACGGGGAGGCTACAACCTCGCGTAGCATGGGATCAAATTTTTATACACGCGCTCTAAGGGGGTGCCCCCCTCTCGGTCCCAACCGGAAACACCCATGCCCCCTGACCGGATGACTGGCTTTAATCCTGGGCCAAGGTACCATCATCCCGGCCTCTCTGTTTGGTGTGTACACGGAAAGAGGTTACCAACTTACTAAACCGCATCCTGGCAATGAGACATGTGGTAGCACGGAAAGGGGAAAGAACGGTAACGTGGCTCCAACCACGTTAACGTCGGAGAAAGTCGGATGACGCAAGGCTGGTATGCTACAACAGTACCACCTTGCTGCCCTTCATGTCACCACATGATTAGGCCATCTCTCATCAGAGATCATCGCAACTTTGGAACATGCGGGAAAGGAACGATAACGTGGCTCCAACCACGTTAACGTCGGAGAAAGTCGGATGACGCAAGGCTGGTATGCTACAACAGTACCATCTTGCTGCCCTTCATGTCACCACATGATTAGGCCATCTCTCATCAGAGACCATCGCGACTTTGGAACAACTGGGTTGTTGCCTTACAAGCAACGAGGTATTTACCAATACTCATATGCCACGCACAAACTTTCACGCGAACATGCAAAACACCTGTCATATCAAATGTTCAAAACATGCTTGCCTGGTTCGGAGAAGTCGGAGTCTAGCTCGGCGAAGTTCGTGGCTCCTTCACCTCTTCCGGAACCTACGGCAATCACGAAACGGGTACTAACGTGAAAACCAACACTTGCACAGAAACTTTTCCAAATATTTTTCAAATAAATCCCATAAAAAACTAGACAAAATTTGAAGATTGTCAGAAAAAGAATCACTCAAAAACACCTTTTTATTAAAAAAGTTATAAAGGTTTCTGTCCAGGGACTTATCTGTAATGAAACGGAAAAGTTCCAGGGATTTAACTGAGAAAACAGAAAACGCTTCGGTTGGGAATGCGCAAGCGCAAAGGAGAAAACGTATTTGCCCGAAGGCGCCAACAGAAAACGGTTCGAAGGAGAATAGGATAGAGGCTGACAGGCGGGATCCACCTGTCAGGTTTAAAAAGCTCGCCGGCGCCCGAAGACTGCGGTGGACGCCGGCATCGAACCACGGCGAGTTAGCAGAAACGGAGGGTACCAAGAGCTTCAGCGTCTTCTTCCGTGTCGGTGGGTGGTGGACTCGTCCAACGGGGAGCACCACGTCAACGGCGACACTATCTCCGGCGGACGGCGGCTCGAGTGAGGATGGGGAACTCCGGTGGAGGGCTGCAAGCTACAAATTGAGGCGCGGGTCAGAACGAGGGATGCAAGGTGAAGCTACTGGCAAGAGAATGGAGGCGGAGGGGCACACACGGGGGCGAATCGGGCAGGATCCCGTGGCGGGTCGCGGCGGCCGGAGTCGAGGAAGGAGACCTCCTCGGGGCTCTACCAGTGGCTAGGCTTGCTCTAGGGGGAGTGTAGGGATGGTGGGTGCTCGGGTTGAAGCTCGGGGCCTCTATTTATAGGCAGATTGACGGGGTGGCTGTGAACGGAGAATCTCCAGCGAGCGATTACGGCGGAGCAGTGGATTGGCAGGAGGTTTGAGTGGCCAGGCAGCATCAGTGGAGGTTACTGGAGTCGTTTCACAGCTAAACGGGGTCGGTCTTGGCGTAATGGCGTCGGTCCACGGTGAGGTGACCGCACGGGCTCAACGGCGGCAGAGAGCGCGCTCCGTGCCCTGCGGTTCACGATGAGTGCGGCAGCGCATTCGGGGGAGTGGAAGGCCACGCGGCGGGCTCCGGTGGTTTGGGCGGCGCTGGGTGGCGTCGTCGGCGCCGTGTCTCCCGCTGGCGTCCGCAAAGCCACCGCCGGCGTCGGTCACGGGGCGGCGCACCTTCTGCGGCTCGTCGCCGACGCCCGCAAGGCGCCAGGCGTTCGTGCGGTGCGGGAACAAGAGGGCGGGGACGAGGAGCAAGGCGACGCGGTGGCACTGGCGAGATCGACGTCCTTCTCTGAAGAAAGCGACAGCAGGTTACTGCAGTGTTCTCTGAACTTTCTGAACTTGACATAGACAGTGCACTGCAGGTGTTCGACAGAAGGTTTTGGCTATGAGATGAATTTTTCTGGAGTTGTAACTTGGTGAGGTGACCACTCAATGCACCCAGAGGCTGCCTGATTTTATTTGGAATTTTTGGAGGAGGTTTTGAATGAATTTCACCAAATTTGACAAATCTGGTCCAAACTTGCAGCAGGTGTAGTTTGAAAATTTTGAACTGAAGACCAGTGGATCTTCATGGTTCTAGGTTGAGGGTTCAAAGGACTAGGAGGGGAAAAAGGTTTGGGGGCAAAAATCAAGACAGAAAGTGGAGTTCCTTTGCAAATCTCCAAGTGCTAGAAAAGGAGGCAGAAAATTATTTGAATAGAATTTAAATGGAAATAATCACATGGGGAGGTTCAACTTGCTGGATTAGGTGTAAAACATGATCCAAAGGTGAGGGAAGGGTTAGGGGAGAGGATTTGCACTAGGGCCATGGCAAGAAGGAATTGTTGAAAGTGGCAAAGGATTTTCCAAAAGCCATAGTGCAAATTTTCAAGGAGATTTTCAAAAGTCATTTCCCAAGTGAAAATATTTTGTCTTGAGTCCAAGTGAAAAGCAAGAACCTCCAAGACCAAAGCCAGATCTTGGTTGAATCCAAATGAAACTTTTGCCATAAAGAAAATATTTGAGAGTGAGAGTTCTCTTGAAGAAAATTTTTTGATCACTCCCCTCAAGTCAAATAAAAGCGTTTTGAAAAATCCAAATAAAAACTTGGGTGTCACATGCAACGTCTTCAGGAAGATCGTTGCGGCTGTGTCTGTGAGGGTCGTCTTTGCGGCCCGTATACTCACACATTAAGCTGGGGCGGCGGCTCAATTGGATCACCCGCCATGAGATCCAGACCCGGACCAGATCGATTCGATTCAGACCATTGCCCAGGAGAGCCTTGATCTTGTTGATGGTTGGGAGCAGAGGCTGGCGCTCCGCCGGAGTCAGTTTGTCTGACAGTGGGTGTGTTGACTCCAGACGTGATGGGCGAAAGCCGGGCAGCGGACTTTCATCAGCCGGTGATGTATCTTGGCAATAGAACCAAGTCATGTTCCAGCCCTTTGGGTGGCTCGGCGGCTCTGCGTAAGGGAAAAGGCAGTCCCTACGCCGCTGGATGGAGATGCCGCCTAACTCCAGACTTGGCCCATTGGCGCACTCATTCTGACGGTTTAAGTAAAAAAGCTCTCTGAAGAGCAGTAGACTAGGCTCTTCTCCAAGATAAACCTCGCAGAAGACTTGGAAATTGCAGATGTTGGACACTGAGTTGGGTCCTATGTCTTGAGGCCGTAAATCGAAGAAATTTAGAACAAAACTTTGAGCCGGGCGGTGCGAAACCCCGGCTCATGTGATCCGCAAAAATCACTACCTCCCCATCCTTTGGCTGTGGCCTTTCTTCTGACGGGTCAGGGGCACGGTAGGACATGATGTCTTTCTTGGGCAGATATCCTGACTTAACAAAATCCGCTAGGGTCTCGTTGGTGACATTGGACCTCATCCAGTTACAAGTAATGGGAGCTTTGGGAGGCATGGTGAAAGTCGGCAGTCTATGACAAAAAGGAAAAACGTCCGGGTTAATGATAAGCCGGAGGAGATCTACAGTTCAAAGCTAAGGTGGCGGCTTATGAAGGGGACTAATGCTAAGCCGGAGGATTCTATGAAGCATGGTTCTCTTTAAGCCGGAAGGTTCTACGGCGTGTGGTTTCTTTAAGCCGGAACTGTAAACCGCCAAGATTCAATGATTGCAGTTTTTTATTAAGTGCGGTAAAACAGGTTTCACACATTGCAGTAACTTTTTTGGATCGAAATGGTCGGGCAAAAGAAAAATTTCTAGACCTAGAAACAGAAGCGAGGGAGTTCTTGGGCCCGAACAAAGTTCCTATGCAGTAAAAAGAGAGCTGTTTGCGTGTAAAATGGGTGCTAAACAGTCGCCGCACTAGTTCTATGCAGATCTAAGATCAAACAGGGGCAGTAACTATGAGAACTACCGGAACTTGCGGGCAATGGCGACGAACACGAAGAACGCGGACGAATCCTACGGCAGATCTACTCTACAGGACAAGCAGGACTTACAAGAGCTGGAGAGTCGCGGGGGTCGCCGCGTTTCTCTGGTCAGATCAGGGTGATGCAGCGGCCTGAGCTGGTGACGACGAGGAGACTCGCGGCGGCGACGGCGGCGGAGCTCGAGCAGCACGGGACAGTGAGAGGAAGAAGACGACAGAGGAAGGAGCGTGAGAAGAGCCCGTCAGGCCGGCCTATTTATAAGGCGAGCTCGTAAAGCGGGCGCGAGAATCAAGGAGACCGTGGCGTGGTTATCTCCCCACGCAGTGCCTCGATTTTCAGGATGACAGTAAAGGAAAAGATCTGTTGCGGATCTGGCGGAGTAAAAAACGGACTTAATGGAAGATGACGTCACGGCAGATTATCCGGAGTCCAGAGGATGACGTCACACCGGGTTATGGCCTTCACACGAATGCTAAGCCGGAGATTTTTTCTGTCGAAAGAGTTGAAGATTGACATGAGCCGGCTCAAATCAATCTGGGGCCTAATGTTGAGGATATAGACCTTAGAGTCACCCGCCAGGAGGGGCCGGGTTACTCATATGGTCATTGCCAGAAGCCCGGCGCCAGGCTTAAAGACGGTGGGCCAAAGATGGGCTTAAGACCCGGATATGGCTTAAGGCCCGTAGTTACAATCATTATTATGGTAGAACTTGTAGTGTAAGGCAATAATAGTTGAGAGTCCGAGCCGGACACTCTTATGAGCCGGCCGGGACTCTGAGAGCTGCAGGGCGTCAGCCTCCCTATATAAAGGGACGACCCGGCAACAGTTTAAGGGCGACAACAATCTCATCGAGAGCCGGGCATAGCAGTTTAGCTCCCTGGTTATCGAAACCCTAATCAATACCACATCAAACTGGACGTAGGCTTTTACCTTCACCGTAAGGGGCCGAACCAGTATAAACCCTTGTGTTCCTTGTCCCGCATTAACCCCTTCAAGCTTCCTAGCTGCGATGGCTCCACGACTAAGTCCTAACTCAAGGACATCTGCCGTGACAATTCCACGACACCTTCCGCGACAACTTCCAAGGTACATGCGTCCGACCTACGGATGCCGATGACATAAGTCACATAGTTCAATAGCCCGGAGAGTCAGCCAGGAAATTCTGGACTAGGTTCCTAACTAAAAAGAAACAGATCGTTGACTGTCCGGACGCCGAAGCCCTCGCGGCCTTTAAGCATAGCATCCGTGATGAATCGCTTGCCCGACACCTCGGCCAGGAAAAGCCAAAGTCCATGGCAGCCCTCACGGCACATATGACCCGCTTTTGCATGGGCGAAGATAGCTGGCTAGCCCGTAGCAGCAGTAATGCAAGCGAACCTAGCACCTCTGAAGCCAGAAATAGCAACGGCAAGCCCCGACGCAATAGGCACAAGCGTCGAAACAACGGTGACAATACCGATGACACGACTGTCAACGCCAGATTCAGTGGCTCCAAATTCGGCCAGCGGAAGAAGCCATTCAAAAGGAACAGTCCAGGCTCATCTAGCTTGGACCGCATACTCGATCGTCCATGTCAGATCCACGGCACCCCTGATAAACCAGCCAATCATACCAACAGAAGCTGTTGGGTCTTTAAACAGGACGACAAGTTAAATGCCGAGAACAAGGAGAAGGGGTCGCAGAGTGAGGACGACGAATAGGAGCCCCGTCCACCGAACACAGGGGGACAGAAGAAGTTTCCCCCTAGGTTAAAACGGTGTACATGATATACGTTACCCATATCCCCAAGAGGGAGCGCAAACGCGCGCTCAGGGACGTCTATGCGATGGAGCCAGTCGCCCCAAAATTCAACCCATGGTCGTCCTGCCCGATCACCTTTGATCACAGGGACCAACCGACCAGTATCCGTCATGGCGGTTCAGCTGCACTGGTTCTTGACCCAATCATTGATGTATTCCACCTCACGCGAGTCCTCATAGACGGTGGCAGCAGCCTCAACCTGCTCTATCAGGATACAGTCCGCAAAATGGGCATCGATCTATCAAGGATCAAGCCCACAAACTACCTTTAAAGGAGTAATACCAGGTGTAGAGGCCCGCTGCATGGGTTCAATCACATTGGAAGTTGTCTTCGGATCCCCGGACAACTTCCGAAGCGAAGACTTGATCTTCGACATCGTCCCCTTCCGTAGTGGCTATCACGCACTGCTCGGACGAACTGCATTTGCTCGATTCAACGCGGTGCCACACTATGCTTATCTCAAACTCAAGATGCCCAGACCACGCGGTGTCATAACAGTCAATGGAAACACGGAGCGCTCCCTCCGTACCGAGGAGCACACCGCGGCCCTAGCAGCGGAAGTACAGAGCGGCCTTATCAAGCAGAACTTTAATTCAGCGGCCAAGCTCCCGGACACTGTCAAACAAGTCCGGACTACTCCGCAGCATGACAGTCCAGCTCGTCAGGAGTTGGACTAGCAATTCGGCCTCCGTCTCAGTCCCGACCAAATGGCGGCGTATGTATCGCGCGTACATAACTACGCACTCAGAATACCATGGGCAGAGATGGAGGCATAACTAGATGGTGGTCCATAATACGGCTTAACCTAACCTGGGCACACATGCCTTTCCTTTTCCTTTTTTCCCTTTTCAGGCTTCTTCTCTATAGGCCCCTCCCGACGGCCTGATCATCGGTCCTTTCGAAGGATGGATATACCAAGGCGGCAGGCAGCACAGACGTGTGGGGGAATCTCTAGATGTTCTTCTTGACAATCACTCTACCTGTTTTCAGGACCCGCACACAGCCCCCCTTGGTCTTGGCATGATAGACCTACTGCTTATCGCACTATTTGTACAAATATGCTTTGACGTATGAATCAAATTATAATGGAAACAGTTTGCGGCCAAACTTATGTGGCACTAGCTTACTACTTCATTTTATTTTGCTAATCTTATCGATTGCACCTGTACACTTTGGTATGCTTTAATTCGCCAGGGGCTTCATTGTGCTCCACACTACGGCAACAAAGTCCGAACACTTTTTACAGTACAGTTCGGCACCCCGAAGTTAGTATTATATGCATCGGCTCCGAATCATGTCTTTGGTCAATAGTTGGGTTGCCCGGCTCCTGTGCTTGCTACCTTACGTTCCGCCCTATCAGCTGAGGTAGTAAAGGGAGAACTACTGTGATTGTGTTTCTGGTTTATCTGAGCAAACACCTCAGTAGAGAAAGCCGAAAACTAAATGTCATGATGCGGCGAGAGCTGGTCAGCTATTCGGAGGTTAAAAATATTTTGCGATTTTTTCCGCATTATGCGACGAATCGGCCTCTACCCGATCAGGTGTCTACATCACCCTAGTCTAGACTAAATACCAACTAGGGGCTGCACCTATATTTCTATTGTCAAACTCCTATGGCTAAGTGAGGGTGATAAAGCCACATAGTCCGATTGCCTGGTTCATTGTGCTAAACACCTCCTTCAAGGACCAAACTCTTGGATCAAGAGTGTTTAGATTCCATCTCGAACACCCCCGTACTACCTACGTGGGGGCTGAAGCCGGCGACTGGCCAACTCTCAGATTTAACAAAACGGCCGCACAGGAGGTAAAATTTTAAAACAACAAATATTATATTACATAGCGGCTTTGTTTCATAATACAGGAAGGGATAACATGAATGACTTCATTCAAAGATAATGTCTTTTGAACACTGGCCCTCTACAATGCGGGATCCCTTCAGGACATCATCAAAATACCGCTCGGGCGTGCGGTGTTCCTTGCCCGCGGGCGGTCCCTCGGTCGCGAGCTTGACGGCGTCCATCTTAGCCCACTGCACCTTGACACGGGCGAAGGCCATCCGCGCACCTTCGATGCAGACCGACCGCTTGATGGCATCAAGCCGAGGGCAGGCATTGACCAGCCGCTTCACGAGCCCGAAGTAGCTGTAGGGTATGGCTTCGGCAGGCCATAAACGGATTATCAAATCCTTCATGGCTAGTTCGGCCACCCTATGCAGTTCGGCTAGCTGTGTGAGTTGATCGCTAAAGGGCACCGGATGCTCTGGCGCAAGGTATTGCGACCAGAACAGCTTCTCCATTGAGCTCCCCTCTTCGGCTCGAAAGAACTCCGCTGCATCAGCAACACTACGTGGCAGGTCTGCAAACGCTCCTGGAGAACTCCAAATCCGGGTCAGTAAGAGGTACCTTTTCAACACAAATTTGCTCTGCATAATAAAGGCCTTATCCGCCGTGATTTTCCTGGCCTCCTGGATTTCCTGGAGGGCGCCCTGGGCTTCAACCCGGGCATCTTGTGTGCTTTAGCGGGCCTTGGCAAGTTCAGACTCTTGATCCGCAATATTGCGCTCCAATGACTCGCATTTCTTCACGGTGTCCTGGAGCTCCTACTGGACCTCACCAACCCTGGCCTCGTGTTTCTCGCGAGCGGCTTGTTCCTTTGCCGCTCTCTTCTGGGCTTCGGCCAGCGCCTTCTTGAGGGTCTCCACCTCGGTCGCCGCTCGTACAAAAATATAATGGCACTATGGTCAACACAAATCATTCATCCTTTCTGAATCTACACAAGGTCATTGCATACCTTGATTGTCCTCCAGCTGTTTTTTCACACGGCCGAGCTCTTCCTCGGTCCACTCCAAACTCTGCTTTAGTCTGGAGACTTCGGCAGAATGGGAGGTCGCAGCCAGCAACGACGCATGCTTATTCACATAGACATGTATGGTTAGTCTCCTGCGAAAATTATTTGATCCTTTGTCCGGCTTTTCTTTCCGAACACCGGACTGAGTCTCAGGGGCTACTGTCTATACTATGACATTCTTTTTGCATAAATACGTCGCATACCTCAAAGCCTTTTAGAAGGCTGGTGCAGGCTTCGGCCAGTCCGCTCTTAACGGACTGAACCCTCTCAACCACCGTACCCATAAGGATATGGTGTTCCTTAACAATGGAAGCGCTTTGCAGCGCTTCCAGTAGAGTATCCGGTGCCTCTGGATGGACAGAGGTCACCAGTGGAATCAGTGCACCTCCTTCTTTCAAAGGAGGCTGCTTGCCTGATTCTGAAGCCGTATAGGTCTCCGGAATTGTATTCGGCTGGGGGCCAAATTGGATATGGCCCCCATCGCTAGTCTCCATTGGGATTTGCTCCCCCATGTGTCCGACGGTCGAGGTTTCACCCTCTGGCGCTACCCTGACGGCCTCCTGCGTCTCTCCCTGGCCTGGGGAGGTCCTTCAAGAAAGCACCTCGGTGTCATCCATGGCCTTGGGAGAAGAGGCCGCCGGAGGGGACCCATTGTACATCACCTTCTGATCCAGCGAATTCCCCGAAGATGAGGATCGCTGGAGGTCGGAACGATCCAGACTGCAGCGCATGATTCAACATGTTAAAACCATGGAGTAAAGGAGCTGGATATATGTGCGCGTCTTTGAGTACTTACGATTCGGCCAGGGGCTTATCCCTGGGGCACCACTCGGAGCTGCTATCTATGTCCCACGCGGAGTTATCCGCGAGGGAGACCTTCCCCTTCTTGGACGCCTCTGCCTCCAGATGCGTGGAGGCCGCCCTTTTCTTCCTTCCCCCCTCCGGGGGAGAGTTGCTTTCCTCCTCCTCGTTGTCATCCTCAGTGGGGGAGGAGTGGGTCTTGGCGTCTTCAGACGTCACATCCGAAGTGCCCTTATGGCGGAGGCCACTCCTGGTCTCCTTGGCCTTCTTCTCCGGCGCTTGGTAGGGCGTCGGGACCAGCATCATCGTCAGAAGTGGGATTGCTGGGTTTTCGGGTAGTGGAGCCGGACACTGAATCCGCTCCGCCTTCTTTGTCCAGCCCTGAAAAAACAAATAGGGAAGCTTAGACATCTTCCTTGAGTATGCAAGTAAAGGATACGCCTTGAAATACGAAAAAATTACAGGATTGGCAGGATGGGTCAGGATGTACCCACGATCCTCGGTCATCTTCTGCCACGTCTCATTAGCCTTGAAAAGCACCTTCCAGATGTCTTCGTGTGTAGTGCCGAAGGACTGTTGCAGGGTCTGGTGCTCGGCCGGATCGAACTCCCACAAATGGAAAGTCCGACTTTGGCACGGAAGGATCCGGCGAAAAAGCATCACCTGGATCACATTGACAAGCTTGATGTTATTGTCTACCATGCTCCTAATGCACGTCTGAAGCGCGGTCAGCTCGTCCGATGAAGACTAGTCCAGGCCCTTCTCTAGCCAGGAGGTGAGCTGCATCGGGGCCCCGGACTGGAATTCGGGAGCCGCGGCCCAGGTGGCGTCGCGAGGCTCTGTGACGTAGAACCACTGCTGTTGCCACCCTTTGACGGTCTCCATGAAGGTACCTTTGGGCCATGAGACGTTGGGCATCTTGCTCACCATGGCGCCTCCGCACTCTGCATGTTGACTACCCACCACCTTCGGCTTCACGTTGAAGATCTTTAACCACAATCCAAAGTGGGGTGGGATGTGGAGGAAGGCCTCGCAAACGACAATGAATGCCAAGATGTTGAGGAAGGAGTTGGGGGCCAGATCGTGGAAATCCAGCCCGTAGTAGAACATGAGTCCGCGGACGAATGGGTGGAGAGGGAATCCCAATCCACGGACGAAGTGGGGGATGAATACCGCCCTCTCATGGGGCTCCGGCGTGGGGATGATCTGCCCCTTTGCTGGAAGCCGGTGGGCGATTTCCTGGGCTAAGTACCCAGCCTCTCGGAGCTTGGTGATGTCCTTCTCCTTGACAGAGGAAACCATCCACTTGCCCTGCGCTCCAGATCCGGACATGGCTGGAGTGCTTTTTTTGAGGTGGAAAGGATGGAAGCTTGAGCATTGGAGCTTGAGAATGGATGGGCAGAGAGAAAGAAGGCGTGGGTGAAAAGGTGAAATCCTTATCCCTTTATAAAGGCTGCAAATATCAAGCGCCTCCCCACTCGCCTTAAAACTCGCCTACTACCCAAGGGCCGTGCAGATGGAGCGGTTGGATTACCCATGCCCGTATTGATGAGAATCCCGCAATAAGGGGACACGATCTCTACTTCGACAAGACGTGCGAATAAAACCGCATCTTGAAACATGGAGCGGGAGGCTAAAAAACGGTTCGAAATAATGACCGGGCAGTGACGTGATGTCACGCTACAAAAGTTGTCAGTAGATGGGACTCATGAAATATTATACTCTCTGCGCGTGTGTGTGTGTGGTACTTGTTTTGCAGAGCCGGACACGCTTTCTGGGTTCAAAGGCTGTTTTGGAGTATTCGAGGAGGAACCCGCCTTGCAATGCCGAAAACAATCTGCGCGCCGGACACATCGTCATTGAAGCCTGGTTCAGGGGCTACTGGGGGAGTCCTGGACTAAGGGGTCCTCGGGCGTCCGGATTATGTAACATGGGCCGGACTAATGGGCTACGAAGATACAAGACAGAGGACTTCTTCCCGTGTTCGGATGGGACTCTCCTTTGTGTGGATGGCAAGCTTGGCGTTCGGATATGTAGATTCCCTCCTTTGTAAACCGACTCTGTACAACCCTAGGCCCCTCCGGTGTCTATAGAAACCGAAGGGTTTAGTCTATAGAGGCAATCATAATCATAATCATACAGGCTAGACATCTAGGGTTTAGCCATTACGATCTCGTGGTAGATCGACTCTTGTAATCCTCATATTCATCAAGATCAATCAAGCAAGAAGTAGGGTACTACCTCCATCAATAGGGCCCGAACCTAGGTAAAACATCGTGTCCCCCGTTCCTGTTACCATCGACCCTAGACGCACAGTTCGGGACCCCCTACCCGAGATCCGCCGGTTTTGACACCGACAGCACCCCCCCTTAAGGAAGGAGGCCGAATAGGAGAAGGAGGAGGGGGTTCGCCCCCCTTTCCTTCCTCCCCCTCTCTTCCCTTTCCCCCCTTCCGGTAATAAGGAAAGGGCTGATGCCTTCCCACCCACCCAGGTTCAAGGCTTGGTACTTGCAATTTGTTGTTGTTGCACCAATTATTATACTGTAGGGGGTTCCCTTACAGTCTTTCTGTCAAAAAAATAAGGAAAGGTGGCAAAATTGGACTAGGGGGCCAAGTAGGATTCCTCCTACTTGGGGCGCCCCATGGAAGCTCCCCTCCCCCTCCCACCTATGTATACGTGGGGGCGCCTAGAAGACACACCAACAATTGTTAGCCGTGTGCGGTGCCCTCCTCCACAGTTTACACCTCCGGTCATATTCTCGTAGTGCTTAGGCGAAGCCCTATGTGGATCACATCACCGTCACCATCACCACGCCGTCGTGCTGACGGAACTCATCTACTTCCTCGACACTTTGCTGGATCAAGAGTTCGAGGGACGTCATTGAGCTGAACGTCTGTAGAACTCGGAGGTATCGTACATTCGGTGCTTGATCGGTCGGAACGAGAAGAAGTTCGACTACATCAAGCACGTTGTCAAACGCTTCCGCTTTCCTTCTATAAGGGTACATGGACACACTCTCCCCCTCTCATTGCTATGCATCTCCTAGATAGATCTCGCGTGAGCGTAGGATTTTTTTGAAATTGCATGCTACGTTTCCCAACAATGGTATCGGAGCTAGGTCTATGCATAGATGATATGCACGAGTAGACCACAAAGAGTTGTGGGCGGTGATCGTCATACTGCTTACCACCAATGTCTTATTTTGATTCGGCGGTATTGTTGGATGAAGCGGCCTGGACCAACCTTACATGACCACGTTCGTGAGACCGGTTCCACCGACAGACATGCAACTGGTTTTGCATAAAGATGGCTGGCGGGTGTCTGTTTCTCCAACTTTAGTTGAATCGAATTTGACTCTGGTTGGTCCTTGTTGAATGTTAAAACAACAAACTTGATAAATCACCGTTGTGGTTTTGAAGCGTAGGTAAGAACGATTCTTGATAGAAGCCCGTAGGAGCCATGTAAAACTTGCAACAACAAAGTAGAGGACGTCTAACTTGTCTTTGCATGGCATGTTGTGATGTGATATGGCCAATACATGATGTGATATACATTATTGTATGAGATGATCATGTTTTGTAAAAGTTATCGGCAACTGGCAGCTGGAGCCTTATGGTTGTCACTTTATTGTATGAAATGCAAACGCCATGTAATTGCTTTACTTTATCACTATGCGTTAGTGATAGTTGTAGAAGCAATAGTTGGCGAGACGACCACGACGCTACGATGGAGATCAAGGTATCAAGCCGATGACGATGGAGATCATGACAGTGCTTTAGAGATGGAGATCAAAGGCGCATGATGATGATGGCCATATCATGTCACATATTTTGATTGCATGTGATGTTTATCTTTTATGCATCTTATTTTGCTTAGGACGGCGATAGCATTATAAGATGAGCCCTTACTAAAATTTCCAGGTATAAGTGTTCTCCCTGAGTATGCACCATTGCGACAGTTCATCGTGCTGAGACACCACATGATGATCGGGTGTGATAGGCTCTACATTCACATACAATAGGTGCAAGACAGTTTTGCACATGCGGAATACTCGGGTTAAACTTGACGAGCCTAGCATGTACAGACATGGCCTCGGAACAATGGAGACTGAAAGGTCGAACGTGAATCATATAGTAGATATGATCAACATAGAGATGTTCACCATTGAATACTACTCCATCTCACATGATGATCGGATATTGTTTAGTTGATTTGGATCACATATCATTTAGATGACTTGAGGGATGTCATTCTAAGTGGGAGTTCTTAAGTAATATGATAATTGAAGTTAATTTATCATGAACTTAGTCCTGATTGTTTTTGCATATCTATGTTGTAGATCAATGGCCCGTGCTACCGTTCCCTGAATTTTAATGCGTTCCTAGAGAAAGCTAAGTTGAAATATGATGGTAGCAACTACACGGACTGGGTCCGTAACTTGAGGATTATCCTCTTTGTTGCATAGAAGAATTATGTCCTTGATGCACCGCTAGGTGAAAGGCCTGCTGCAGGAGCAGATGTTGATGTTATGAATGTCTGGCAAGCTCGATCTGATGACTACTCGATAGTTCAGTGTGCCATGCTTTACAGCTTAGAATCAGGGCTTCAAAGATGTTTTGAACGTCGTGGACCTTATGAGATGTTCCAGGAGTTGAAGTTAATATTTCAAGCAAATGCCCGAGTTGAGGGATATCAAGTCTCCAACAAGTTCTATAGCTGCAAGATGGAGGAGAATAGTTCTGTCAGGTAACACATACTCAAAATGTCTGGGTATCATAACCACTTGACTTAGCTGGGAGTTAATCTTCCACATGATAGTGTTATGGATAGAGTTCTTCAATCACTGCCACCAAGCTACAAAGGCTTCCTGGTGAACTATAATATGCAAGGGATGGATAAAAATATTCCCGAGCTCTTCGCAATGCTCAAAGCTACGGAGGTAGAAATCAAGAAGGAGCATCAAGTGTTGATGGTTAACAAGACCACTAGTTTCAAGAAAAAGGGCAAGGGAAAGAAGGGGAACTTCAAGAAGAATGGCAAGCAAGTTGCCACTCCCGGGAAGAAGCCCAAGTGTTGGGGAAACAACACCTATGGGATCCCTGGGAATCCCTTCTACAGTTGGCGGGGCGTAGAGCTGCGCAATGAGCAGGTCTACAGATCAGCGCGAGGGGATTTTTACCCAGGTTCGGGCCGCAAATGATGCGTAAAATCCTAGTCCTGCTTGTCTGTGTTTATTTGGCGTTCTTCTGTTCTTGAACTAGCTGCGGTGCATGCCTAGTCCAAAAAGTCCAAATCCTTCCACAGTACGCCTCGGGCCTCTTTTTATATGTCCAAGGGGTCGCCACAGTGCCACACAGGAGGTGGAAAGTATCTACAGTGTACAAGTTTATCACTTGGCACCGTAGGAAAAACGCATTTAATGCGCCGCCTACGTGCCCTCTTGCTTTATCGGGGGCGGCTTCAGAGCTCGTCCCGTTCGTCGCTGCCTCGCCCTGCTTCGACGCGCGTCCAGGCTGACGAGGCATGCAGCGCCATGCTGGCTGGCTGGTTGGTTGCTGTGCTGGTGCGGTGACAGGGTCTTCACGAAGATCTGCATGCCACCACGCAGGTGCTTGACCAGTTGGCCTAGAAGCTGCATGCCGCCACGCAAGCGCCTGACTAGTTGGCCGAGAAGCTTCATGCTGCCACGCAAGCGCTTGCCTAGTTGGCGGGCTGGTTGCCGCGTTGGAATGGCCGGGGGGCAGCGAATTGTTGGTGGGTGTGGGCCTAGCCGTGGCCCCGCTGATGTCCCCGGCAAGGGTCTTGCCCGGGTCTCGCGGGCGTCCCCAGCAAGGATCTTGCCATGGGTCTTCGGCCGTCCCCGACAAGGATCTTGTGGGGGTTTTCATCTTCTGGTTCTTATCTAGACTCACAGGCCTTTGGTCTTCAGAAAGATCTGCATGCCACCACGTGGGCTCCCCTGAGTCTTGGTCTCGACGTTTTCGATGGTGTCAGAGCTATCAGGCTCAAGGGTGGCGGCCTTGCTGGTGTGGGGCTATGTAGGCCGCCCCGGCAAGGGCCTCGCCGGGGGAAGCCCATCTTGCCCCTTCGCTCTTCACGCCTCTGGCTTGAGTGCTGCCTTGGCAGTCTCGTACCTTTCCTTCCTCTGCCCCGCCAAGCATGGTCGCAGGTGAGGCTACGACTGCCCGTGCACAAGTAAGAGGGGTACAGAAAGTCCCCTACTTTTGTACACCAACAAGAGCCCCCAGGCCTGGGCCACACATAAGCGCGAAGCATTGTTGGGCCAGGCCCAGAACGGTGTGCGGGTACGCTTGGTAGAGTTTTATCTGCAGTAACTTCTTCGCCAGTCGCGCTTCCCCATGACCCGCATTGAGTGCGTGACGTGGGGGTCATGTGTGGGACGGTCGCAGCACGCTTGCGTCACCCTGTGGTGAATAGTAAAGAGGCGGCCCGCCCTCCACACCTTTTCCAATCTTGGAACCGCCGTTCCCCTCTTCTTCTTCAAGCGCAAATGGAAGCTTTTGCCTCTGCTCGCCGCCTCCGCGCCCCCATTGCCCTTGATCCCTTACCCCCTCTCAGCCGCCATGGCGCTCAAGACAAGCAAGGGCAAGGGAGCGGCCAAGGACGCCGGGGGGAAGGAGGCGCCAGAGAGCGAATTGGCGGAGCTGCGGACGCAGTACGCCCTCTTCACCTCGACGGTCGACGCGCTCACCCTCAAGGAGAAGTTCAGGCCCCTGTGGGGGAGGAAGACGTTGGGGCATCCCGCCACGCGCATCGTCCACGCCTCCTTCGCCAAGGCCGGTCCAAATCGATATCCTTTCTTTGTCAACTATTTCTCCTGTGGGCTCTGCCCCCTTTCTCAGATTTCTTCAACGACATCATGCACACCTATGGTTTCCACCTTCTGACCTTAGGCCGAACGCCGTGGCAGGCATGGCCTTCTTCGCCCATCTTTGCGAGGGCTTCGCCGGAGTGCTCCCCGGCACACAACGCTCTTCCGTCATTTTTTCACCCCTCGCACCCAGCCATGGGGCGCCATCTCTGGCTGCATCACTTGGATCTTGAGGACCCAGAGCAGGGGCACGTACCCGGAGGGTGCCCAGAAGGACAGGTGGGACGGGTGGCGGGGCCGGTGGTGCTGGATCGAGGAGGCACATCCGCAGGAGTTCTGCCGGGTCTGCCGGAGGCTGCCGGTCCATAGCAAGGACTGGGGCGAGCTTGACACCAATGATAAGAAGCTCACGGTTGCCACCACCAGGATCCATCGCCTCACCTCAGCCAGGCTCACTCTCGAGATGATCGGGGCTGACTTCATCCGCCGCCGGATTGCCCCACTGCACAATAAGGGGAGGCCGACCTGGGACTTGAGGAATGCAGCCGATATCATGAGGCTCCGCCCCGGCCTGAACCACAACTTCACGATGCTGTGGCATGCTCATCTTTGTCAGAGGCTTTTCCAGATCAAGGTTGACGAGGTCGGCAGCGTCGAGAGGACCGGCAAGGCCGCCAAGGCCAGCAAGTCTGACAGCCTATTCGGGTTGCCGGCGGGGGTAGTCCCGTTGAGCAACAACTCTTGCCTGACCTCCATCATCGCCATGATGCCGGTTTTCAACACGCACGGCCTCGATCCGACCTGGGTCGAGCCGAAAGCGGAGCTAGTGCAGACATTCTTCGACAACTTGTCGGAGAGGAACATTCATGACGAGCCGCAGCTCATCCGCAACACCACTAAGAAAGAGCTGGCGTACATTGCCGCCAGGGTGGAGGAGGCAGCACTTGCTGAGGAGGTCGGCAGCCTCGGCACTGTGGTGGACGAGGCCGACATGGCCATAGAAGAGAGGGAGTTTGCCGAGTGGACGGGGTCTGCCGGGGAACCCAGCGGCGCCGGTGCTGGGGTCCCCCTTGTTGAAGAAGCGGCCGAGGAGTCGGCCGAAGAGGAGACCGGTGCGGATGACTCCTCGGCCCCAGGGAGGAAACGCGTCCTACGGTGGGCTGGTTCCGGTTTAGCCGGTTTGGCCTAGCAAGACCGCGCAATGGGAACGGGCCCAGGCGTAGCCCGCGCGCCAGACGAGGGTTGCGGCAGCGAAGAAGGCTGTGGCCGCTGCCTCCTCCTCGTCCAAGCGGCCCAGGACTCCATCCCCTTCTCCTCCCCTTGCGGACGCTGCCCTGGAGGCCGATTTTGACCTCGGGTCCTTTAGCCCGAAGAGGAAGAGGAGGCCACCGGAGGAGGACGAGTAAGCACCTTGCCCCTCATCATTTCCTGACCCTCCGCCCGTGCCATCTTTCCCTGACTTGGTCTTATCTTCACAGTGACACGGAGATGCTGGCCCAGAGGGCGGCGAAGAGAGCCAAAGCTTCGACGGGCGGCGAGCCCCCGGCGAGCGCTCCGTGCACGCCGGCGTTGTGGTGATCAGCCCGGACAACAGCCCTCGGCGCAGCCCCCGCTTCAGCCCCCAGCGTGAGTCCGTTATTCACTCCCCATCGACGGGCATTGGGGTGTGTATCCTTGGTGATGACCTTGCCGGGTCCGCAGGAGGAGAGCGATAACAGGAGGAGCTGCTGAGGGCCGCCCCTGACACGCCGCCCCCGTCAACCACGCCACCCAGAGGGGTATCACCGGCAAAGGCATCTACCGCCGAGCCCACGCGCATGGAGGAAGAGGGGGCAAGCTTGGGTGCCGATGGCCCCGTCCCGGCAACGAACGTTGACAGGGAGGGAGACACTTCTTCTCAGTTCGGCACGGGTAAGTTGCCTGCCTCCCATCCCTTGCTAGCTCTGCCATTCAATGTTCTTTCTTTCCTTTGTTCTGAACTTTGATTTCGGCCTCGCTTTATTCTCCTTTCTGGTTTCCAGACCCTCCCTCGACGGATTAGGTGGACATCAATAGTGTTGTTGAGGAGGTTGCCAAGGATGCTGAAGTTGAGGCCACCAAGATCGCGGCTGGGGAAGCCGCCAAGTCCGCCGCCGAGGAGGCCGCCAAGGGGTCTGCCGAGGAGACTAGCGAGGCTACTGCTGGGGAGGCCAGCAAGGTTGCTGCCGAGGAGGCCGCCAAGGAGCCTGCCGGGGAGGGGGTGGCTGAAGACCAACCTTCCTCCCTTGCAGCCCCCGCCACGGGTAAGTATTTGAGGGTGGGCAATGATATGTTCATCCGCCTCCCAGGGACAGCAAGCACCAGAGCGCCAGCCGAAGGGGAGGTTTTCGACGATGAGGCGCTCGCCACCGCCGGGCTCCAGGTTGTCGACGAACCGAGAGCTAGCGGCGGTGGTTCCCAAGAGGAGCAGCTCCTCCGGGCCATGAGCGCCAATTTCCAGAAGCCTTAGGAGCTCCACCGTGTCTGCCAGGATAAGGTGAACTCCAGGATAGCGGCTGTGGACAAGGCAGAAGCAGATTTTCAGGAGCGCGTCGCTCAGACGCAAGTCTGGTTCGGCGAGGCCTGGCAGGAACTAAGGACCGCCCAGGATGAGCTGGATGAGTGCAAGCGAGAGCTCCTCCTAAAGCAGGCCGACATCGAGAAGGCCCAAGAGGCGGTGAAGGAACAGGCCGCCAAGGACGAAGCTGACCGGCGGCAGCAACAAGCTTTGCTGGACACCCAGGAGGAAGACCTCATTACTCATGAACATGCGCTCCTAAAGTAGGCCGACATCGAGAAGGCCCAAGAGGCGGTGAAGGAACAGGCCGCCAAGGACGAAGCTGACCGGCGGCAGCAACAAGCTTTGCTGGACACCCAGGAGGAAGACCTCGTTACTCATGAACATGCGCTCGCCAGCAGGCTCCGCGGCAAGGACGAGGAAATCGAGAAGATCATCGCACGGCGGACCCAGGAGCAAGAGCGGAAGCACAAGGATGCACTTGATGCCCTGGCCCTGGACCAAGCTGGCAAGGTGGAGAAGCTAGAGCTGGAGTGGGAGGAGCTGAAGAAGGAGATCTCAAAGCTGACGGGGGACAGGGACACGGCTAACCGCACTCTGGCGGATTTGCAGGTCACCATCTCCGACAAGACCAAGCTGCTCTCCGAGGCCAGCGACTCCATCGATGATCTAAAGCTGAAACTGGACACCTTGGAAGGGACGCTTTCGGAGGTCAGGGCCCGTGAGGAGACCCTGAACAAGGCCCTTGAGGGGGAGAGGCTGCTGCTGTTGGAAATATGCCCTAGAGGCAATAATAAATGGTTATTATTATATTTCTTTGTTCATGATAATTGTCTATTGTTCATGCTATAATTGTGTTATTCAGAAATCGTAATACATGTGTGAATACATAGACCACAACGTGTCCCTAGTAAGCCTCTAGTTGACTAGCTCGTTGATCAACCGATAGTCATGGTTTCCTGACTATGGACATTGGATGTCGTTGATAACGGGATCACAACATTAGGAGAATGATGTGATGGACAAGACCCAATCCTAAGCATAGCTCAAAGATCGTGTAGTTCGTTTGCTAGAGCTTTTCCAATGTCAAGTATCTTTTCCTTAGACCATGAGATCGTGCAACTCCCGGATACCGTAGGAGTACTTTGGGTGTGCCAAACGTCACAACTTAACTGGGTGACTATAAAGGTGCACTACGGGTATCTCCGAAAGTGTCTGTTGGGTTGACACGGATCGAGACTGGGATTTGTCACTCCGTATGACGGAGAGGTATCTCTGGGCCCACTCGGTAATGCATCATCATAATAAGCTCAATGTGACTAAGGAGTTAGTCACGGGATCATGCATTGCGGTACGAGTAAAGAGACTTGCAGGTAACGAGATTGAACAAGGTATTGGGATACCGACAATCGAATCTCGGGCAAGTATGTAACGCCCACGATGCGGCTATATCTCCCACGTGTCGAGGCACGACTTAGAGGCATAACCGCATAGTGGTTTTGTCGCAAGAAGGGTCATCTTCACACAATCCCATGTAATGAAGAAGAATGGGATAAAGAGTTGGCTTACAATCGCCACTTCACACAATACATAAATAAATATCATACATCATCCAAAATACAATCATATCGACCCACTACGGTCAAAATCCAGATGAAAATAAGACAACCCCAAAGGCTAGATCCCCGATCGTCCCAACTGGGCTCCACTACTGATCATCAAGAAAAGACACATAGTAACGACCACGTTCCTCGTCGAACTCCCACTTGAGATCGACCCCATCATCGGCACTGGCATCGTCGGCACCTGCAACTGTTTTGGTAGAATCTGTGAGTCACGGGGACTCAGCAATCTCACACCCGCGAGATCAAGACTATTTAAGCTTATAGGGAAGGATGGTGTAATGAGGTGGAGCTGCAGCGGCTAAAGCATATATGGTGGCTAACTTGCGCAAAAGAGAGCGAGAAGAGAAGCAACGGAACGGACGTCATCTAGTAATGACCAAGAAGTGATCCTGAACACCTACTTACGTCATGCATAACTCAGACCGTGTTCACTTCTCGGACTCCGCCGAGAAGAGACCATCACGGCTACACACGCAGTTGATGTATTTTAATTGGGGTCAAGTGACAAGTTCTCTACAACTGGACATTAACAAATTCCCATCTGCCTCATAACCGCGGGCACGGATTTCGAAAGATAATACCCTGCAGGGGTGTCCCAACTTAGCCCATCATAAGCTCTCATGGTCAACGAAGGATAAACCTTCTCCCGGAAAGGCCCGATCAGTCTCGGAATCCCGGTTTACAAGACATTTCGACAATGGTAAAACAAGACCAGCAAAGCCGCCCGAATGTGCCGACAAATCCCGATAGGAGCTGCACATATCTCGTTCTCAGGGCACACCGGATAAGTCAAGCTACGAGTAAAACCAGACCTCGAGTTTCCCCAAGGTGGCCCCGCAGGCTGCTCGGTTCGGACCAACACTCGAAGGAGCACTGACCCGGGGGGGTTAAAATAAAGATGACCCTCGGGCTCGCGAAAACCTGGGGGAAAAGGCTTAGGCGGCAAATAGTAAAACCAAAGTTGGGCCTTGCTGGAGGAGTTTATTCAAGGCGAACTGTCAAGGGGGTCCCATAAATCACCCGACCGCGTAAGGAACGCAAACTCAAGGAACATAATCCCGGTATATCAGTAACTAGGGCGGCAAGAGTGGAACAAAACACCAGGCATAAGGCCGAGCCTTCCACCCTTTACCAAATATATATAGATGCATTAATTAAATAAGAGATATTTTGATATCCCAACATATCCATGTTCCGACATGGAACAAACTTCAACTTCACCTACAACTAGCAACGCTATAAGAGGGGCTGAGCAAAAGCGGTAACTTAGCCAATCAACCGTTTGCTAGGAAAGGATGGTTAGAGGCTGACATGGCAAAATGGGAGGCATGATATAGCATGTGATAGGTAGCGGAGCATGGCAATAGAGCGAACAACTAGCAAAGCAAAGATAGAAGTGATATCGAGGGGTGGTCATCTTGCCTGCAAGATTCTCAGAGTTGTCGAAAGCTTGATCCTCGTAAGCGTACTCAACAGATTCCTCATGCACGAACTCGTCTCCCAGCTCTACCCAAGACAAGAACACAAGCAAATGGAACCACAATCAATCACGAGAAAAGCACAAGCAACATGATGCAAAACATGTATGATATGCGAGATATGATATGCGATGCATATGCGTGCTCCGGAAGGGAAATGATGAACATGACAGTAACTTGGAAAACCAAGCATGCCACTGGAAAGATGGGATGATTTCGGTCGAAATCGATATAAAGATCACCGGAATCGGATACACGGTTTGCAAATGCCGAGCAAAAACAAGAATGACACGAATCTGCGATTAACAGCATGATAGCACTTAAAATGCAACAAGCAATAAAGCTAAAGCACTCCAACATAGCAACAAAGCACATGGCAGTAATCTACAGGAGATGCTTGACAAAAGATGAACACTGAGCTACGGCTAGATCACAACATATCAAGCTCAAACAAGCATGGCAAAAGTGCAAAAGATAACAGGATCACAGACTTGGTGAAAAACTGGACATGGCAGAAAACAGCATCAGGTAGCAATGTTCAGAGCAGGAAATCAACATGCTACAGAACTTAACATAGAAAAACAAGTCATGGAAGTGTTCTACTAAAAGCACATGACAAAAGTCCCTTAATGACCATAAGCCAAAAAGGATCAGAAGATATGATGGAAAGCATGTAAACATGGCAAGTTTCGTTATCAGGTTTCAGACTTGGCAGAAAACAGAGCATGGCAGAAATAATAATATGTAGGCCTCTTTGTGAGCTTGATGCACTCACTACAGAGCCATGCATGACAAACCAAGCACACCTACCGCAAGATGGCATGTTTATGAAGCTATCCATGGCAAGAACAATTGCATAGCATCTATGGATCAACTACAATAAGCTTGGCAAAAGTGAATATCATGTTAAGAACCTGCCAGAAATATTTTATAGCAAAAGTAGAGCAAGATTGAGTCAAGCTATGTCACTCCATAATTGCAAAAAATTGCAGGAATGGATCAATTACAACTATAGCTACAAAACATCCTTATTGAACATCTCCAAAATATGCATGGATCTCTCTGTAGCATCAAGTTTACATGGCAACAAAATAACAGCAGACAAGGACTTAGAGAAATCACCAAGTCCCTGAAATCAGAAACATTACGGGGCCTACTTTGCATGCTTGTGGTAGTCACCACATAGATCACAAAAATACACGGACTACGCCACTGGAAAGATGGCATGGCATACTTCAAAACATATGTAGAGCTCATGCTCATAAGATGCACAGGTTAAATGATACAAAAATGACAAATCTCCAAGTTCTGTCAAGAACCAGAGAATAACAGCAACTAGCCCTCTTCCAACAGAGATTTGGGCATCAATATGACCCCTAATGAACATGGTGCAATTGAGCAAAATGAAGAGCATCACGAGACGAACAATTTGACATTTTGCACGCGCGAATCGGAGCTACATACAAGGAGTTATGGCATCACGAACAGAGGCACATACTGAGAAAAATCCAACACTTCGATCGGATCTGGCTGGAAAGTCAACGTACTGCCTTCGATCGGATCTGGCCGGAAAGCTCGAGCTCGGCCGGCGGAGGGGATGTGGCCGGCGATGGCGTCGGTGCGCGGCGGAGGAAGGGGCGGCGGTCGCCGGCGGAGGGAGGAGGGCGCCGGAGGCCACAGGCGCCGGCG